>NC_088914.1:77390190-77741440 GCF_963576675.1 Euphorbia lathyris | reverse complement strand
TGCCGGTTCTCTTCGATCTGCCGTATGCGGTGGTTCTCCTAATTACGTCAGTGTCAGCTTCTACTCTTCCTTTCAACAACCCTTCTTTTTCCCTTCCTTCGGTGTAAGACTTCTTTGATGATGGTCTGATTCTTTTAACGGCGGCGGATCCACGGTGAGTTCTCGCCTCCTCTTCCTCTTATTTCCTTTCTTCTCTTATTGGTTTCTAGTGCGATTTTCTGTGGTTTTTTCGGGTTGCATGTCTCTGATTTTTAATTTCTTCGTGTAGATCTGCTCGTTGTGAACCTCAAAGACGGTGGTCAGAGGTGGTGTACGGTGATTAGAGATCCTTCTTACGGGTTCCGCTGAACGGAGGTCACAGTGACTGTAGGTGGTGGAAGATCTGGAAAGCAAAAATGGAAAACAAAGTATACATATATTTTGGATTAAGGTAGATTTTCGTTTGGTTTTAATTGATTAGCCTTTTTCCTGTATTATTTTTTATGCTTCTATAACTTGAGATCTTTTTCACTAGATGAAAGATTTCCACACTCGTTTTCTTTTTCTATGTTTAGTCTGGTCCCTTTTTTGGTTTTAACACAACAAAGATTTCTGGATGAAAAACTATTTACACATAATAAAAAGAAGGGTAATAAAATGGAAAACCATGTATGTTAAAGGATCAAAATGATTTGTTAGCTCCCTATTTTAAAAACGGTTTTATAAAAAGAAGAATCCTTTGATATCGAACTCAGACCACCTTCATTATGCTTTAATCTGTGATTTATCAACTAAAAGTGAAGAAATGAAGCATAAGAACTGATATGGAAGAAAAAGAATCGAAACAAAGTAACACAGATACAGAAGAAGAAGAAATCTCCATTGATGAGTAAGAAATACAGATAATAGCTCTCTTTTGAAAAAATGCCCCCCTCTAAAGTTTGTTCAAATCTGTTGGGGACCTTTACAATGGAGGTGGGGTCCTCCTTAAATAGGAAAATGTGACCTTGCTGCCCTTGTATATTTGTTGTAGAATCCTGTAATGACTTTGCTGCCCTTGGATATTTGTTGTAGAATCCTGTAATGACTTTGCTGCCCTTTGTAGATTCTGGAATTGGACTTCGGTTTTGGTTGCATGGGTTGTGGGCCTGCTGATGTTTTTTAATTTAACGATCTATTAACTAGACTTCATTTATAATTTCAATAGACACTTTCAAAGAGTTAAGTTAAATATAAAAGTTGAGGATCCGGAGTGTGTACCTTGGTTGTTTGTTCCACTTGTATCAGGTTGGATAGATTTTCTATCTATCACATGTGTACGGTTCCAGAAAAGAAAAAGAAAATAACCTCGTACGACAAGGGAACCGTGGGATTAAGGAAAGGGTGCAAGTACACAACTCTTTTGCTTCAGTTGGCAAATGTACAAAACAACTATGAATATGTGGGACTAAATTTTAAATAGCATATAATTGTTGGGGAAAAACAAGAAGACAAATAAACCATCCTTCTCTTGTTCTTTAGGTCCTCTTTCTCTGTTTTTCTCTCTCCTCTCTAGTTTCAGTAGGGCTTCTCTCTAACGTTTCTCCCTTACTTATTGCTCCGCGGCGCACGTTATCATAGCCGTCTCTATCTTACGGTTCTCGGAGTTAAGTTCTATTTCATATTTCTCCGCTTTCGTTCTGATCTCTACTCACCGGAAACTATTTGTGAAGCAGAATTAGAAACATAGTGTATTGACCAATGCATAGTTACGTCAATATTGCATTTTTAATGATTTTTCTTTAAATTACTATCGAAATTTGATAGTTACTTACGGTTATTGATTATTAATTTGTTTATTTATTTTGGGTTGATCAGGTTAGAGGAAGTTTCTGCTTTCTAGGGTTTGATTCGTGTGATCTCTTTTTACCGGTAGATCTGTTGCAATAAGGAGTGGAATACTTAATATTCTCGATAAGGGAACAATTTTAGGGTTAGGGGTTTTTGTGTTTATTTGATGTGTTGATCAGAGGCCGCCATACGGGTTGAGTATTTGGGTGGGACCCTGAGATGGCCAATCCCGGAGTCGGGAACAAGTTTGCCTCTGTGAATCTTAATAAATCATATGGGCAGCAACAATATCATCAGCATCATCATAATACTCAGCATCATTCAAGCTCTTATGGGTCCAACCGCAACCGGCCTTTTGGAGGTGGAGGGATGGTGGTACTTTCCCGGCCTCGTAGCTTGCAGAAGGCTTCTGGGCCGAAGCTTTCTATTCCACCCCCCTTGAATCTACCCTCATTGCGTAAGGAGCATGAGAAGTTTGATTCAGTTGGATCATGCGGGGGGCCTGCAGGAGGTGGTCTTGGGGGTGGGCCTCGTCCTAGTTCCTCAGGTATGGGGTGGACCAAGCCGGTTGCTATTGCCATACAGGAAAAAGAAGTCAGTGATGCTCAGACAGTGGATAACTTTAGTAACAGTCAAGTTTCTAATCAGGGATCGTTAGGTGTTGTTAATGGGGCTAGTAAAGGAAGTGGTAGCAGTTTGTACACAACGCCCTCAGCTAGAACAGTGATTCCTACAGTTTCTGTTCCTTCTCGTGGTCACCCAGTGATGGAGAGAGCCGCAGTTTTTAGGGGTGAGGATTTCCCGTCTTTGAAGGCTTCTTTGCCAGCCAATTTTGGGCCCGAGAAGAAGCAGAAGGATGGTATGCATCAGAAACCGAAGCAGTTGCCTGACGAGTTGGTTAATGAACGGGGGAATACTTCCCATTTGAGTACATTTGTTGACATGCGCCCACAGTTGCACACAAGGAATAACATTGTTAATGGTTTGCGGGACAGTGGTGTTGAAAGTCGTGGTTCTCTCATGTCTGAGAAACATCGAAAGCAGGAAGACTTACTTCCAGGACCGTTGCCATTAGTGCGGTTGAATCTTAGGTCAGATTGGGCAGATGATGAGCGTGATACAGGACTTAGTTTGACAGAAAGAGGGAGAGATTATGGATTTTCCAAGCATGAAACTTTCTTGGACATGGATTTTGATTTTCCAAGGCCTAGTATTTTACCTCAGAAACCCGGTCATTATCTCTTTGACAGACGGGGGCAACGGGACAATGAAACTGGAAATATTTCTTCCAATGAAGTCACCAAGGTGGATAATTATGGGAGAGACGTTAAAATGCCTAGTAGAGAGGGAGTGGATGGAAACTCATGGAGAGTTCCTTCACCTCTCTCTAGTGATAGATATGATGTCCAATATGCTGGTAACGAAAAAAATGGTATTGGCATGAGGCCATCTAGTATGAACAGAGAAGCATCCAAGGAAAACAAGTACATGCCATCACCTTTCCATGACAATTCCCAGGATGGTAGGCATGCACTAGGGAGGCAGCCTTGGAATAACAAGATGGACTCTTTTGGCAATCGGGGGTCTGACTGGAACAATAGAGAGCAGTTTGGTAATGGACAATACAACAAATACATAGGCAATACACAGCAGAGTAGCTCACTAACCAAATCATCATTTTCTTTGGGTGGTAGAGGGCCTCCAATTAATGATCCAATATTGAATTTTGGTAGGGATAGGCGGTCATTCTCGAAGTGCGAAAAGCCTTATTTAGAGGATCCCTTCATGAAGGAGTATGGGCTTGCTCCTTTTGATGGACGAGATCCACTTTTCGGGCCTTTAGTTGGAATTTTGAAGAAAAAGAAGTTGTTTAAACAAACTGATTTTCATGATCCTGTAAGGGAATCTTTTGAGGCTGAACTTGAGGAAGTTCAAAAGTTGCAAGAGCAGCGGCGGCAGCGTATGAATGAAGAACAAGCAAGAGCGATGGAGATGGCTCAAAGAGAAGAGGAAGAGAGGATGTGTCTGGCAAGGGAACAAGAAGAACAACAAAGAAGGTTGGAAGAAGAGAGATTGGAAACCATGCAGAGAGCTGAACAAGAGAAGTTGGAATCCATGCGCAGAGCTGAAGAGCTCAGGATAGCTAGGGAGGAGGAGAAACGCAGATTGAATATGGAGGATGAGAGGAGGAAACAGGCTGCTAAGTTGAAGCTTTTGGAATTGGAGGAAAGAATTGCAAGAAGGAATGCTGAAGGAGAAAGGAGTTGTAACACTAGTTCTTCTGGTGTGGCAGATGAGAAATTTTCAGGGATGGTATCCGAAAAGAATGTTTCGAAGGTGGCAGATGTGGGTGATTGGGAAGATAGTGAAAGGATGGTTGAGAGGATCACAACTTCAGCATCATCTGATTCTTCAGGCATGAATAGACCTTTTGAGATGGGGTCCAGATCTCAATTTCATAGAGATGGCTCTCCTGCCTATTTGGACAGAGGAAAAACTGGTAATTCGTGGAAGAGGGATGCATTTGGAAATGGGAACAACTCAACCTTCTTTCCACAAGACCATGAGAATGGCCACCATAGTCCCAGGCAGGATGCATCTGTGGGAGGAAGAACTCATTCCAGGAAAGAGTTCTATGGGGGACCTGGACTTGTTCCTTCGAGGATTTATCACACAGGAGGAATTCCCGATTCTCATCTGGATGATCTCGGTCAGAGGTGGAACGTGTCGGGGGATGGAGATCCTTATGGTAGAGGGATGGAGATTGATTCTGAATTTCATGAGAATCTTACTGAGAGGTTTGGTGATGCTGGATGGCCACCTAATCGTTCTCGTGGCAATCCCTATCCTCCAAACCATGAAAGGATGTATCAAAATCCAGAGGTAGATGGGCTTTATTCGTTTGGGAGGTCACGATATTCCATGAAGCAACCCCGTGTCCTACCTCCTCCAGTGAATTCAGTGCTCAGAAATCCTTACAGAGCTAATATTGATCGTCCTGGTCCCTCAATTTTTCCAGAACGTGATATGCATTACAATCTTGGTCCAAGAAATGAGTCTTTCATGCAGGCTAGGTATGACAATAGCCACCAAGAGAATGTTGGACGTGTTGAAAGAATTGATGCCCGACAAGAACATACAGAGAATGTAGCCTACAAGATGGATAGGAACTTAGCAAGATGTGATTCACAGTCATCACTCTCTGTTTCAAGCCCTCCTGATTCTCCTGTTCATCTTTCAGATGATGACTTGGATGAATCTTCAGATTCTCAGGCATTATCAGGCAATGAGGGCAAAGATGTTGTCTTGTTGGGAAAAGGGGACGAGCATGCAACTTTACCTATTGGAGCTGAGAAAGAGAATTTGATGAGCGAGTCAAGTGTTGTCTCTACAGGGGATGATAAAGAATGGACTATTGAAAATGATCAACGGTTGCAGGAACAAGAAGAATATGATGAGGATGTAGATGGCTATGAAGAGGAAGATGAAGCGCATGACGTAGAAGATGATAATGCTAATCTGGCCCATGATTTTGAAGACATGCATATGGAGGAGAAAGTTTCTTCTGACATGATAGAGAACCTTGTCCTCGGCTTTAATGAGGGTGTAGAAGTTGGGATGCCAAATGATGAATTTGAAAGAAGCACAAGGAATGAAGAAACCAAATTTGTGGCTCAACAAAATTCTGTGGAAGAGCAAGGGTCATTCGAAGGGATGGATGGTGATGGACAAGCCCACCTACCTCTGGACTCTACTAAGAAAATTGACAATTCTGCAAGAATTTTCCAGGAAAATGAGATGGCACTGCAAGATTTAGTAATTCAACCAAAAAATGTCCCTCAAACATCTTCAACATCCGAATTTACTGTGGATAGTTCTAATACTTCTGGCTTGACCACGCAACTGCAGATTTCATCTTCATCAGGACATACTGTCATGCCAGGTGTTCCTTCTGTTCTCGGTGATCCTGAGGTACCAATTAAGCTACAGTTTGGGCTGTTCTCTAGTCCTTCTCTCATACCATCATCAGTTCCAGCCATACAAATCGGCTCTATACAGATGCCTCTTCATCTTCACACACCAGTTGGCCCATCCGTCACTCAAATGCATCCTTCTCAACCTCCTCTCTTGCAATTTGGTGAGCTAAGGTATACATCTCCTATTTCGCAGGGGATATTACCATTCGCTCCACAGTCAATGTCTTTCATGCAACCCAATGTTCCAATTACTTTTCCTCTGAATCAGAATGGAGGCTCTCTGCCTGTTCAATCAGGTCAAGACAATGCTTCACATGGTCTTATAAAAAGTGATGTTTTGTCTGCTTCAATGGATAACCAATCAGGTCTTCTTCCAAGGAATTTAGATGTATGTCATGGTCAAGCTTCAAAACAGCAAAATTCACTACCACCAAGTGGAAGTGCAAATGTCACTGTAAAGACGCAGCGCCACCAAGGAGAAATATCTCATATGGAAGATAGCAATTCTAAGCCTGAATCAGGTGTCCGAGCAGGAGATTTATTGGGGAAAAATTTCAGAGGCTTCACTAAACAATGGGAAGGCCAGCCTCAAAATGGTGCATACCAGTCTGGGTATAAAGAAAAAGATACAACCGCATCAAAGGGTCGGGGAATAATATCAGGAGGGAGAGGGAAAAGGTATTCCTTTGCTGTAAAAAATTCTGTCTCAAAATCATCTTTGCAGGCTAATGAAAATTCTCGCCACGATTCTAGTGGATTTCATAGACCTCGACGTCCGCGGACTGAATTTCGGGTTCGGGAAAGTTCGGATAAGAGGCAGTCTGCTATGATTGTTTCATCTAGTCCTCATGGGGTGGATGATAGGTCCAATATCAGTGGTAGGGTAACTGGAGCAAGGAGCATCTCTGCGAGGATAGTTGTGCCAAATAGACCATCAAAACAGATAATTGATTCAGAAGGCTTGCATTCTCGTACTATTGGGCCACGAGAAGTGGATTCTGGAAGTAAGTTTGAAAAGGGAGGTGGAAAAGAATCTTTGAGAAAGAATCAGGGTATTGCACACTCAGGAGAGGATGTTGATGCACCTCTGCAAAGTGGGGTTGTACGCGTTTTTGAGCAACCTGGCATAGAAGCTCCAAGTGATGATGACGATTTTATCGAGGTGAGGTCAAAGAGGCAAATGCTGAATGATCGCCGGGAACAGAGAGAGAAAGAAATTAAAGCAAAGTCTCGGGTTTTGAAGGTTCGTCTGAATTTATACTTGCATATAGTTGGTTTCTTTTTTTATAGGAAATAAATGTTGCTGAATGACTTTCACTTGGGTTAGTGCGTTCTGTTTATTGTAGCAAATTCAATGCTGGTCAATGACATTTTCTTTTTTCGATGCTTCCAGTTGCCACGGAAACAACGTTCTAGCTCTCAATGTAAAATTATATCTGTCACCTCGGATAAGATCCCTTTATCAGTGGGAGCAGAAGTATCAAACAGTGGTCACTCGGATTATGTTAGCTCTGATGGGCATGGCTTAGCCAATGTTGAAGTGTCTGCTGGATTTAATTCTCCTGTGATGTCCCAACCATTGCCTCCAATTGGTACTCCTGCTGTGAAAACTGATGCCCAGGCAGATATAAGATCCCAGACAATCAAGTAAACATTTTTTCAAGGAATTTGTATTGTTAAAAACAAATACGCCTGTTTAGATGCATATTTCTAATATTTTTCTCCTACAGGTCCTTCCAGCCAAGCTCTCTACCTGCTGTATCAGGTGGTGGAAAGAATCTTGCCACAGGTCTAATGTTCGAGAGCAAGCATAAGATTCTGGATAATGCCCAAGCATCTTTGGGTGCTTGGGGTAATTCCCGGATTAACCAACAAGTATGTGAATATTTTAGCTAGCATTTTGGCAATTATTATAATTGAGATATTTAAATGCTCCTCAACTTCTCTCTCTCTCTTTTTCAATTTTGGTAAACACTGCACATTGCATTAAAGGAAGCATAAAGAATTTTGGTGATTAGTGAGTCTTATGGCTTTTGTTTTTATCTTCCATTTCTTTGGTCGAATCTTCTTAATTTTTCGTTTATGGGGAACGTCTGTTATTGACACTTTTTAACATTTAAGAGATATAACTTGATCTCTGAATCTCCGCCACTATGGGTATGTTCATTCAATGTGAAGGTTCCATATTTGCATCTCACATTGTGTCTGCTTCAACTCTTCTGAGTTCTGACTTAGTCTCTGAATATCCATTGCTTTTTCCTTTTTTTTGAAGCATTTTTTATCTTGCTTCTTCGATATATGAATTTAATCCAATCTATGTCAGGCTTACTGATATTGGCATGGTTATTCATTGTCTATAGTTCCATATTTCTATCTCACATAGTTAGCTTCAACTCTGGAAAGGGGAAATGAATTGAAGGGGGATAAGGGATTTTTGTTTTTCAATTTATTTTATTTCCTGTGGTGGAGAAAACCTATCCAATTTTTATACTATAATGGATAAAATTGGAGAGTCACGAGAACAAATATGATTTGAGCTCGAGTTAACATCATCTTGCTGATAAGATTTCAAACTGCAGAAAGATTAAAGAGAACGAGCAAGCTGATAAATGTTATTTTATTGTTCCAGTTATGCTTTTTCATGGATGGTTGTTCCATGGCATATTATTATATATTCAACCTCATTGATTTTGTTTTTCTTCGGAATGATGTTTGCCTTCACCATAAGCCATTCTATTCTACTTTTGAATATATTGAGTCAATTTGAGAAATTAATAAATTTCATCTGGTAGGTTATGGCTCTAACCCAGAGTCAACTTGACGATGCTATGAAGCCTGCACAGTTCGATTCAAATTCTTCTATTGGAGATCCTTCTAAATCAGTTGGCGATTCATCATCAATCTTGATTAAGGAGAAGTCTTTTTCTTCTGCTGCAAGCCCTATCAATTCATTACTTGCAGGGGAAAAAATTCAGTTTGGTGGGCATACTTTTTCTGTTAAACTTGCTTATGATCTTAGTTTTCTTGCTCGATTTGACGTATTGTTTTCCTCTCTTTCCAGGTGCTGTTACATCTCCAACAATTCTTCCTCCTACTAGCCGTGCTCTGTGTCATGGGATAGGGCCTCCAGGTCCATGTCGAGCAGACATCCAAATTTCTCACAATCTCGCTTCAGCTGAGAATGATTGTTCTCTTTTATTTGAAACTTGTGCTCATTTGGTGGATTGTGAGGCAGAGGCAGAAGCAGCTGCCTCAGCCATTGCTGTTGCAGCTATCAGTAGTGATGAGATTGTTGATAACAGGATTGGTGCGAGTCCTATCTCTGCTTCAGATTCCAAAAATTTTAGTGGCGCAGATATTGATAGTATAACAGCAGGTGATTATTTTTTCCATGCAACCTTTCCAGGAATCTGTACTTCTATGTCCACTAGGATACTAAGTTGTTTTGTTTGCCTGTGCTTTTGTTCTGGCAGGTGTGTCTGGAGATCAACAGTTATCAAGTCAATCTAGAGCTGAAGAGTCTCTCAGTGTTGCTCTGCCTGCTGATCTTTCTGTTGAGACACCACCAATTTCTCTGTGGCCCCCTGTACCCAGCCCTCATAATTCTTCTAGTCAGATGCTTTCTCATGTCCCTGGAGGCCCAGCTTCTCATTTTCCTTTCTATGAGATGAACCCGATGTTGGGGGGACCTATCTTTGCATTTGGGCCGCCTGATGAGTCTGCATCTCCTCAGTCACAACCCCAGAAGAGTAATGCATCAGTGTCTGGTCCACTTGGAACCTGGCAACATCATTCTGGTGTAGATTCATTCTATGGTCCTCCAGCAGGTTTCACTGGTCCTTTCATCAGCCCCCCTGGAAGCATTCCTGGGGTTCAGGGTCCACCACATATGGTTGTCTATAACCATTTTGCTCCTGTTGGACAATTTGGACAAGTTGGATTAAGTTTCATGGGTACCACCTACCTGCCATCAGGGAAGCAACCTGATTGGAAGCATAACCCTCCATCTTCTGTCATGGGGGTTGGTGAAGGGGAGATGAGTAGTTTGAATATGGTTTCTGCACCCCGCAATCCCGCCAATATGGCAGCTCCTATCCAGCATCTGGCCCCTGGGTCACCACTTATGCCTATGGGATCTCCTTTAGCCATGTTTGATGTTTCACCTTTCCAGGTAAAAGGGGCAAAATGATTGTTACCTTTCCAGAAAAATAAATGATCATACTATGATTGAGATTGCATGTCCATGCAGGTGAAAACCATTGGTTATGTGATATGTGCTTTTTGCTGAGCAAAATGTATCTACTCTCTCCGTTCTATTATATAAGTCATTTTAGAAAAAATATAAGTCCTAGTTTTCCAAGAATTTTTATTTTAGTTTTTCAGTCCAAGCATTGCATTTTTGTCTTGGTTTTCGATGTATCCATGTGTTTTTGAACATTACAAGGGTTATACCCCAACCATTACATGAGCAAGAAATACAATTAATATGGAATCAAATTAATGAATTCATTGCATTTTTGTCTTGGTTTTCGATGTATCCATGTGTTTTTGAACATTACAAGGGTTATACCCCAACCGTTACATGAGCAAGAATTTTTTTTTTTAAGTTAACCAATGTTAATTTATTAATTTGACTCCATATTAATTGTATTTCTTAATTTGTGTGAAACGTCTTAGAATGACTCATATCATGGAATGGTGAGAGTATTTATTTATTTTGTAAAAATCTTGCATAAAAGATACTTTACAGATATTGTTCTATTTTTTTTCTTGCTGTTCTTTTGATGGGCATGGGAGTGTGCTGCAAGCTGTTATGTTGGGGTTTAGCTTAAGGATTCTCTAGTTATGTTGTGAAGGCTGACGATGTTCTGTTCACATCAAATGCAATGTTTGATACCCTATTGCATGGTTGCCACTAACATTTTGTTTGGTTGAATTATGGTTTACAGTCCTCGCCTGACATGTCAGTTCAAGCTCGATGGTCGCATGTTCCTTCATCGCCTCTTCAATCTGTTCCTGTGTCAATGCCTTTGCAACCGCAGGCAGAAGGCACATTATCTTCTCAATTTAACCATGGACCTGGTGTTGACCAACCATTGGCTAATAGGTTTTCAGATTCTAGAACAGTTGCACCCTCCGAGAATAAAAATAAGAAGTTCCCCACAGGTACAGATGCAACAGTGTTGCCAGATGAACTTGGGTTGGTGGATCCTTCAAGCTCTACAGGTGGTGCTACTTCAACACAGAATGTGGTTGCTAGGAGCTCATCTGCCAGCACAATTCCAGATGGTGTGCAGAATGGAAATGGAAATGGGAGCAACAGCACAAATGGTGCTTTGAAGACACAATCTTCACATCAAAAGAGTGCTTCTGCTCAGCACTATGGGTATGGTTACCAAAGAGGAGGAAATGTTTCTCAGAAGAACAGTTCCGGGAGTGAATGGTCCCACCGAAGGATGGGGTATCAAGGAAGGAATCAACCTTTGGGTCCAGAAAAGAACTTTCCCCCTTCAAAGCTGAAGCAGATTTATGTAGCTAAGCAGACAGCAACAGGTGGGACATCCTCGACTTGATGAAGGGAATAGAAGAAACAGAGTTTTGATAAGGACAGAATTACATGTTTCTGGTGAAAGTTTTGATTTTATAATTGGCAGGGCAGAGTAGAGGTGGAGCAGTTGGGAGCTTGAAGAGAATAATATGGTAAGGTATGGGTTTGATTTTATAGTTTAGGCCGTGTGTTGTTGGCTGCACAGACCAAATTGTAATTTTCGTTGGGATTCATGTATTTATGTTTCTTGTTCATTCACCTGTTGGTGCTGCCTCTTACGATAAAATGATATTTTTAGCAACTCCTTCCCACTTTCTAATAACAGAAATTGAGGTTTCACTTAACATTTCAGGTTCACTTGTTTCTATTGGCAAATCAAAGTTGCAGAAACCACCCAAGTACCAAGTCTACTCAAATTTTATTTGAACATGCTCATTTTTTTTTATTATTATACAATTATCACAAGTTACAAACCATGATACATTTATACACATTGTTTGTGCTCGATTTTATCTTTTTTACATGACCGGGTGTGTTTATTTGCACATTGTCTTTAATATAACATAAATTTATAGTTTGGGTCCGATGTGAGACTTTTGGCTTTAATATAACATAAATTTATAGTTTGGGTCCAATGTGAGACTTTTGGAAGGAAAATATAAACTAATGAATGCTATATGGTACTTACAAGATACTATGGGAAAATTACAAAACTGGGTCAAATGAGAGGTCAATTTACATATTTAATTCATTTACTCATCTTACTACATATCTAGACTGATTTTGTGTGATTTTCCTATAATACCTTCAATATTTACGCGCGTTTGTCTTTATCCCGTCTGACTTCGCATGTTCGACCATATGCGAAGCCTGCGAAGCTAATGTTTGGATTTACTTAATGAATTTAGTTCGCATATGCGAAGCTGAAGTTTGTTTTGCGTCGCATATGCGAATGCTGGATATGTTTTGAAGCTAATTCGCAAAGTGGTATATAACAAAAAATGGCAAACAACAACGAATTCTAACATTAAAATCATAACATTATCAAAATTTACAACACGATTGCCACAATAACAACATTCAAATCATAACATTATCAAAATTTACAACAAGATTGTCACAATGAACTCTACTAACTAATCATTTCAAAGTGAACCTAACTAATCCGGTACCAATCTTGAAACGGATGAGTAATCTTGGTGTGCACCATGTAACACATCCACCCCAAAAGGTCTGGACTTCCATTTCTCATCCCAGAAGGTCTGGACTTCCAGACCTTTTGGGATGGACGTGTCCCACGGTGCACACCAAGATTGACACAACCTCTCCTAAGCAACCACTTTAGGAGTGAATGTGTCAATCTTGGGAAAGTTCATCCCTATACAGGAAGGAAAATCATCTTCCTTGCAGACCAGTACGCGGCCTTCCAGAAATGGATGTTACGTATTCAACCATCTACAGAAAAAATTAATTGTGTTAGGCAGGGAAAAAGACGATTTTGGCTTCGCGAAATGAAGATTAGCGAAGCATGCGAATGTAAATGTGCAGGGAAAGAGGTGATTTTACTTCGCATATCGATGCTTTCGCAGTGTCTGCGAGGTCTGAAACGTGACTATCTACGTCGCATATCGATGCTTTCGCGAAGTCTACGAGGTCTGAAACGTGAGGATCTATTCGCAGACTTCGCGAACTAATCGATTCGCGAGGTAGATCCATACGTTTCAGACTCTTTCTCTTCGCAGATCTTCGCGAAATCATCGATTCACGAAGTAGATCGTCACTTTCCCAGGCTCGTTCTCTTCGCAAAGCTTCGCGAAACCATCGATTGCGAAGTGAATTCATGAAAAAACGCAGAAAAAAAACAGATACTTACATTTTTCGCTCCTTTCACCCCCAAAAGCGACAATAACAATATAATAACATGGGAAGAACGAAAGAAATAACGTAGAAAAACCATTTCTTTGATGGTAACAAGAAGAAAGAAACCAAGCAACGAACAGGAAGATGAAAAACCATGGCTTCATTTTCTAGGGTTGGGAAGTTGCAGAATCAAGAGATGAAGAGAGGAAAAAGAGAAATTCATTGTGATTTTGACTAAATGGTGCAGATTTCGTGTAATTTAAAGGAAGAAAGGAAGATAAAAAGTCTTGAAATCATTAATGCAGGAGCAACTTTTCGCATAACCAAGGAGATAGGGGGAGCGGCGGTTCGCGAGTGGTCGAAGTGGGAAGGTTAGGGGTATTATGGGAAAGTCACACAAAATCAGTCTAGATATGTAGTAGGTTGAGTAAATGGGTTAAATATGTAAATGGACCTCCCATTTGACCCAGTTTTGTAATTTTTCCTACTAACTATTAAAGGTAGAGCACAAACCGTTTACAAAGAAATTGAGTATGCAAGAGTACCGTCCTCTATTCGTCTACTCAACCCTACTGAGCGCTATAACCGAACACACAAATTTTCTCTACCACTGAGTACTAAAACCGAGTACTCAGCTTCACTCTTCTAACCTTTACAGTTCATACAAGATTGTTCTCTCTAAATGAAGAACACTTTAGATGAATATAAATTCACTCTAGACTTTTACACAATGATTGGAATTGGGTGTAAGAACTTGCTTTTTCTAATCAGACAGCTTCTCTTTTGGATCTTTTAACTTAGTGAAGATCTTGCTTGTCTTTTCTCTTTTTGTAATTCGGCAAAGGTTCCAAGTGATGAACTTGTCCTTTTATAGCAAAATCTGAAGCTTCAATGATTTGAATTCGGACATATCTGTTGAATTCAAACGGTCTTCTTGCGTCATTCATTGGTCAACATTCAGAATTGCAGGCCAATCCCGTCGTCTGAATTTGGCCAGTTTCATCTTTTTGGGCCAGGTTTCGTCCTCTAGCGCCAGGTTTGTCTTCTTGCCAAACGCCAGTTGATCCATGCGTCTCGAAAAGGTCTCTTGGTGTAATTCCGAGGCTTCTGTGGTGCAGACCCTTGTCGGACTTTATCTTCTAGTCAACAGATCATTGGTACTGTCCTAATGAAACACTCAGCTTGATTGTTCGGTTTTGCCTTGGAGATTTCCTTTGTCTATGCTGAGTTACATTCCACTCAGCTTCTTCGATCGGCTTTACCTTCAAGCGTTATTCTGTAGAAGACTTTTCTTTTATAATGCTGAGTTTGTATTTCACTCAGCTTCTGTGACTTATGCTGACTTCGTTCTGTCTTACTTTTAGTTCATGTTCTCGTTAGTTAATATACTTAACATTGAACAAACACATTAGTACAATTAAATCAAAGCATTTAAATTTAATTGTCTTAATCATGGGATTAACTTAAATAATTTTATCAAATCAAAATCATGTGGAAAGGTGTTTCAACAAACTCCCCCATTTTGCTGTTGGCAAAAGTATTTAATTGTGGAACTCAGCATTGAGGTTCCCCATGATCGTTTACCTTTTATTCTTCTGAAATTACTCCCCCGTGAGGGTTGCATCTATTGACTTAATTCACCTCTAAACCTTTTAAGATCTAATCGAGTAAAATTAAGACATGCCTTTACTGGCTTAGATCAATTCTAGACCTTTCAAGATCTAATTCAGATGAGCCTAAGGTCAGTTTTCAGAAGTAGGTCAATGCTTGGAACATTTAGTTGTTACTCAGTTTCAAATATAGGTATCAGAGTTTATGCTGAGTATGTTTCACTTGTATATTCCTTATGTTCACAAGTTTTAATTTTTTTTTTCAATGAATGGTTAAGCATGACAGATCAACATATAAGCACAAGTAAGCATCGCATAAACATAGTCAGTTTTGGATAAAGGATGCATATATATTAGATAGTCAGTTCAACAAAATAGAACACGTCAGATATAAAGTTACAAGTCATAAACTAAGACTATTTCTAATCTATTTCGTTGTGTTGAATTGAACTTGGTTAGATTTGCCCTTGTCCTTGGCTGTTGTTTGTTGTTGACTCTGATTACCCGGGACAACAGAAGTTGAACCAGGCTTCTGCTGAGTTCCGGCAGCTGGCTGCTTGGCTGTCTCCCTCGTTCTCTGCTGAGTTCCATCTTGCTTTGTTTGTTCTTTCTCCCCCGTTTTTCCAGCATCATGAGATGGAGGAGGAGGAGGAGAGAAAGTCCATTGGAGAACAGCACGAGTCAGTATCGATGAATACTGCTGCATTTGACTCGTACTTTCCCTTAGACCCTTAAAGACCTGCACGCCATTGGCCATACTTGAGGCGGAAATTTTGATGTTGGCACTGAGCATACTGAGCAAATACTCTAAAGATTTCCCGATCCAAGTTATTGATTTAGTCATCCGTGCATAGGATTGATAGTACATCCTGAGCAGCGAAGTGTCATAGTACTGACGTTGAAGATTTGTGTGCCGGACATGCGCAAGTGTGGATTGAGTGCATTGCAGAATCTCATTGGTCATGACCTGGTCAATGTCCATCTCTTCTTTGCTTAAGTTGAGTAAGCGAATGGCTTCACCAATCTGTTCGATGGATCATTGAGAAGAGGAGGAGATAAGGTCACGAGCTCCGATCAGTTTAGAGGTCAGCTGGGAGAATAGATGATTGACCTCAGCAGAGGTTGCAGATGTTGAGTTCGCAGCTGATAAGGTATTGAGTTGACCTTGGATGGCGTTTATGTGATTCACCATCATTAGTTGGAGTTCAGCCAGCTTCACTATTGACTCTTGCTTGGGCTGTTGAGAGACGAAAGATGTCATGACACTCATCAATTCTTTGAGACCCTTAAGTTCGGTCAAGAGTTGAGTGATAGAGGATATTTAGGTTGGCTCAGCAGGAACAGACCCAGCAACATCGACGTGAGTCTGATGAATATCGTGAAGTAGAGCTTGAGCTGAGTCAATGATTTTCCTTCTAGACTCAGAGGCATTCAGATAAATGTAGGATTCATCAGTGTGTTGCTCAGCGGCCGTAATGTTGTCAGCACTGGATGGAGGAGGTGTTTGGTGCTGTCCGGAAGTGGAGGTGCCAGCTTGGTCAGCAGCTGGTGCTGACTGGGTTTCGTTCTGCTTGGTAGGAGTGGAAAGAGGTTGATCAGCAGAGTTATTAACCTGCTCAGTGTCAGTCCGAGGCTGAGTAGAATTTGGAGGTTGAGGCAACTCAGAGCTGGCTTGAGCAGCAGGAGTTTCCTTTGCTAACTCATTGGATTGAGCAACATGGACTTCGAGCACTTGCTTAGTGGAAGGATGAGCAGAAGTGTCGGCAGAAATTGGACCCTTAGAAGCTTTCGGGTCGGCTTGTTCCTCAGCTCGAGAAACATAGGCTTGCTTTTCCTTCACTTGGTCGGGAGACGGTTCAACGTTGTCTGTGAAGAACTGAAATTGAAGCCCAGTGAGATCAGTGATAGGGTCCCTCAGCGGAGATTCATCCAATAAGTCTATGACTGGGGGTTTCAGAGCTTTGCGTTTGAACCGCTTTTCTATGCTGACCTTGTGAGTGTGGGTTTGAGGAGATGGATCAGCAGCAATAGAGTCAAGGGACTCAGAGGAAGAGTTGAGTCCAAGTTCAGCATCAAGGCCTTCCACAACCTTGTCCTTCGCTGATGACTTAGCTTGGTTCTCAGCAGGTTGCTCAACAGCACATGTGTTACTTGGCTCAGTAGAGCCCATCTTGTCAGCTTGAGGCTGACCCTCAGTATCACCCAGTTCTTCCTCCTAATCACAGGGAGTCTTCTCCAGATCAATTTCTTGACTCCGCACGAAGTGTGATTCCTTTGTAATCACAAAGTCAAGGGGGTTAGCGTCGATCAGAGTCAACCCAGAGGTTTTCTTCCTCTTCAAGGGCTGATCAGGTGTTTCCTCACTTTCTTCCTCAGGCTCAACTTACCTTTTCTATTTCTCAGCTGACTTAGGTTCCCCTTAAGCTTGCTCAGCAAGAGCAGCTTTCTTCACACTAGATATTATCCTAAGCTTCTTCGGAGCTGAGTTAATGTCTTTGGGTGTGGATTGGTCAGCTTTCCTCTTTTTGTCCTGCCTAGTGCGCTCAACAAGTTCCTTTTCAACCACAACTTTCTTTTCCTTCTTGATCAGCTTAGCCTGTGCTTCTTCAACCATATTATCCCCTTCAGTGTCTTCCTCAGTGGGTTCTTCTTCAACCATAGCCCCTTTTCCTTTCTTGGGTTTTATAGGTTGGTTGAAAGCTAAGCAGAACAGTACCGCTGTGGTGATCTCAGTATCTGATATCTCAATTTCTTCTACTAAGCTCACCTGGTGATCCTGAAGTATCTTTGTGATGGAGGAACCCATCCTGAGGGTCCCGGTACTGCGTTGAAAGGCACCGATGAGAAAGACGGGCATGTTGAGCGGCTTGTAGTTCAGCATGTGCCATATAAAACACTGCTCAAAATTAGAAGCTGAGGAGGAGGCGTTGATCTTGGGGAACATGAAGTTGGTCAGGGTATAGTGGGCCATTTTCTGAGACTGACCCATGCAAGTGCTGGCAATTTCTCCTTTGTGGTTCTTTGGTTTACAGAACTCAACAGGGTAATCAATGCGCATGTAGTCGTTCGTGCACCTGAGTTCTGATCCTTCTGCCTTCAACTTTAGCAATTTTGCAAGATAGGACGGAGTGATGGTGATGTCCTTTTTTTACCTTGGTGACTAAATGGTCAACATCATCGTTGGCAACCCTTAGATTTGCGTAAAACTCTCTTACCAACTGCGGGTAAGTGGTTCCACGGAGAGAGAAGAGTTTGGTCCAGCCATTTTTGGAAATCCACTCACAAAAGGGTTTTTCAGCTTTTACAAAGCCTTTGGAGAACCAACGGGAACAGAAGACTTTAAGATTTTTTGACATTTTTGTAAATTGGGGAGAACGTCATTTCCTTAGTTTTCTCCTTCTTCTTTTTCGATGGAGTTGCTTGGTCAGCTTTAGGGTTTTTACTAGGCATGCTGACCTCAGGAGCAGATTGGCCATGCTAACCGTGGGTTTGTTCTTGAGACTCTGTGGAAGTCTCTGGATATTTCTGCTTAGTAGGAGACGGAGGATTCAGATCGGAGCGATTGTCGTCGTATTCTTGGCCGGAGTTGTTCCGAGAATCGCTAGACATGGTGTTCTTTAGGATTTGAGAAATGCAGAAGATTTAGGATTTTAGAGAGAGAGAAATTGAATGCGAAAGATTTCAAGTGTAAAGAGAAGTTAGTGGGAAATCGTCCACTATTTATAGTCGTTTCGAGTTGATCTGATAGGTCGGAATGACATTAAACCAAAGCATTTAAATTTAATTGTCTTAATCATGTGATTAACTTAAATAATTTTGTCAAATGAAAATCATGTGGAAAGGTGATAGCTCCCATTTGTATAGGTTTTTAGGATCATTTTAGTTTGTTTTCCCTTTGTTTCCTTTTAATTTCAGTATCGTTTTGTTACTTTTTAGTTAAAATTAGTAATTTCCATTATTTATGGCATTTTATATGTTTTCAGTTGTTTTTAGGCCTATTTGAGCATTTTCAAACCAGACCCAAGCCTATTGGAGCATTTTCGGATTATTCAGGGACCGTCAGAGCACTTTTGGGATTCATCAGGGACCATTAAAACACTTTTTGGAAGTCCAGGGACCTAAACAGATAAAAGCCGGAGCAAAATCGCCCCATTTAGGACCTGTCTCGTCGAGACACTACATGTCTCATCGAGACAGGCCCTCGTCTCGTCGAGACACTCCTTGTCTCGACGAGACAAGACGGGGAAAGGCCCACCAGCGCCTTCCCCCTTGCTGAAATGTGCGGATCGGGCCCTAAAGCCCATTAAAAACACTTTGTAAATGTCCTTTTTACCCTTGAGGCATTAGGGTTTCCTCCCTAACTCTATAAATAGGGAGCTAATCCTAATCCTTGAGGGGGGGGGATTAGATTTTCAATAAATTAGAGAGCCGCTAGGGCTTCCTCTTCTCCACAATGTAGTTTTTAGCTTTTAGATTAGATTTTCCTGCTTTCTAGATTAGGTTTATTTCTGTTTTGTTATTTCTTTAAAGAACAATTGATGGGAGAAGTTCCTCATCTTCTATTTCTGTAATTGGAATCGGCAAAATGGGTTTTGGATTTCTATCTCTCCCTCTTATCTTTTCCTTTTATATTTAATTGAAGCTTTTTCCATTTTTCATATATGCCTATTGCTATGATTGGTTTGTCTATGAACTGATCTCCATCCAATTTGGATGGGGATGAAATTAATTGTATGAATATGTATGATTAGGGATCTAAGGCCTTTTGATTGATCAGTTTATGCATGCTTAATGCCTAGAAATTGTTAGGAACATGATTTATGCTAGAATGAACATTGATAATGATCAACTAGCCTGTTTATGTATATAATGTGCTTAATGCCTGTGACCCTGACATTAAATAGGATTATAGATAGATGAGAACCTGACCACGGAATCATCCATACCGAATTTGTATTAAGCTGACTTCGTTAGAGACCACTAGGAATGAGGCTTTGTGGCTGGGCTACGGCTTTAGCCTTAGTTGTCAATAAACCTAATGCTTTGCATGACCTAGGGTATATGCCTAATCAAGCCGTCACCCGAATGCATGTGAATAGGAAGGACGAATACTGATCACATTAGTCTTTCACTTAGGACAATTACCTTCAATCATTGGTAAAACATAAATCTGAACTCCCTAAACCCATACATAGGATTTAATCAAAGGATTCCTCAGCCTAGATTGTGTCATCCGTTGATTCACCTCCTACCCTGTCAATTGTTCACTTTATTTTGTTATTGTTATTGCTTTCAATTTAGTTGATTAGTTATTCCAAACCCAAACCTTTATCCAAACTCTCTAAACAATTAGATCACTCTAGGTAGATTCACTAGTTATAACAAATAGTCTTTGTGAAGAGCAAAAACCTTTAGAAGTGGCAAAGGACTCTCGAATCATTCGAAAGAGGGTGATCTTCGAGTTCTGAATAGAAGGAGAAACTTCCTTAAAGATTGCTTCATTCCTGCAATGCCAGATTAACCAGATGCAAATGACAGCGACAACACGCCAGATCATCGACACCTGTGAGCCAAAATGAATGCTACGAAGAGATCTGAAGAAGTGGTTGAATTGTGAATAACGAGGCAAAGAGCAGTCAAAGTGAAACTCAAGGGCCCTCCAAAGAGAATCTGCAAAAGAACAGCTAATGAATAGGTGGTTAATGGACTCAGCATCCCTATTACATAGAACATAACGAGAGGCAAAGGAGAATCCAAGATGCTGCAGGAGGTCATGAGTCGGAACCCAGCCATGCAAAACTCTCCAGAAAGTGAAGGAATGAGAAGGGGGAGTGTGAGCATTCCAAACAAATTTATACCAGTCCACCAGAGAGGAACTAGGACTGATAATCGAATAGTACTCTTTGGCAGAGAAAATACCCTTCGTAGAGAGCTGCCAAACGCAGAAATCAAGATCATCTCTACCCCTGTGAATAGATCGAATACTGTCTTGAACAACCAAAAGAAGAGTGTCTAAGTAAAGCCACTCCGAATTAACCAACAAACCATCAACAGAATTAAAGCGTGAACGCTTATCCTGATGATCAAGACCCAATTTGTCTGCCACCGATGGAATGATCCACCTATCTATCTAGAAATTGAGCTTTGAAGACTGGCCAATCCACCAAAAGGTCTGGTCCCAAATGGATGAATAAACAAACTTACAAGAAGACCAAATCGAGGACGGAGCAATGGAAGCTTTAGGCAAACCAGAGACAGCCAGAAATCTAGACTTCATCAGAGAAATAGTAACATTAGTGCCTTGAATTAATTCCCAACACATCTTACCCAAGAGAGCTTGGTTAAAGATCCTAAAGTCCTTAATGCCTAAACCTCCATCCTCCAAACTTTTGCAACAAGTTTGCCAGGGAACCGTGATTGACTTTCTCTGGTCAACACAACCCGTCCAAAGGAAATTCCTAACACTTCTATTGAGCTTATTCAACAAACTCACTGGCCACTTATAGATCAAGAATAAGTGAACTAGAGAACCAGTAATAGTAGATTTAATTAGAGTTAAACGCCCTGTAAAGGAGAGAGAGCTACCTTTCCACTTGCTAAATTGAGAGAGAAATTTGTATGCAAGGCTACTGAGATAACAAGCTCATGGAGCTCCTTTAAATAGAGGGACTCCTAAGTAACTGAAGGGGAGACACTCCAGACGGATGCCAAGACAGTGAGCAAGACGAACCCTCCTCGAGGGACTCACCTGAGAACCAAAAAAGACAGCAGATTTGTCCCAACTAACCTGCTGACCGGAGATCTGTCCATATAGAAGGAGGAAATTCTTGAGAGCATGCAAATTGCTTAAGGATGCCACTCCAAAAATGAGCATGTCATCAGCAAAAAGAAGGTGAGAGGGAAAAGAATTCCCACCAGAATAATACATAGGAGAATAAGTACCCTCCCTCACCATCTTAGTGTCATGACAGTTTTAGTTTATATGTCTTTCGTTGGAACGTAGTTGGTATGACAATTGGTTACGAATTTTGTATTGTTGGATAGAAAGTAAGAGAACATTTTCTTATGTGAATTCTGTCATTGTTTTTTTTTTCAGTTTTTACCTCTTTTATAAACCTGTATATTTAAACCAAAGTGCAATCTAATGTAAATAATGTGCAAATAACCTTTATTTATAACAATAAAATTGTACATATATGGAGATCATAATACTAACAGAAGGTTTTCTCATTACAAAGCTAACATTTAACTATATAGAAAGTCTAAACACCTAAACCTTGAATACCATAACTTGGTATATGCCCATCCATTGCAGGTTATTCCATCATTTTTCTCCCTGCAACACAAAATATATAAATTAATTGACTGCTGATCTTCAAACTAACATATCATATCAAGTTATTTTCACTTTAAACTATAAACTAAGTCAAATAATTAGAGGTGCAGAAACAATAAAGGAGCTCATCAGATTCATGTAGTGAACATTTTGATATTCTTACTGATGAAACAACTTATAAGTTCATGGTTGCACTACATAGTTATACAAAAAGACTAAGCGAACAAATCAAAGTGAAATAGATATAAAAATCAAAGGAGTAGGTTAATAAGTGCAAAAACATTAAGAACAAGAAGCCATATTCTAATTTTTTTTGCATGAATCAGAATAATCAGATTTGCTTCGACACGCACAACTACAAAACTACTGCTATTGGCTTGTAACTATTTTATCCCTGAAGCATGCTATAATACCATCTAGAGAAAATGTAATTGGGTTTTCACATTAATACTTAGAAGTTACACAATTAAAATAGGCAGAATGAAATTTCCAAAAAACTATCACTAGCACGGGTATCTAAGACTTTAAAATACCGTAACATTTTAATTGGATGAACAATTTTAGAGTGAATCCTATTAATTTCGATTACCTAAGAAAATTTTCTTAGACCCAAATGTATACAGAAAAAGAATAGTATACCAGAACAAAAGTAACTACCTCTTTGCACTTTTCGATACAAAACCAATTTCCTCTTAGAATCCTTTTCAAGTAGGTAATTCCCCTATTTCTGATGCACCAAATATGATCTGTACCAAATAGACAGAAGGAATGTAAAATACAATTCAAACATTTGGTGAACTAAATTACATTGTTACAAGATAGACGCTCGCACTGAGTACAGTTCAGAACAACATCATTTTCAATAGAAAATTCAGTGTCTCTTTTTAGTTTATTATGACAACAAATTTTACAGCAACATGATGGGCACGACCAATCTCCTTATGGAACATCCTATAGAATCTCAACCCTCATTGCACAATAAAATTTCACTGCCTAGTTGATTAGAAGATCAAAATAGAATCTAAAAGACAATTTTACAATTAAATGAAATAGTGCCAATAGGATCATGGCCATTATAAGAGAAGAAAATAACTAAGTTGAAAGCACAAATTCTAATTAAAAAATCTATAGTGAAGCAAACTCAAAAAATGCAATGGTTATGCATTAGTAGTACATTTACTTTGGAACCGAGACTATCAATGTTTAGCATGTACGAAGATTCCACCTGGAAAAAAATGAGTCACCCCTCATATAACATACAATCTAATAACATCAAGCTAACTGGTAAAAAAACATAGTAAATTATAGTATGGAATT
Organism: Euphorbia lathyris; assembly: GCF_963576675.1. NCBI lineage: Eukaryota > Viridiplantae > Streptophyta > Magnoliopsida > Malpighiales > Euphorbiaceae > Euphorbia > Euphorbia lathyris. The sequence goes on along the minus strand of NC_088914.1, from coordinate 77,717,983 downwards.
GATGTTGAATGTTGCATGATGAGCCTTGTATCTTCACCATGATCTCTATTCATATGGCTTGGATCATATGTGAGGGGTGACTCATGTTTTCCATGTGGAATACGCCTACATGCTAGACATTAATAGTAATACTAATATGTAACCATTACATTTTTTGAATCTGCTTCACTGAAGTTTTTTTTAATAGAATTTCTTCTTTTAACTTAGCTATTTTCTTCTCTTATAATGGCCATGTTCCTATTGGAACTATTTCATTTAACTACTAAGTTGTTTTTTAGATTCTATTTTGATCTTATAATCCACAATGGCGGAGAACTTTTATTATGTGATCGATGCCCTTCGTCATTCTATAAAAGTTGCATTCGTCTAGTGTTAAATCATATATTTGGTCTTCAATTTTACGAGTTGAATGTTTGATATATAATATTTGAGAACTTCTTTTACTTCTACATCAATTACCCTTTTGAGATTCTATAGGATGTTCCAGAAGAAGATTGGTTATGCTTATCATGTTGTTATAATATTTGTGGCCATAATAAACTAAAAAGAGACACTAATTTTTTTTTTATCGAAGATGATGCTGTTCTGAACTGTACTTAATGCGAGTATCTATCTTGTAACAATCTAATTTACTTTACCAAATATTTGAATTGTCTTTTATATGCCTCTGTCTATTTGGTATAGATCATATTTTGTGCATCGGGAAGAGAGGAATTACATGCTTGAAAAGGATTCCAAGAGGAAATTGGTTTTGCATGGAAATGTGCAAAGAGGTAACTATCTTTGTTTTGGTATAGTATTCATTTACTGTATACATTTGGATCTAAGCAAATTTTCTTAGGTAATCGAAATTAAAAAGATTTGCTCCATAATTGTTCATCCAATTACAATGTTACAGTAGTTCAAAATCTTACATCACTCGTGCCATTGATAATTCTTTTGAAAATTGCATTATGCGTATTTTAATTATGTAACTTTTAAATATTAATTTGAAAAACCAATTACAAATTTCTCCAGATGCTATTATAGAATGCTTTAGGGATAAAATAGTTATAAGCCAATAGCAGTAGTTTTATAGCGGCACTGTTTCAAAAGGGTAATTAATATATAAGGAGAGGAAGTTGTCAAACATTATATATCAAACATACAACACATAATTTGAAGACCAAATATACGACTTACCACTAAACAAATGCAATTTTTTATAGAATGATGAAAGACATTGATCACATAATAAAAGTTTCCCGCCATAGTTGATTAGGAGATCAAAATAGAATCTAAAAAACAACATCGTAGTTAAATGAAATAGTGCCAATAGGATAAATGTTGGTCCCGTGTAACGTAGTAGGATTAGTTCCAACGAGAGGCGGGGGGTTAGGAACTAATGTAACTTTTTCGCTTAATAATGCTGACTTAATTAAATGTTTGACGATTTAACTCAGCTTTAGGTCAGCAAGGCTGAGTGAGGTGTGAGACAGCTTTAATCAGATACTGACTAGAGCTGTTTCAATTGTGAGTTGGGAAGTAGCACTTTAGGTCAGCTTCCAACTCAGCACTCTGATTACTCAGCGTCAGCTTGTACAAATTATTTACTGAGCAATTTAAGCAAGCAACACATACATATACATATATATCAAGAGAAAGGGTTAGAGATTACTCAGCAGACTTATCCTGGTTCGGCCTCACCGCCTACGTCCAGTCCCCAGAATTCCTTCGGGCTTTTTCAATCCACTACTGAGCTCTTTTAAAGGTAGAGCACAAACCATTTACAATAGCAACTGAGTATGCAAGAGTACCATCCTCTATTCGTCTACTCAATCCTATCTACCACTGAACACTATAACCGAGTATTCAGATTTTCTCTACCACTGAGTACTATAACCGAGTACTCAGCTTCACTCTTCTAACCTTTACAATTGATACAAGATTGTTCTCACAAAACGAAGAACACTTTAGATGAATAAAATTCACTCTAGACTTTTACACAATGATTGGAATTTGGTGTAAGAACTTGCTTTTTGTATTCAGACAGCTTCTCTTTTGGATTTTTGACTTAGTGAAGATTTTGCTTGTCTGTTTCTTTCTTGTATGTTTCGGCAATGATCCAAGTGATGAACTTGTCCATTTATACTGAATTCTGAAGCTTCAATGATTTGAATTTCGACATATCCGTTGAGAGTAAACGGTCTTCTTTCGTCATTGATTGGTCAGCTTCCAGAATTACAGGCCAATCCTATCGTCTATTTTTAGGAGGAGCCAGGTTTGCCAGTTTCGTCTTCTTGCACCAGGTTCGTCTTCTAGCACCAGGTTTGTCTTCTTGCCAAAATTCAGATGGTCCATGCGTCTCGAAAAGGTCTTTGAAACGGATTTCTGAGGCTTCTGAAATGTGTCAGACTTTGTCTCACAAGTTGACAGATAATTGGATACTGACTTGATTATCACTCAGCTTGACTTAGCAGCGACTTGAACATTGCTCAGCTTGACTCCACAGCTTTGCCTTCAAGCTTTTCTGAAGAAGACATTTCTTTTGCAACGCTGAGTTGTATTCAACTCAGCTTCTGCTGTGTGACTTACTGATGCTGACTTCGTTCTGTCTTTCTTTTTATAAACTTTAAGTTCCTGTTCTCGTTAGTTAACATACTCAACATTGAACAAACACATTAGTACAATTAAATCAAAGCACTTAAATTTAATTGTTTAATCATGGGATTAACTTAAATAATTTTGTCAAATCAAAATCATGTGGAAAGGTGTTTCAACAAACTCCCCCATTTTGATGTTGGCAAAAGTATTCAATTAAGGAACTCAGTGTTGAGCATCCCTCATGATTTTTGACCTTTTTTTATTCTTCTGAAATTACTCCCCCGTAAGGGTTGCATTTGTTGACTTAGTTCAACTCTAAACCTTCTAAGATCTAATTGAGTGAATCTAAGACTTGAGTCCACTGACTTAGTTTAATTCTAAACCTTCTAAGATTTAATTGAAAAAGAGCCTAAGGTCAGCTTCCGAAGAAGGTCAATACTTGGAACATTTAGTCATTTACTCAGTTTTGATACTCAGTTAAGTTCAGGTATCAGAGTTGGGTTTATCAGAGTTGAGGTATACTGAGTATATTTTGCTTGTTTAATTTTTATGTTCACAAGTTTTAAATTGTTGTTCAATGAGTAGTTTCATGAGACAGATCAGCATATAAACACAACAAGTAACATCGCATATATAAAAACAGTTTGTAGAATAAATGCTTATATAGATAGATAGTCAGCTCAAGGTAGAACATGCCAGATACAAAAATTACAAGTCTCAAGCTAAGTCTAGTTCTATTTCTACTTCTTGATATTGGCTTGAACTTGGTTAGATTTGGCTTTGGGCTTGGCTGTTCTCTGTTGCTAACTTTGGTTGCCTGGGTCAGCAGAAGTTGAGCCATGAGGAGGCTTCTGCTGAGTTTCGGCAGTTGGCTGCTTAGCTTTATCTTTCTCCCCCGTTTTGCCAGCATCACCAGTCAGAAGGAGAGGAGCAAGGTGTTGAAACACCTTTCCACAAGATTTTGATTTGACAAAATCATCCATGATTAAGAGACAATTAAATTTAAGTGCTTTGATTTAATTGTACTAATCTGTTTATTCAATGTTGAGTATAAACTTAAATACAAAAAGAAATAAAGAATAAGATAGGATGAAGTCAGCATGAGATCAAAGAACAAGCTGAGTAGAATCAAACTCAGTATCAAAGAATAGAAGTCTGAAGTTTAACAAAGTTAAAGTGGAATGGAACTCAGCATTAAAAGCCCTCTCAAAAGTTGTCTTGCAAGACAAAAATCAGCATGGAAGTTGACAACAAACGAAGACAATGAATAATAAAGTAGAAGCTGAGTAATCTTCAGGACAACATGAGAGATCCGTTCACTAGAAGACAAGTCTTGCAAACCTTCTGCACTAATAATTGAATCCTCATAATTACGCAAAAGACACATTCCGAGATGCATGGGTCAACAGATTATAGCTAAAAGACAACTGTCACAAAAAGACAACGTCTGCAGGAAGAAGACAAGTCTGACGCCTAAAGAAATCAGAGGATAGGATTCGCCTGCAAAACCTGAAGCTGACCAGAGGCTGTCTCGTAAAAGAGCCGTTTTGGACTTAATGGCTAAATCATTTGAAATGATCCTCATCCAGGTCTTCATCTATATAAAGACAATCAAACTCATTGGATCATTGCCGAAGTACAAAAAAGAAAAATACAAGAGAGAAAAATACAAGTTCAAAGCATTCAAAAACAAGAAAGAGATCTTACACCCATTTTCTATTTCTGTGTAAATGCTAGATTGATTGTTTGTAATCATCTAAAGTGTTCTTCATTTGAAAAAGAACAACTTCTATCAATCGTGATATTGAGAGTGTTGTGTTGAGTGTTTGGTTGTAAACATTCAGTGGTAGAGAAATCTAAGTACTGGGTTGTGGTGCTTAGTAGGAGTTGAGTAGAAGAATAGAGGACGGTACTCTTGCATATTCAACTGCCTTGTAAACGGTTTGTGCTCTACCTTTAAAGAGCTCAGTATTGGATTCCAAAAGCCCAGAGGACTCTGGGGACTGGACGTAGGCAGAGAGGCCGAACCAGGATAAGTCGTACTGAGTAATTTCTAACTCTCTCAATATATATATATGTGTGCATATGTTGTCTGTTGAATTTACTCAGCATATAAATCATTTAAACTGATACTAAGTGAATCAGAGTGCTGAGTTGGAAGCTGACCACAGAAAGTGTCAATTCACAACTCACGAGTAAAACAGCCTTAGTCAACATCTGACCAAAGCTGTCTTACATTAAGATCGGCCGTGCTGACCAAAAGCTGAGTTAACAAACTCATCAAAATTATCAAGTCAGTATAATTAAATTAGCAAAAAAATTATATTAGTTCCTAACCCCCCCTTGGAACTAATCACACGGGACCAACACAAGGAACTGCCCTTATTGAACAGCACGAGTCAGTATGGATGAATAATGTTGCATGTGACCCGTACTTTCTCTAAGACCCTTAAAGACCTGCACGCCATCGGCCATACTTGAAGCGGGGATTTTAATATTTATGCTGAGCATGCGGATTAGGAACTCAAGTGACTTCCCAATCCAAGTAATGGAGTCCGTCATTCGTGCATAGGATTGATAGTACATCCTGAGTAGTGCAGAATCATATGAATGGCGCTGAGCATTAATGTGCCGAACATGCGCAAGTGTTGACCTGGTGCAGTGCAAAATGTCATTGGTCTTGACTTGGTCAATGTCCATTTCTTCTTTGCTCAGGTTGAGTAGGCAAATGGCTTCACCAATCTGTTCAATGGAGCATTGAGAAGTGGAGGAGATAAGTTCACGAGCCCCGGTTAGCTCGGTGGTCAGCTGGGTAAAATGCTGAGTGACCTCAGCAGAAGTTGTGGATGATCTATTAGTAGGCCTCCCCTATTCTTTGGATCTAATTATACTTTCTGGAAGAATAGGATGAAGAACTTTATTCAAGCCACAAACATGAGTGCATGGCTTGCAATAGTTCAAGGCCCATACGTGCCATATAAAACTGTTAACAATGAGAAAGTCATTAAGAGTGAAACTGAGTGGTCAGAAGATGACCTTAGAAAACTTCAAAATAATGCTTCGGCTATCAATATGCTTCACTGTGCTCTAGATGCTGCAGAATACAATAAAATATCAGGTTGTGAGTCAGCACAGGAGATATGGAAAAAGCTCGAGGTGACCTACGAAGGTACAAGCAAGGTCAAAGAGTCAAAGGTGAATCAACACATGAGATTGTATGAGCTGTTCGAGATGAACGACAACGAAGACATCTCCAGCATGAATGCTAGATTCACTAATATCATAAATGAACTAAAAAGACTCGGCAATAACTTCACCGAAGAAGAACAAGTGAAGAAAATCTTGAAAAGCTTACCTAAGAGCTGGCAAGCAAAGAAAACTGCAGTAGAAGAAGCTCAGGACTTGACTACATACAAGTATGACGAGCTAATCGGATCTCTGGTGACTCATGAGATATCAATGCAAAACTTTGAAGCCAAAGAGAAAGAAAAGTCAGAAGACAAGAAACAAAAATCACTAGTGATGAAAGCTGACTCCACAGAAGCTGAGTCAACTGATGATGAGGAAATGGCTATGTTCACTAGAAAGATGAAGAAGCTGTTCAGAAGAAGTGACAGAAACAGCAAAAGACCATTCACAAAAAGTGACAGGTACAAAGCTGAGTCTAGTGACAAATACAAGAAGGACAGTTCCAAAACTGTCACATGCTTTGAGTGCCACCAAACTGGGCACATCAAGTCAAACTGTCCCAACCTCAAGAAAGAGAAGAAGGGAAGCAAAAAGGCTATGGTAGCAACATGGAGCGACAGTGATGAGTCAACCTCATCTAAAGCTGATGCGAGTGAAACAGCCAACATATGTTTCATGGCTGATGATGCTGACCATTCTCAATCTGAGCAAGCTGACCTCTCCGATGAAACTGACCAGGAGGAACACAACAATGAGGTAACATCTTTACTCTTGCTTAGAAATGAGATGGTAAATGCCCTGAGTGATTTATACACACTAACCAAAAAATGTAACAAGAAAATAAAATCACTCAGCAGGCGATGTGACGAGATTGAAGAGGTCAAGCTGAGTGACCTCCGATATCTCCTCCAAGACAACTCAGATTTACATAGCAACATGCAAATAATGCATAAGTTTGTCACAGAGGTCCAATCTGAGTCAAAGAAACTAAGAAAGGACGTTACAACCTTACAAAGTCAAGTAAAAGGCTCAAATAGAAATAAACCCCATGCTGAGTACGCAAGTACTAATCAGCATAAACAGTTCACTCAGTGTGACTGTTGCGGGAAAAGAGGACACACGAAAGATGTGTGTTGGTTCAACAAGCGGATTGTCCAATGTGACTTCTGCGGAAGAAATGGACATACCACTAAGGTATGTTGGCGTGCTCAGCATAATAATACTGACCACACTCAGCATCACCCTCAAAGGGTAACTTATTGTGACTTTTGTGGTAAAAATGGCCACACTATAAAAGTATGTCGTCACAAAATAAAATATGACTTTGCACCTGTTTACACTAACAAGAAAGGACCCAAAAAGAATTGGGTACCTAAAGATGAATAGTTTAAAATGCAGGTCAGCATGACATGCGTGGAGAAGTCAAAACTTTGGTACATAGACAGCGCATGCTCAAGGCACATGACAGGTGATGAAACACAATTCATCACACTAGAGCTTAAACGAGGTGGTAGTGTAAGCTTTGGGGACAATAAGAAGGGTAAGATAGTCGGCTCAGGTACTATTGGAGGTAACCCAACTATTGAGTCAGTCTCCTTAGTTAAAGGTATCAAATACAATATGCTGAGTGTAGCTCAGCTTTGCACAAGCGGCAGAAAGGTTGTATTTGATGATACTAAGTGTCAAATACTCGAGGGAAATACAAATGAATTGATTTTAACTGCCCCTCGTGTAGACAATGTATACATGCTGAGTTTAGAAAAACAGTTTTCCAAAAACATATGCTTAGTGTCTAAAGAGGATAACTCCTGGCTATGGCATAGAAGACTTGGTCATGTAAGTATGGATCTTCTTGCCAAATTAGCTAGAAAGCAACTAGTTGAGGGATTGCCCAAACTTAAATTTGAAAAAGATCAATTGTGTAAAGCTTGTCAGCAAGGCAAACAAACTAAGAAGTCATTTCAAAGTAAAAATATTGTCTCAACCAAGAGACCATTGGAATTACTACACTTGGATCTTTTCGGACCTATCCAGCCACTCAGCTTGGGAGGTAAGAAATTTTCCTTGGTCATTGTAGACGATTTCTCTCGGTACACTTGGATCATCTTGCTAAGTAGCAAGGATGAAACATTTGAGATGATTACCACATTGATTAAAAAGCTTGAAATTGACAAAGACCTAAGAGTAGCTCATATTAGAAGCGACAATGGTGGAGAATTAAAAAACCAACAGTTTGATGAATTCTGTGAAACCAGTGGTATTGACCATAATTTCTCTGCTCCTAGAACACCTCAACAGAATGGGGTTGTTGAAAGAAAGAACAGAACAATTGTCGAAATTGCTAGAACCATGCTGAGTGAAAATAGGCTTCCAAAGTATTTCTGGGGTGAAGCTGTCCACACAGCATGCTATATTCTCAATAGGGCTTTAGTTAGACCTATTCTTAAGAAAACTCCATATGAACTTTGGAAAGGACGAAAGCCCAACATTGGCTACTTTCGTGCCTTTGGGTGTAAGTGTTTTATATTCAATACAAAGGATAACCTTGCAAAATTTGATGCTAAAGCTGACGAAGCGATCTTTTTAGGGTACTCAACAAACAGCAAAGCATATAGAGTATATAATAAACAAACTCAAATAGTAGAAGAGTCTGTCCATATTGAGTTCGATGAAGTTGACCCTGCAGGGAAGTCAACCTAGCTCGAAGAAAAAGAACTGAGCTCAGCTTCCGCTGACCAAAATGATGCTCCTGAGTCATCAATACAGGGACTGACCAAAGGTAAACAAGAAATTAAAATTACATTCGCTGACCAATCTACTCCTGTAGAAATTGTAGAAACACCTGTTCCAAATAACTCAGCATTGCCCAAAGAAATAAGAATTCCAAGAGGACATTCAGAAAAATCCATTCTTGATGCTGCTGAAAACAAGGTAATGACAAGAGATCAGCCTCGGAAGTATCTAAGCAATGTGGCTTTTGTATCAGTACATGAACCAAAGAACTTTGCTGATGCTGAGCACGATGAATATTGGATCAATGCTATGCAAGAAGAGCTCGACCAATTCACAAGAAATGAGGTATGGGATTTAGTACCTAAGCCTAGAAATCAAAAGTCCATAGGAACTAAGTGGGTCTTTAGAAACAAACTAGATGAGCATGGAAATGTAGTGAGAAACAAGGCTCGACTTGTAGCTCAAGGCTATAGTCAGCAAGAAGGTATTGACTATGGTGAAACCTTTGCACCAGTTGCTAGGCTTGAAGCTATACGTATATTGTGTGCCTATGCTAGTTTTATGAACTTTAAATTATATCAAATGGATGTTAAAAGTGCATTTCTTAATGGCTTTATAAACGAAGAGGTATATGTTAACCAACCTCCTGGGTTTGAAGATCCAAAATTCCCAAACCATGTTTATAAACTCAAGAAGGCCCTGTATGGCCTGAAGCAAGCTCCAAGAGCTTGGTATGAGAGGTTGACCAACTTCCTGCTGACCAGGAACTATGTCAGAGGAAAAGCTGACACAACCTTATTCATTAAGAAAAAGGGTAAACATACCCTACTTGCACAAATATATGTAGATGATATAATATTTGGTGCTACTGACGAATCCTTGTGTAAAGAGTTTAGCAAACAGATGCAAACTGAGTTCGAGATGTCTATGATGGGTGAACTCAACTTCTTCCTTGGACTTCAAATTAAGCAAGGTAAGAATGGCATCTTCATAAGTCAGTCCAAGTACACCAAAGAGATGTTAAAGAAATTCGATATGGAAGATTGCAAACCCATATCAACCCCTATGGGTACTGATACTGTCCTATGCAAAGATGAGAAAAGTAAGTCAATAGATAGTAAACTTTATCGAGGTATAATAGGCTCCTTACTTTATCTCATGGCTAGTAGACCTGATATACAGTACTCAGTATGTTATTGTGCAAGATATCAAGCTGACCCCAAGGAATCTCACTTAATTGCTGTAAAAAGAATTTTTAGATATTTGTAGAGCTCAGTTGATGCAGGTTTATGGTATCCAACCTCAAATGACTTCACACTCATTGGATATACTGATGCTGACTATGGACGAGATAAACTAGAACGTAAAAGTACTTTAGGAGGATGTCATTTCCTTGGAAGCTGTCTAGTGTCTTGGTTCAGCAAGAAGCAGTCATCGGTTGCCTTGTCTACAACTGAAGCTGAGTACGTAGCTGCTGGAAGCTGTGTTGCCCAAGTTCTATGGATTAAGCAACAGCTTGAGGATTATGGAGTAAAAATAGAAACAATAGAGATCAAATGTGACAACAAGAGTGCCATTGATCTATCCAAGTATCCAATCCAACATAGCAGGATGAAGCATGTTAGCATAAGGCATCACTTCATCAGAGATCACGTACTAAAGGGAGAGATCAAGCTGACCTACATACCAACAGATGAACAACCTGCAGATATCTCCACCAAGCCCTTGGCTCGTGAACAATTCAACATACTAAGGGAAGCTATCGGTATGTCTAATCCTCTTCAATAACTCTATGTGAAAAATTGAATGTTGAGTGATTACCATGCTAAGTGAACTCCATATTAGTAACCACTACATGCTGAGCTTAAAATGTAGAAAATCACCCTATGCTGAGTAGATGTACATGCTGAGTGATTATCTTATGCTATGTTACTAAGAGTTAAGACATTCATCTACGTAGAACTAGGTACTCAGTATCCCAAACGCTTCGCATTCTAGCAAAACTGAGTTAAAGGCTACTTGCACCATTAAATGCTAACACGTGTAATAAATAGCACCTAGGATAACGTAAGCAATAATGGCAAAGCCCATGCGCCGAACGTGTCATAAGTGACAAAATCTCTGTCGATTGAAAATCCCAAGAAAAAAACGGCTAGTCCAATGAATAGAATCGATTTAAATCTCTATAAATAGTGGAAGATTTCCCACTTAATCATCTTTACGCTTGAATCCTTTGGCATTCCAAAATTTTTCTCTCTCTCTGAATTTCAAAATCCCTCGAAAATCTCTGAGAAGAAAATGTCGAACCCTCAGAATGTCTCCGGTGGTGATTCCGGCAAACATCACACCGATGAAAATCCAAAATCTCCTCAGCCTAACCAAACTCCGAACAAAAACCCTCAAGCTGGCCAAGCAAGCTCTTCAAAGAAGCCCAAGGAAAGGTCCATGGTCAAGGTCCACAAGAAAGTCAACAATCTGGAAGTTCTGAAATCTAGATGGTTCTCTCCAAGCTTCATCACCGCTGAAAAACCCTTCTGTGAGTGGATTGAGAAGAATGAATGGGTAGGACTCTTCTCTCTCCCTGGGAAAACTTATCCTAGGTTAGTTAGGGAATTTTATTCCAACCTTCATGTTGACGAAGAAGATGCTGACTACTTGGAAACTTCTGTCAAGGGCCACAAGATCACAATCACCCCATCTTACCTAGCAACCTTACTCAACCTGCCATAAGAAGGGAAAGAATTTAGGACAACCAAAGAAACGCTTGACCATTTCAAAGGATTCTGCAAACCAAAGAATCACAAAGGAGAGATACCCATCACCTGTATGGGGCAAAATCAGAAGATGACTCATTACATATTGACCAACTTCATCTTCCCAAAGCTCAACTCAGTATCGTCGGCCTCCAACTTCGAGCAGTGCTTCATATGGCACATGCTGACCTACAACCCACTCAATATGTCGGTGTTTCTAGTCGGTGCATTTCAACGAGGAGGTAAGAAACTCAGACTGGGCTCCCTAATCACTAAAATCCTCGAAGATCAGAAAATAGAAACAATCAATGAAACTCAGAGTTTGGGAAATGAAATTACAGCAGCTCTGCTGTTTGGGTTAATATTCAACCAACCTTTGAAGGGGATTGAAGATGTTGAGGAAGATGAAGAAGAAAATGATGCTGAACAGGAAGTGGAACCAAAAAAAGGAAAGAAAGTTGTTGCTGAGTCTGCTGAGCCAGCAAAGACAAAGAAGAAGAGAAAATCACTTGAAACATGCTCAAAGGATATTGATGTTGTCCCAAGGAAGGTACGAGCTGTATCTAAGGGGAAGAAAGTTGATACTGACCAAACACCTAGGTCAGGAAAGAAACGAAAAGGGCAAGTTGAGCCCGAAGAGGAGAGTGAAGAAACTCCAGAACAACTCTGCAGAAGAAAAGAAGAAGCTCTGTATTGAAAATTGTTGAAGCTGACCCCCTCGATTGGGTTGTCCCTCCAAAGTCACACTTCGTCAAAAGTCTCGGGATTGACCTTGAGCAAACCCCTATTGAGCAAGAAGAGGAAGAACAGATAAATGATGACGCTCAGGCTGATATTGAGGAAGAAGAGCATGCTGAGCAAACACAGACTGAGGATAATGCTGAGCAAGAGGAGAATCCAAATATGGCACTTCAAACAGTGGATGTTGAGCTCACCGAACATGACATTGCAGAAGATGAGATCAATGCTGAGCTTAGAGACTGTTGGGGTTTAGTGTCCTATAGACAATTGTTCTAGGATACAAACTTAATGTAAATGAATTGTTCTTTATATCATTTGTTTTAATGAGATATATGTTTTATAACTATATAAAGGCAATCCCTTTTAAGCACTAAATAAAGTCTAATAAAAGGAAATCTGTAAGTTTATTTAAAGTGATTATAAAGTGTTCATATAAGCATGAAGTGAGACAAAACTTTATAATAAACTGATAAACTTAAAACCACCCCAAGTCAAGTGATATGTTTGGGATTGATATATCACTGTTGAGACTTGTATGTAACAATGTCTTCTGTTCGACAGAAAGCTGATCTCACAAGCTTCATATATACAGATATCTGGACAGTTACATAGATCCGATGAAAAGTTGTTCATTAGGATTGGGGATCCGATTTGAGATAAAAGGATGGGTAGATTCATCATTGCCACATGTTCATCTCATTGGTATTAATAGGTATAACTAATCCTCAGACTCAAAGGAATATTAATTGGAATTCTGGATTACGGAATGTGACGCTTTGACTCTGGTGTAACACGATCCTTAACAGAGATGACTCTGGGGTGTGAACAGTAGACGTTGGGTATCACAGGAAGTGATTGCGGGATCGTTATATATTGGATTGAGCATTTATCACTCCCGATAAATGGGAGATACATCCATGGATCGCTTGTGGAAGACTCGACTCTAAATCCTTACAAGGTGATAGCTTAAGAGTTGAAATACATATTTCACTTAACCTATCTTTTTGAGTTGATTCGGCCTGTACAAGTAAAACGAACGTCTCGCTATATGTGACTTGACATCACCCATAGTCATAAGATTCAATTCAAGGTTGTAGTTGATAAAGGATCGAATTATACTGTAACTAATACGGAAAGGTTAACGACAGAATCAACCTGTCTTCTTATAGCTCTGGGGGAATGATTACGGACTTGCTAATCACATACTCTGTACATCATTCCGTTATGCAAAGATTAAATGTAATTCTTTGAAAATCAATTTAATAACGTCGCATACGGCTAGAAGCAATAAGAACCTAATGGGTCACACATAAGACTTGGAACCTAAAAGAGAGATAGATGTTAATTAATTGATGGAAGCCCAATTGAGCCCAATAAGGCCCATAGACCAAGGGGGTCGAAATTCATGTAGCTAGATACATGAATAATTAATTTGATTTTGTTAAATCCTAATTAGATTAGGATTATGAATTAAATTAATTAAGAGATAAATAAGTTAGGAGTTTTAATTAGATTATAATACTCCTATTATTATCCAATAAGGTTATTATTATTATCCTTAATATATTAGATATATAGTGAGATAATAATTAGGAATTCTATTCCGAATTGAATTCCTATTCAGTAACCTAATTCTATCTAACTAGGGATTAGATACAAGAGATTATAAATACCCCTCCCCCTTGAGATTTTCGAAATCTAACAAGCTATTCCCCTATTTGAGATTTTCGAAATCCACCTAGTGAAAGAGAGAGAAAATTCGACACCCCTAGTTCGAGGACGAGATTTCTCTACGGCTTCCATTGATCAATTGATTTCATCTATTTCTTTTATCCTTGATCTTGTGTTGATTAGTTAGAGGCAATCTACTTTGGTTGCTATTCAACGGTTGATTCTAAATTAATCTTCTTGTGTTTTATTTCGTGTTTGGGAACTTGGAGAAGAGTTGTGGGCACTTCATTAACAACGGTAGATTGATCATCAAGAGGTAATTCTTCTTATCCCTCTTTATATGAAATAACGGTTAACGGATCTTGTGGTTTATGGAAATAGGTTAAAATTTTTATATTTCCGCTGCTATACCTTAGCCTAATTTCCAACAGAGACAACTCCTCTTCTGACTCAAGTGAGGATATTCAAGCCGACCCTTCACCTCCTCAAGCTAAGACATTCAAAAGGCTAAAGAAGAAAGCCTACAAAGCACTTTTTATTGATATGTTAGGTGATTCTCCACTTCGGGACCCAATTACTGATCTATCTGACATCCAGTTCAGATATTTTTCTAATAATACTGAGTCTCCTCCTAAGGAACCTGCGGAAAATCAAGCCTCTGTTACTCATACTGAGGAACAAGCCAAGACTCTGGAAAATCCAAATTCTATCGAGCAAGAGCTCGAAGTCCAAGATGCTCAAGATGGGGATCAAACTATGGAACAACCTGCTCAACTTCCACATCATGTTGAGCAGGTCAACATCTCTGTAAGTCCTTCACCGCAAACTCAGAATACACAAGATGTTGAGCACTTAGCTCCTCGTACTGAGCTACCACAAGGCCCAACCATTGACCAACCAAACCAATCTAATAAGCAGCCAACTCCACCACCATCAAGTTCAACTTCAATTCCTGCCTCTAAGTCAAATCCTGCTGGTACATTGGCCTATCTGAGTGCTACTGAGTCTGGGCGCAGAATCATTGCCTCTGCTCAGTCTCTTCTTCAGGATTTGAATCCTATTCATACAGCTGCTGCTGGGTCTGCAAATCTTGAGTCCTCCCAAATTTCATCCATCACTCCACTTCTGAATGAAATTCGGAGCCTCAAAGATCTCATCAGTGTTATGACCACGGTCCAGACACAGCAACCCAAGCAAGACCAAATGGCCAAGATAACTGAACTATTGCTCACGATCGTCAACCACATGAATGCACTTGAAGGCAAAGTCCAGAGTCTCTCTGACGTAAATACGGGGTATGCTACTTCTACTAAGCTCAAAGACTACTTTGCTAAGCTGACCACGGACCTGGCCAACATTGGATCCTCGGGTCATCCTGAGTATGCCACTTCTGCTGAGTTGAACCAACACTTCTCAAAGTTGACCTCTGATCTGAACTGCACACGTGAATTGATTTCCTCCACTTCTCAGTGTACTATTGATCAACTGAGTGAAGCTGTGCATCTACTCAATGTCAATAAGGAAAAGATGGATGTTGACCCCGTCAATACTGATGCACTTCTGAGCTTTTCGCAAGCCATACATGATCAACGCAAATTCTATGACTCAGTTGTACTCAAAATGTACCACCAATCCTATGCCCAGCTCACTGAGTTCGTCTCCTGGATCAGCAAATCTCATGAGTATCTCATCAGCATACTGAGTAGCTCCCTATGGGTTCCTAGATCTATTCAAGATGATGGTGTTCCCGTTATAGATGGCCTGAGAGAGAGTACAAAAAGGTTGAAGCGTTATTCCAACGCCTTGTCTGCTGCTGCTAGAAATGATACTTTCATTCCTCCTCCACCCGATGATGGCAAAACGGGGGAGAACAGACAAGATGGAACTCGGCACACAGGTGGTGCATCAGGCAGCAAAGACAAAGGAAAAGACAAGTGTCAAGCTGGGGAGCAAGCTCAAGCTACCTTAAAGAAGAAAATGTAGCTTCAGGACTTAGCATGTACTTTGTGCTAAATATTTTGTGTGCATGCCTGATATTTTGTGTTAATCTATGTTAAGAACTACTCTATCTGAATTATCTAAATACCATGCCTAATGTTATGTGCTAAAAACTGATCAATCAAAATTGAACAAACAAGTAAAAGTAAAACATACTCAGTATACGTTAAACACTAAAACAATTTGTGCATCAAACTGAGTATTTAACCATTTCTGAAAACTGACCTGGACTCATCTAAATTAGATCTTGGAAGGTCTAGAATTGAACTAAGTCAGTGTAAGCAATGTCTTAAGTTTATTCGATTAAATCTTGGAAGGTTTAAAATTAAGTTAGGACAATAGATGCAACCCTTACGGGGGAGTAATTTCAGAAATATGAAAAATAAATCAATCATGGGGAATTTCAAAACTGAGTTCCATAATTATGTATTTTGCCAACATCAAAATGGGGGAGTTTGTTGAAACACCTTTCCACAAGATTTTGATTTGACAAAATCATCCATGATTAAGAGACAATTAAATTTAAGTGTTTTGATTTAATTGTACTAATCTGTTTGTTCAATGTTGAGTATAAACTTAAATACAAAAAGAAATAAAGAATAAGACAGGACGAAGTCAACATGAGATCAAAGAACAAGCTGAGTAGAATCAAACTCAGTATCAAAGAATAGAAGTCTGAAATTTAACAAAGTTAAAGTGGAATGGAACTCAGCATTAAAAGCCCTTTCAAAAGTTGTCTTGCAAGACAGAACTCAGCATGGAAGTTGACAACAAACGAAGACAATGAATAACAAAGTAGAAGCTGAGTAATCTTCAGGACAACATGAGAGATCCGTTCACTAGAAGACAAGTCTTGCAAATCTTCTGCACCAATAATTGAATCCTCTGAATTACACAAAAGACACATTCCGAGATGCATGGGTCAACAGATTATAGCTAAAAGACAACTGTCACAAAAAGACAACGTCTAAAGGAAGAAGACAAGTCTGATGCCTGAAGAAATCAGAGGATAGGATTGGCCTACAAAACCTGAAGCTGACCAGAGGCTGTCTCCTAAAAGAGCCGTTTTGGACTTAACTGCTAAATCATTTGAAATGATCCTCATCCAGGTCTTCATCTATATAAAGACAATCAAACTCCTTGGATCATTGTCGAAGTACAAAAAAGAAAAATACAAGAGAGAAAAATACAAGTTCAAAGCATTCAAAAACAAGAAAGAGATCTTACACCCATTTTCTATTTCTGTGTAAATGCTAGATTGATTGTTTGTAATCATCTAAAGTGTTCTTCATTTGAAAAAGAACAACTTCTATCAATCGTGATATTGAGAGTGTTGTGTTGAGTGTTTGGTTGTAAACATTCAGTGGTAGAGAAATCTAAGTACTGGGTTGTGGTGCTTAGTAGGAGTTGAGTAGAAGAATAGAGGACGGTACTCTTGCATATTCAACTGCCTTGTAAACGGTTTGTGCTCTACCTTTAAAGAGCTCAGTACTGGATTCCAAAAGCCCGGAGGACTCTGGGGACTGGACGTAGGCAGAGAGGCCGAACCAGGATAAGTCGTACTGATTAATTTCTAACTCTCTCAATATATATATATATATATATATATATATATATGTGCATATGTTGTCTGTTGAATTTACTCAGCATATAAATCATTTAAACTGATACTGAGTGAATCAGAGTGCTGAGTTGGAAGCTGACCACAGAAAGTGTCAATTCACAACTCACGAGTAAAACAGCCTTAGTCAACATCTGACCAAAGCTGTCTTACATTAAGATCGACCGTGCTGACCAAAAGCTGAGTTAACAAACTCATCAAAATTATCAAGTCAGTATAATTAAATTAGCGAAAAAATTATATTAGTTCCTAACCCCCCCTTGGAACTAATCACACGGGACCAACACAAGGAACTGCCCTTATTGAACAGCACGAGTCAGTATGGATGAATAATGTTGCATGTGACCCGTACTTTCTCTAAGACCCTTAAAGACCTGCACGCCATCGGCCATACTTGAAGCGGGGATTTTAATATTTACGCTGAGCATGCGGATTAGGAACTCAAGTGACTTCCCAATCCAAGTAATGGAGTCCATCATTCGTGCATAGGATTGATAGTACATCTTGAGTAGTGCAGAATCATAGGAATGACGCTGAGCATTAATGTGCCGAACATGCGCAAGTGTTGACCTGGTGCAGTGCAAAAGTCATTGGTATTGACTTGGTCAGTGTCCATTTCTTCTTTGCTCAGGTTGAGTAGGCAAATGGCTTCACCAATCTGTTCAATGGAGTGATGCGCCTCCTGTAAAGGAGACTCACTAAGGGATAAGTGTACCCCGTCGTTATCAAGTAATAAATCTAGAAAGTCTAGGTATCGAATCCACAGGACTTATTTACCACAAGTATCGAGCTACTTGGTCTCAGGTGTTATATAGGCTTTGTGGGTTTTGAGTTTGTTTGTTTAAGTTAATCTACTCCTAGGTTGAATTACGCTACTCCTAGCTAAATTATACTAATTCTAACTAAGTTATTCTACGCCTAATTAAGTTAAACTACTCCTAATTAAGTTATACTACTCCTAGGTGATCTTTCACTAATGCGATTACCCGAAGGAACATGGTATGAACGATAATAATGAAGTTAGGTTATAAGTCTATTGATTAAAAACCTAATCTAAGTCACTTGTATTCAAGGCGATTAACCCTACTTACCCTCCTGAAGTTCCTAGTGCGTGATTCCCTTGTAAGGCCGAAACTAGGTCTAAGGCTCAACAATTTGGGCTTAATCAACTAAGAGGTCGTCAATCTCCTAGGCTCTGACTAGGTCAGATTCAGCTCACAATATGTGCCTACTAGATTTTGGGGCTTTTGAATGAGTTAAACCAATTGAATAAAGCGTAAGACAAAGATTAAACAAATAAGCATAGAACAAAATAAGAGCTAAAATATTATTAAAGATGAAGAATAATATTACAGGATACAATTAGCCAAGGATTCATAGACTGTATCAAAGAGTACAAACAAGGAAAGGTAAAAGGAGATACGAAAATCCCTTTCAAGGAACCTGTCTACTCTGCAGCTGGCTTCCTAGGTCTTAAGGACGGACCTTGAATATTCCTCGAAGAACAGCTTTGAAGGAGCTTCAATGGAGGTTGAAGAAGATGGATGAGATGGAGAGGAATTTCAAGGGGAAAGCTAAAGTAATTTACAATTAATGAAAGATAATAATTTACATTGGAAAAATCCTATTTATAGGTGCGGCTCGGGCCCTTTTCTTGACCTATTTCGTGTCCTTATGCAGGTAGGAAGTCGTGGGGCCGGTCGTGGAGTCGTGGGGGCGGAATTGGTCTTTTTGACCAATTCCCGTAGGTCTGCTCGCCGAGCAGGGCGAGCTGCTCGGTGAGCAGGCTCCCTGCTCACCCGAGCAGGCCTCTGAGGGCCTGCTTGGCGAGCTGGCCTAAATAGGCCAGTTCGTCGAGCAGTCTTGCCCGGTACGCCTCTCCGCGGTCGCTGAATGCCAAAAGTGTGTTTTTTCGCCCGAACTTATCCCTGCGCATGCACAAAAACTCCAGATAGCATTAGTCCAAAGGCTAAATTGACCCGCCAATCGCTTATTTTGAGCAAATGCTTCATTTGGTGCGACTTTTGACGGATCAATTAGCTTCAAGAGATAACAGAATTATAATATGCATGCCATTTTGGCCGTATTTGCCTAAATAGATCATAAAACAAGCCTAAACAACGAAAAGTAAATAAAACATTTCCAATTTCTAACTAACTCACACAAAAACATTTAAATGCGAGAATTGCTCGCTTATTAGCTAAATAACGCTAAAAACCGTCCTAAAACCGTACCCAAAGATAGGGGTTTTTGACCCCTATCAAACCTCCTCGCACTTAAAACTTTACTTGTCCTCAAGTAAACTAAAAAACTAAACCCGCAATCACAAGCATGCTAGAAAACCTCCCGGTTTGACTAGGTGCTTGACACAATTTCGAGCATCTGTAATTACATGCATTCGGAAATACAAAGTAGAGACACGATATCCAAAAGCCGCGTTTCAATTATCATAGGTCATATGTTTTAAGAAAAAGGACACATGTTCAATTAAACGAGCTTGAGGGGATCGCTAAGTAAAACACCTCACCATAGGTAGTTCACTCATTTCACACAATTTTGGTGGCTAAAGTGTTTACTCTCGGCTTATGTTCTTGCTTAGGATTACGTTGATTTTGCACGTTCATCCGAGTTCCTCTACTATGCTATATGACTCCGATGATATAAAAAACAGCCTCGAATTGGGGTTGTAATATGGTTAGAGGGTTAAAGGTACAACAAGGGTTAATAGTTCTAGCGCTAGAAAAACAAAGTTAAAATGGCTTTAGCGAGTATGAAGTGACTGAACTTTTTATTCGTTATATTTTCTTTGAGACGTTTTGATTTTAAGAACTGGGAGATATAGTTCTCCTTCTTTTGTTCGTCTCTTTTCTTTTCTTTTTCTGTTTTTCTTTTCTTTTTCTTTTTTTTTTGGATAGCATTGCTCAATCACTTCTTAGCCTCTTGGCTTGCTACTATGATGCCATAAAAAAGGATAAAGCGCTAGAAGAAAACAAAGGCTCAATTCGATCTTTGCAAAAACTGGGTTAAGTAACAAACCAAGTGATGGTTTGCAAAAATTGGGTTAGGACGAAAGAAAAACCTACAAACTACAAAAATATAGGCTCAAAGGGGCTTCCTAGAGTGGATGAAAAAGAGAAAATAAGGTAAAGAAAAGGGTTAATTCTAATGAGGCTGATTTCATCGTCTACCATCTCAAATCATTGCATGTAGGTTCAACACAGTATTAGGTGCAAAATCTGTAATCTTTCCACAAGTCAAAGCATTCACACAAAAATGTCAAGAAAAAGAGCTTTTTGATGTTCGCTCTTGGGCTCAAATTCAACTCACAATTCTTTGGGTTTCAATTTTGTGTTTACTAGTTCTCCCTAAACTCAAGTTTAATATCACATGCCTTCAATTCTTAAGTTATCTACCTAAGTAATGATTTTAGCATTTCTTCAAAAGTAGGGTCTAAATGCAAACTTTAGCTCATGCTTTTACAGATACAAGGGTTGTGTCCTACACCTAAACTAGTTGTCCTGCAATCTTAGATTCGGTTCTCAGCCCTTAAAGACAAATAACGAAGTTTAGATTCGAAGGAGGTTCACGATTTTAGGTCCTAAACATGCAAAAACATAAATAAAACCCGAAAACGCTAAACTAAACTAGACACGACGCAACAAAAATTTAAAAATTATACAAATTTTTGTAAGTTTGTCTACCCCTCCTCCTCACACTAAAAATATGCAATAAGTTCCAACATTGCATCACAAACCATAAAGAACAAGTATAAAAAGTTAGGGTGGAGAAGACAACTTACTGATCGGCCGGAGGGTATGTAATTGTCTGCAGGCGCAGAACTTGTACGTCCGAATTATCTTTGCCAAGATAAATCTTAAGACGGTTCCCGTTTACTTTCTGGGTGGTCCCATCCTTCCCCTCAATTTCGACCATTCCGGAGGGGTGCGCGTTGATGACTGAGAATGGCCCATACCATCTACTTTTGAGTTTGCCAGGGAAGAATCTCAATCGGGAGTTGTATAAAAGTACTTGATCGCCTATTTGAAAGCTTTTCTTTTGTACTTTCCTATCATGCACCCTTTTGGTCCGCTCTTTGTATAGCTTGGCGTTCTCGTAGGAATTGTACCGGAGCTCATCCAGTTTGTGCAGCTGAGTTAACCGTAGTTCACCTGAAAGCTTAGGGTCAAAATTTAGATATTTCAATGCCCAGTATGCCTTATGTTCTAATTCAACAGGTAGGTGACAAGATTTACCGAAAACTAAACGATAGGGGGACATTCCTATGGGAGTCTTAAAAGCTGTCCGGTATGCCCAAAGGGCATCATCCAGCTTAAGGCTCCAGTCTTTTCTAGCATTCCCTACTGTTTTCTCAAGAATACGTTTTAGCTCTTTATTTGACACTTCTACCTGACCGCTCGTCTGGGGGTGGTAGGGTGTTGCAACCCTATGAGCTACGCCATACTTTTGGAGCAACATGTCAAATTGTCTATTGCAGAAATGGGACCCCCCATCACTGATAATGGTCCGGGGGGTGCCGAATCTGGTAAAAATATTCTTTTTCAAAAATCTCATCACCATTCGAGCATCATTTGTGGGTAGAGCTTCTGCTTCTACCCATTTGGAAACATAGTCAACCGTCACAAGAATGTATTGGTTGTTGTGGGACATGGGGAAAGGTCCCATGAAATCTATGCCCCAAACATCAAATAGCTCACACACGAGTATGCCCTGTTGAAGCATCTCATTCCTCCTAGAGATATTCCCTACTCTCTGACATGCATCACAATATTTAATATAGTTACTAACATCTTTATGCATTTGTGGCCACCAAAACCCACTTTGGAGGATTTTTGCCACTGTCCTATCTGGCCCGAAGTGGCCACCAGGTTCCCTAGAATGACACATATTAATCACTGAATCTACCTCCTATTCAGGTATACATCTCCTAATTATGCCATCAGTGCAGAATCGAAACAGATATGGTTCTTCCCAAAAATATTGTTTGTTCTCAAACATAAACTTACGTTTTTTGCTTGCATCTAAATCAGGGGGAAGAATGTTACCGACTTTGTAGTTCGCGATATCTGCAAACCAGGGGAGAGATCGTACCGAATACAATGTTTCGTCCGGGAATACCTCCTTGATTGCCTCATGTTCTAAGGCTTGCTGATCTGACTCTAACCTGGATAGGTGGTCTGCTATCACGTTTTCCACCCCTTTCTTGTCTCTGATCTCGATGTCAAATTCTTGGAGTAGTAAGATCCAACGAATCAGCCTAGGTTTTGCATATTGCTTGCTCATCAAATATCTTAAGGCTGCATGGTCAGTAAAAACAATTACCTTAGATAGCACCAAATAAGATCTAAATTTGTCAAAAGCAAAAACCACGACTAGCAATTCCTTTTCAGTTATTGAATAATTCTGCTGTGCATCATTTAAGGTTTTGCTAGCATAGAAGATTGGGCGAAAAAGTTTATCTACCCTCTGCCCAAGACAGGCTCCTACAGCCAAATCACTGGCATCGCACATTAACTCAAAGGGAAGGGACCAATCCGGGCTTACCATAATAGGTGCTTCGATTAATTTCTTTTTCAGTAATTTAAATGCAGACATACAATCTTCATTGAAATTAAAATCAGCATCTTTCAGTAGTAATTGAGTGAGGGGTTTAGTGATTTTTGAAAAGTCCTTTATGAACCTCCTATAAAACCCCGCATGTCCTAAAAAGCTCCTAACCAATTTTACACTGGTAGGAGGTGGCAGTTTTTCAATCACCTCAATTTTTGCCGGATCGACCTCGATCCCCTTTCCCGACACCTTGTGTCCTAACACTTTGCAGTTTTGGACCATAAACTGGCACTTTTCCCAATTGAGTGCCAAGTTTTTGTCTTCACAACGTTCTAAGACTCGGTCCAAGTTTTCAAGACATTGATCAAAAGTAGGTCCCACAACATTAAAATCATCCATGAAAATTTCTAGGAACTCTTCGACCATGTCAGAAAACATAGCCATCATACAACGTTGGAATGTGGCAGGGGCATTACATAATCCGAAAGGCATCCGCCTATATGCGAAAGTTCCATAGGGACAAGTGAATGTGGTTTTCTCTTGGTCCAAAGGGTCCACATGAATTTGCATATAACCGGATAGCCCATCTAAAGTACAGAAAAATTCGTGCCCTGCCAACCGTTCCAACATTTGATCAATAAATGGTAAAGGAAAGTGGTCTTTACGGGTGGCCTCGTTTAATTTCCTATAATCTATGCATACACGCCAGCCCGTAACCTTTCTAGTTGGGATTAATTCCCCTTTTTCATTTTCCATTACCGTTGTTCCCCCTTTTTTGGGCACGCATTGAACCGGGCTTACACGTTGGCTATCAGAAATCGGAAAGATGATACCTGCGTCGAGGAGTTTTATAACCTCGGCTTTTACCACCTCTTTCATGTTAGGGTTGAGCCATCGTTGAGGTTGGGCAGATGGCTTAATCTCTTCCTCAAGGAAAATCCTATGCGTGCAGATTTTGGGGTCGATGCCTTTGATGTCGTGGATTGACCATCCAAAGGCCCCTTTATGCTGCTTCAGCACCTCCACCAATCTTTCTTCCTGTTCAACTGTCAACAAAGAAGAAATAATAACGGGTAAATCTGTGGGAGCTTGAAGAAAAACATATTTCAGATTGTTGGGCAAGGGCTTAAGCTCCAATTCTGGAGGCTCCTCTAGCGAGGTTTTGGGTTTAGGTTTGATCTCACGATCAAGGTCCTCTTTTCGACCCTTGACCCAATAACATTTTTCAGGTGGGAGGTCTTCAAATGGTTCATTCGAGTTTTCACATTCCTCACCACCTAGACTGAGTTCTAAAGAGGTATTTCTTATGTTAAGGTCAACTTCCTCAATGCATTCATCTATTAGTGCATCCACAAAATTACAACTTTTGGAACGCTCTTGAGGAAATTTCATAGACTCGTAAACGTTAAATGTTACCTCCTCGTCCTGCACCCTTAGGACCAATTTACCTCCATGGACGTCTATTAATGTCCTACCGGTTGTAAGGAACGGTCTCTCGAGAAGAATGGGGACAGAGTCATCTTCTTCCATGTCGAGGACCACAAAGTCGACCGGGAAGATCAGTTTGTCCACCTTCACCAATACATCTTCAACTATGCCTCTAGGCCGTGCGATTGACCTGTCTGCTAGCTGCAGTGTCATGTTTGTTGGTTTAGGCTCTCCGAGTCCCAATTTCCTGAAAATTGATAGAGGCATAAGATTAATACTTGCTCCTAAATCACATAATGCCCTATCTATGTGCATGTTGCCTATCCTACACGGGATGGTAAAGCTCCCTTGATCTTTAAGCTTGGGGGGCAATTTATGGGTGATTATGGCCGAGCATTGTTCTGTTAAAGCCACTATCTCATTTTCCCCAAACTTTTTCTTTTTCGACAGCATGTCTTTGAGGTGCCACGAGTGTATCCACTTCATTGCCGCTCCTTAGGGCGATGGCTTGAACCGTTTCCTCTCGTGAGAGGAAAGCCTCTTGGCATTCCCTTTCTTCCTGTCTGATTGTGGCGAGTTGGTTGCTCAGGGTCCTACATGCCTCCTCGTTGGCTGCTAGTCGGACGGATATCTCTCTTAAGAGGGTCATTATTCCTTCTGAACACTCTGTTTGCCTGCCATAAAAATCAGAATTAGAAAGGGGGTATGGAAGGGTATCCATGGGCGCCACGTATGGCGCCGGTGGATATCGTGTATGCTCTTGATCGTAAAAGTTGTAAGTTGGGGGTTCAGAATTATACCTTTGACGATTACCCAAGTAACTTACATTCTCACCTCTAGGTACATAGTAGTTGACGTGGCATACCTCACCGGGGTGATTCTGGCCACATCTTGCGCAAAACGGCATCCTTGTTTGGCTATCACGGCTGTACGAAGCCATAAGAAAATCCATTTTTGTGTTGAGATCGTTCATGGACGGTTTTGGAGCTCTGTTGTCCATAATTGCTGGAAGAACGATTTTATAAGTACAAGTAATGTTACAGAAATGAAGTAATAATATATCAACAAGTATTTGTATATGCAAGTATGTATATAAACAAGTATATGTATGAACAGGTATATGTATAAACAAGTATAAACGATATAAACAAGGATATTCACAGCGAATGCCTAAACTAACAAATCAACGTTTGGTTCGATATTGCAGAAGAAATAAATCCCCGGCAACGACGCCAAAAACATGATGCGCCTCCCGTAAAGGAGACTCACTAAGGGATAAGTGTACCCCGTCGTTATCAAGTAATAAATCTGGAAAGTCCAGGTATCGAATCCACATGACTTATTTACCACAAGTATCGAGCTACTTGGTCTCAGGTGTTACCTAGGCTTTGTGGGTTTTGAGTTTGTTTGTTTAAGTTAATCTACTCCTAGGTTGAATTACGCTACTCCTAGCTAAATTATACTAATTCTAACTAAGTTATTCTACGCCTAATTAAGTTAAACTACTCCTAATTAAGTTATACTACTCCTAGGTGATCTTTCACTAATGCGATTACCCGAAGGAACATGGTATGAACGATAATAATGAAGTTAAGTTATTAGGTCTATTGATTAAAAACCTAATCTAAGTCACTTGTATTCAAGGCGATTAACCCTACTTACCCTCCTAAAGTTCCTAGTGCGTGATTCCCTTGTAAGGCCGAAACTAGGTCTAAGGCTCAACAATTTGGGCTTAATCAACTAAGAGGTCGTCAATCTCCTAGGCTCTGACTAGGTCAGATTCAGCTCACAATATGTGCCTACTAGATTTTGGGGCTTTTGAATGAGTTAAACCAATTGAATAAAGCGTAAGACAAAGATTAAACAAATAAGCATAGAACAAAATAAGAGCTAAAATATTATTAAAGATGAAGAATAATATTACAGGATACAATTAGCCTAGGATTCATAGACTGTATCAAAGAGTACAAACAAGAAAAGGTAAAAGGAGATACGAAAATCCTTTTCAAGGAACCTGTCTACTCTGCAGCCGGCTTCCTAGGTCTTAAGGACGGACCTTGAATATTCCTCGAAGAACAGCTTTGAAGGAGCTTCAATGGAGGTTGAAGAAGATGGAGGAGATGGAGAGGAATTTCAAGGGGAAAGCTAAAGTAATTTACAATTAATGAAAGATAATAATTTACATTGGAAAAATCCTATTTATAGGCGCGGCTCGGGCCCTTTTCTTGACCTATTTCGTGTCCTTATGCAGGTAGGAAGTCGTGGGGCCGGTCGTGGAGTCGTGGGGGCGGAATTGGTCTTTTTGACCAATTCCCGCAGGTCTGCTCGCCGAGCAGGGCGAGCTGCTCGGCGAGCAGGCACTGCTCGTCGCGAGCAGGCTCCCTGCTCGCCCGAGCAGGCCTCTGAGGGCCTGCTCGACGAGCAGGCACAGCCAGCTCGGTGAGCTGGCCTAAATAGGCCAGTTCGTCGAGCAGTCTTGCCCGGCACGCCTCTACGCCATCGCTGAATGCCAAAAGTGTGTTTTTTCGCCCGAACTTATCCCTGCGCATGCACAAAAACTCCAGATAGCATTAGTCCAAAGGCTAAATTGACCCGCCAATCGCTTATTTTGAGCAAACGCTTCATTTGGTGCGACTTTTGACGGATCAATTAGCTTCAAGAGATAACGGAATTATAATATGCATGCCATTTTGGCCGTATTTGCCTAAATTGATCATAAAACGAGCCTAAACAACGAAAATTAAATAAAATATTTCCAATTTCTAACTAACTCACACAAAAGCATTTAAATGCGAGAATTGCTCGCTTATTAGCTAAATAACGCTAAAAACCGTCCTAAAACCGTACCCAAAGATAGGGGTTTTTGACCCCTATTATGGAGCACTGAGAAATGGAGGAGATAAGTTCGCGAGCCCCGGTTAGCTCGGTGGTCAGCTGGGTAAAATGCTGAGTGACCTCAGCAGAAGTTGCGGATGATGAGTTCGCAGCAGATAGGGCGTTGATTTTCCCTTCGAATGAGTTCATATGGTTTACCATCATCAGCTGAAGTTCGGCCAGCTTGACCATGGATTCTTGCTTGGGCTACTGGGAGACTAGAGAAGTCATAACACTCATCAGCTCCTTGAGACCTTTGAGTTCGGTCAGAAGTTGCGTGACGGAGGAAAATTGAGTTGGCTCAGTAGGAACGGACCTAGCAGCATCGGCTTGAGACTGATGAATCTCTTGAAGTAGAGTTTGAGCAGAGTGGATGATTCTTCTTCCTGTCTCAGAAGCATCCAAATAAGTATAAGGATCATCAGTGTTGTTCTCAGGGGCTGTTTTCTGGTTAGCAGCAGGAGTTGGAGAAGTTTGGTGCTGCCCAGAAGTAGAAGTGCCAGCCTGATCAACAGCTGCACTTTTATTTAGAAGGTCAGCATCAGGAGCTGACTGGTTGATGAACTGCTCAGTGGAGGATGGAAGTGTTGGCTCAGCAGTATTATTAACCTGCTCAGGGTCAATTTGAAGTTGAGTTGAAATTTGAGGTTGAGGCAACTCAGAGCTGTCTTTAGCAGGTGGATTTCCTTTGCTAACTCGGTGTGTTGAGCAGCTGGAACTTCGAGCACTTGCTCAGTGGAAGGTGGAGCAGAGGTGTCGGCAGAAGTTGGACCTTTAGAGATTTTAGGATCGGCTTGTTCCTCAGCTTGAGAAACAGAGGCTTGTTTTTCCTTGACTTGATCAGGTGTGGGTTCAATGATGTCGGTGAAGAATTGGAATTGAAGCCCAGTTAAGTCCGTTATGGGGTCCCTCAGTGGAGATTCATCCAACAAGTCTATGACGCTGGGCTTTTGAGCTTTTCTTTTAAACCGCTTTTCAGTACTGCCCTTTTGATTTTTGGTTTGAGGAGGAGGGTCAGCAGCGATAGACTCTGGTGACTCAGAGGAGGAGTCAAGTCCAAGATCAACATAAAGGTTTTGCACAACCTTGTCTTTCACTGGTGATTCAGCTCTTGGTTCATCAGCTTGCTCAGCAGCAGCTATGTTACTTGGCTCAGCAGAACCCACCTTATCAGTTTGAGCCTGTTCCTCAGTATAACCTTGGTCTTCCTCCTGATCACAAGGTGTCTTTTCCAAGTCAATTTCTTGACTTCATACAAAATGTGAATCTTCTGAAATCACAAAGTCAAGTGGGTTAGCATCTAACGGCTTCAAGCCAGAGGGTTTCTTCCTCTTAAGAGGCTGTTCAAGTGTCTTCTTACTTTACTCAGGGTCAGCTCTCTTCAGTTTTTTCTCAGCAGACTCTGGCTTTTCTTGAGCTTGCTTAGCAGGAGCAGCTTTCTTCTCCCTTACCGCTAGCCTGATCTTCTTCACAGTTTTGTTGATATCTTTGGCTAGTGGGGTGGAGGATGGGTCAGCTTTTCTTTTTCTTTCCTGCCTAGTTCGCTCAGCCGGTGCTTCTTCCACCATTGCTTTCTTCCCTTTCTTTGATAGCTCAGCAGTTGCTTCTTCAACTACAACATCCTCAGCAGGTGCTTCTTCAACCAGGGGTCCCTTACCCTTCTTAGGTTTGATGGGAAGGCTGTGAGCTAAGCCGAACAATATTGCTGAGGTGATCTTAGTGCCTATTATGTCTATTTCCTCTTTTAGGCTAACCTCGTGATCCTGAAGGATTTTGGTGATGAGAGAACCCATCCTGAGGATCCCGGTGCTGCGTTGAAAATCCCTGATGAGAAAGACATGCATGTTGAGCGGTTTGTAGTTCAGCATGTTCCAGATGAAGCACTGTTCAAAGTTAGAGGCTGAGGAGGAGTTGACCTTGGGAAACAAGAAGTTGGTCAAGATATAGTGGGCTTGTTTTTAAGCCTGGCCCATACTGGTACTGGAGATTTCACCTTTATGATTTTTGGGTTTGCAAAACTCAACTTCGTAATCAACGTGCATGTAGTCGTTTGTGCACCTGAGTTCTGTTCCTTCTTCCTTCAGCTTTAGCAGTGTAGCGAGATAGGAAGGAGTGATGGTGATATCCTTGTTCTTGACTTTCGTGTTCAAATAGTTGTCGTTATCATCGGCTACCCTTAGGTTTGTGTAGAATTCTCTTACTACATGTGGATAATTGGTTCCAGGGAGAGAGAAGAGATCGGTCCAGCCATTCTTTGAAATCCACTCGCAGAAGGGTTGCTCAGCTTCTACGAAGCTCTTAGAGAACCAGCGGGACTGGAAAACTTTAAGATTTTTAACGTTTTTGAAGACCGGGAAGAACGTCCTTTCCTTAGGTTTGTGGTTCTTTTTCTCCTTCTTCTTCTTCGATGAAGTTGGTTGGTCAGTACGTGGGTTTTTTCCGTGAGGGCTGACCTCACCCTTTGATTGGTCATGCTGACCATGAGTTTGTCCCTGAGACTCTGAGGAAGTCTCCTGATATTCCTGCTCAGCAGGAGAGGCAGGATTAATGTGTGAGCGGTTGTCGTCGTAGTTCTCACCGGAGTTGTTTTGGGAATCGCTCGACATAGTTTCTTTGAGGATTTAGGAAATGCAGAAGATTTTGTGATTTGAGAGAAAGAGAGATCGAATGCAAAATGTTTCAAGCGTAAAGGGGAGTTAGTGGGAGATCATCCACTATTTATAGCCTGAGCGCGTCGATCTGATAGGTCGGAATGGCGGTTCGTTCTCGAGTTGCTCAACGATAGTTATCTCTGGAATTAATGACATATTCGGCGCATGGTTTTCTAATCATTATGCTTACGTTATCCTAGGTGGCTACTTAAATACTCGTGCAAGCATTAATTACGCAAGTCATTCTACTCAGTATCTAGGATACCAAACGTTTAGAGTTCTGAGTACGTAGGTTATTGTGGAAGGGATTCATATCATGTGAAGTAACTCAGCGTTTAGTAAACACTCAATATATATAGCACTCAGCATATAATGATTTTATAGCATTCAGTTCTACTCAGCATATGATAGTTACTCAACATGTAATGATCACTCGGCATATTATAATCACTCAATATTCATTTAGCTCAGAAATTTATTAAAGAGGATTAGACATACCGATAGCTTCCCTTAGTATGCTGAACTGCTCATGAGCTAATGGCTTTGTGAAGATATCTGCAAGCTGTTCACCTGTTGGAACATAGGTCAGCTTGATCTCACCCTTGAGTACATGATCTCTGATGAAGTGATGCCTTATGCTGACATGCTTCATCCTGTTGTGTTGGATTGGATTTTTAGATAAGTCAATGGCACTTTTGTTGTCACATTTGACTTCAATTGTTTTGGTTTGGACTCCATAATCATCCAGTTGTTGCTTGATCCACAGGACTTGTGCAACACAGCTTCCAGCAGCAATGTACTCAGCTTTAATTGTTGACAGGGCAACTGAAGACTGCTTCTTACTGAACCAAGACACCAGACAGCTTCCAAGGAAATGACATCCTCCTGAAGTGCTTTTTTGCTCAAGCTTATCTCGTCCATAGTCAGAGTCAGTGTATCCAATGAGTGTGAAATCGTTCGTGTTGGGATACCATAAACATGCATTCACTGAGCTTTGCAAATATCTAAGGATTCTTTTTATAGCTATGTAATGAGATTCCTTAGGGTCAGCTTGATATCTTGCGCAGTAACATACTGAGTACTGAATATCTGGCCTACTTGCCGTTAGATAGAGTAGAGAGCCAATCATACCTCGATATAACTTGCTGTCTACTGACTTACCTTTTTCATCAGCGCAAAACACAGTGTCAGTACCCATTGGAGTAGATATTGGCTTACACTTTTACATATCAAATTTCTTCAATATCTCATTGGCATACTTGGTCTGACTAATGAAGATGCCATTCTTCCCTTGTTTGATTTGAAGTCCAAGGAAGAAGTTGAGTTCTTCCATCATTGACATCTCAAACACAGTTTGCATCAGTTTGCTAAATTCCTTGCACATTGATTCATTAGTAGCACCAAAAATAATGTCATTACCATAAATCTGTGCCAACACGGTATCTTTACCCCAGCTTTTCCTTTGACATAGTTTCTGGTCAGTAGAAAGCTGGTCAGTCTTTCGTACCAAGCACGTGGTGCTTGCTTCAGACCGTACAGAGCCTTTTTGATCTTATAAACATGGTTTGGGAATTTTGGGTCCTCAAACCCTAGAGGCTGACTAACATAAACCTCTCCATTTATAACTCTATTAAGAAATGCACTTTTGACATCCATTTGGAACAATTTAAAATTCATAAAGCTAGCATATGCACACAATATTCTTATTGCTTCTAGTCTAGCTACGGGTGCAAAGGTCTCACCATAGTCAATACCTTCCTGCTGACTGTAACCTTGAGCTACAAGTCTGGCTTTGTTCCTGACTACGTTTCCCTGTTCATCTAGCTTATTGCGAAATACCTATTTTGTTCTTATGGTCTTTTGATTCTTCGATTTAGACACTAAATCCCATACTTCGTTTCTCTTGAATTGATCAAGTTCCTCTTGCATAGCGTTTATCCAGAATTCATCGTGCTCAGCTTCTGAAATGTTTTTCGGTTCAAGAACTGAGACGAATGTAACATTACTGAGATATCTCCTGAGTTGATTTCTGTTCATCAGGGTGTTCTCAGCAGCATCAAGAATGGACTTCTCTGAGTGTCCTCTTGGAACCTTGATCTCCTTTGGTAGTGTAGTGTCTTCAGGATCGGTGTTTCAACAATCTCTGCAGGATTATATTGATCAGCAAAAATAATTTCAGGTTCGTTTTTACCTTTGGTCAGCCCTTGAGGCAGTGACTCAGTGGCTCCATTTTGGCCAGCGGAAGCTGAGCATGTGTCATCTTCGGCAGGCTGACTTATCTTTCCTGCAGGGTCAGTTTCATCGAACTCAACATGTACAGAGTCTTCTAAAACCCGAGTTCGTTTATTAAACACCCTATATGCTTTGCTGTTTGTTGAGTACCCTAGAAAAATAGCTTCATCAGCTTTAGAATCAAATTTAGCAAGGTTGTCTTTAGTATTTAAAATAAATCATTTGCAACCAAATGCACGAAAATATCCAATGTTGGGTTTTCTTCCTTTCCAAAGTTCATAGGGTTTTTTTTTAAGTATAGGTCTAACTAGAGCCCTATTGAGCATGTAGCAAGCTGTGTTGACAGCTTCACCTCAGAAATACTTTGGAAGCCTATTCTCACTCAGCATTGTCCTAGCTATTTCAACTAAGGTTCTGTTATTCCTTTCAACTACCCCATTTTGTTGAGGCGTTCTAGGAGCAGAAAAATTGTGGTCAATGCTGCTGACTTCACAGAATTCATCAAACTGTTGATTTTTGAATTCTCCGCCATTATCACTTCGAATGTGAGCTAACTTTAGGTCTTTGTCATTTTCAAGATTTCTAATTAGTGTTGAGAACATCTCAAAAGCTTCATCCTTGCTACTCAGCAGGATGACCCAAGTATACCGAGAAAAATCATCTACAATGACCAAGGAAAATCTCTTACCACCCAGGCTCAGCGGCTGGTCTGGTCCGAAAAGATTAAGTGTAGTAGTTCTAACGGGCGCTTGGTTGAGACTACGTTTTTACTTTGAAAAGACTTTTTGGTTTGCTTACCTTGCTGACAAGCATTGCACAGTTGATCCTTCTCAAACCTGAGTTTGGGTAATCCTTCAACTAATTTCTTTCTTGCTAATTTGGCTAGGAGGTCCATGCTTACATGACCAAGTCTCCTATGCCATAGCCAGGAATTATCTTACTTTGACACTAAGCATATATTTTTAGAAAACTTCTTTTCTAGGTTTAGCATGAAAACGTTTTCAACACGAGGGGCAGTTAAAATCAATTCATTTGTTTTTCCCTCGAGTATCCTACACTCAGTGGCATCAAATACAACCTTTCTACCGCTGTCACACAGCTGAGCTACGCTCAATAGGTTATATTTAAGACCCCTGACTAGGGAGACTGACTCAATAGTAGGATTACCACCAACGGTACCTGACCCTACTATCTTACCATTTTTGTTGTCTCCAAAACTTACATTTCCTCCTCGTTTATGCACAAGTGTGATGAACTGAGTTTCATCACCAGTCATATGCCTTGAGCATACACTGTCAATGTACCATAGCCTTGACTTCTCAGCACACCTCAGGCTCACCTGCAATTGAACTAGTTATTTTTAGGTACCCAATTCTTTTTGGGTCCTCGTTTGTTAGAGTCAACAGGTGATGCATCATATTTAATCTTGTGACGGGATATATTTATAGTGTGGTCATCTTTCCCACAAAAGTCATAATAAACTACCCTTTGAGGGTATTTCCATTTTTGGTCAGCACGATTGTGCTGAGCATGCCAGCATACTTTTGTGGTATGTCCTTTCTTTCCGCAGAAGTCACATTGGACATTCTGCTGAGTATTCCACCTCCGCTGACTGGTACCAGAGTACTCAGATTTTGGATGGAACATCTTCTTAGCCGATGTGTTCAGCTGGTTCTGTATTGATGTGATATCCTTCCTCAGTTTCTTAGAATCTGATTGGACTTTAGAGACAAACCTATCCATGATTTTTAGATTTTCATCTTGCCTAGTGTTGTCCTGAAGGAGATGTCGAAGGTCACTGAGTTTAACCTCATCGATCTCATCATATCGCCTGCTGAGTGCTCTAACTTTCTTATTACACTTTTTTATCAGTGTATAGAGATCACTCAGGGCATTAATCATTTCATTTCTGAGCAAGGGCAGAGATGTTACCTCAGTTGGGTGTTCCTCATGGTCAGATCCATCAGAGAGGTCAGCTTGCTCAAAGAGACATTGGTCAGCCATGAAACAGATGTTTGCTGACTCGGTGGCATCATCTTCTGACGTGGTTGACTCATCACTATCACTCCATTTGGCCACCATTGCCTTCCTACTTCCCTTCTTGTCTTTCTTCAGAGTGGGACAGCTTGATTTGATGTGCCCAGCTTGATGACATTCGAAGCAAGTAACGGGCTTGGAGCTGTCTTTCTTATGTCTGCTGTCACTGGACTCAGCTTTGAATTTTTCACCTTTCTTGAATGACCTTCTGCTGTATTTGTCATTCTTTCTAAACAGCTTCTTCATTTTTCTGGTGAACATAGCCATTTCCTCATCATCTGATGAGTCAACATCAGTTGAGTCAGCTTTCATGACAATGGATTTTTGCTTATTGTCTTCAGACTTTTCTTTCACTTCAAAGTTCTTCATTGAGATCTCGTGGGTCAACAGAGATCCAATGAGTTCATCATACTTATATGTGGTCAGGTCATGAGTTTCTTCTACAGTTGTTTTCTTTGCTTGCCAGCTTTTGGGGAGACTTCTCAAGATTTTCTTCACCTATTCTTATTTTGTGAAGTTCTTGCCGAGTCTCTTAAGCTCATTTATGATGTTAGTGAATCTTGCATTCATCTCAGAGATGTCTTCACCATCATTCATCTCGAACAGCTCGTATAGACGCATATGCTGATTCACTTTGGACTCCTTGACCTTGCTAGTTCCTTCGTAGGTAACTTCCAGCTTCTTCCAGATTTCCTGTGCTAACTCGCAACCTAAAATCTTATTTTATTCTGCAGCATCTAACGCACAGTGAAGCATATTGATAGCCGAAGCATTATTTTGTAATTTCTTAAGGTCATCATCTGACCACTTATCCTCGCTCTTGACAGTTTTTACACCGTCAATGGTTTCATAGGGAACAAACGGGCCTTGGACTATAGCTAGCCATGCACTCATGTTTGTTGCCTGAATGAAATTTTTCATTATGTTCTTCCAAAATGTATACTTAGATCCAAAGAACAGAGGAGGTCGAGTAATAGATAATCCCTCAGGGAGTATCTGGGTTGTTTGATTTCCTAGAAGGAAACGAGTGTTGTTCTCAGCCATTACAGGGATCAGCTCAAGATAGTTTTATCTTGAATAGTGAGCTACTAAGCTCTGATACCACTTGTTGGTCCCGTGTAACGTAGTAGGATTAGTTCCAACGGGGGTGTTAGGAACTAATGTAACTTTTTCGCTTAATAATGCTGACTTAATTAAATGCTTGACGATTTAACTCAGCTTTAGGTCAGCAAGGCTGAGTGAGGTGTGAGATAGCTTTAATCAGATACTGACTAGAGCTGTTTCAATTGTGATTTGGGAAGTAACACTTTAGGTCAGCTTCCAACTCAGCACTCTGATTACTCAGTGTCAGCTTGTACAAATTATTTACTGAGCAATTTAAGAAAGCAACACATACATATACATATATATCAAGAGAAAGGGTTAGAGATTACCCAGCAAACTTATCCTGGTTCGGCCTTACCGCTTACGTCCAGTCCGCAGAATTCCTCCGGGCTTTTTCAATCCACTACTGAGCTCTTTTAAAGGTAGAGCACAAACCGTTTACAATAGCAACTGAGTATGCAAGAGTACCGTCCTCTATTCGTCTACTCAATCCTATCTACCACTGAACACTATAACCGAGTATTCATATTTTCTCTACCACTGAGTACTATAACCGAGTACTCAGCTTCACTCTTCTAACCTTTATAATTGATACAAGATTGTTCTCACAAAACGAAGAACACTTTAGATGAATAAAATTCACTCTAGACTTTTACACAATGATTGGAATTTGGTGTAAGGACTTGCTTTTTGTATTCAGACAGCTTCTCTTTTGGATTTTTGACTTAGTGAAGATTTTGCTTGTCTGTTTCTTTCTTGTATGTTTCGGCAATGATCCAAGTGATGAACTTGTCCATTTATACTGAATTCTGAAGCTTCAATGATTTGAATTCCGACATATCCGTTGAGAGTAAACGGTCTTCTTTCGTCATTGATTGGTCAGCTTCCAAAATTGCAGGCCAATCTTGTCGTCTATTTTTAACAGGAGCCAGGTTTGCCAGTTTCGTCTTCTCGCGCCAGGTTCGTCTTCTAGCGCCAGGTTTGTCTTCTTGCCAAAAGTCAGATGGTCCATGCGTCTCGAAAAGGTCTTTGAAACAGATTTCCGAGGCTTCTAAAATGTGTCAAACTTTGTCTCACAAGTTGACGGATAATTGGACGCTGACTTGATTATCACTCAGCTTGACTTAGCGGTGACTTGAACATTGCTCAGCTTGACTCCACAGCTTCGCCTTCAAGCTTTTCTGAAGAAGACATTTCTTTTGCAACGCTGAGTTGTATTCAACTCAGCTTCTGCTGTGTGACTTGCTGATGCTGACTTTGTGCTGTCTTTCTTTTATAAACTTTAAGTTCCTGTTCTCGTTAGTTAACATACTCAACATTGAACAAACACATTAGTACAATTAAATCAAAGCACTTAAATTTAATTGTTTAATCATGAGATTAACTTAAATAATTTTGTCAAATCAAAATCATGTGGAAAGGTGTTTCAACAAAGAAGGCCATTATAAGAGAAGAAAATAGCTAAGCTGAAAGCAGCAATTCTAATTAAACTATCTTTAGTAAAGCAAATTCAAAAAATGCAATGATTATGCATTAATGGTACATTTACATTGAATCTGAGTTATCAATATCTTCCATGTAGGGAGATTCCACCTGGAAAAAAATGAGTCACTCCTCACATAATGTACAGTCTAATAACATCAAAAGCTAATTGATAAAAACATAGTAAATTAGCTTAGTCACTTTCTTCTCTTATAATGGCCATGTTCCTATTAGCACTATTTCATTTAACTACGAAGTTGTTTTTTAGATTCTATTTTGATCGCCTAATCCACTATGGCAGGGAATTTTTATTATGTGATCAATGTCTTTCATCATTCTATAAAAGTTGCATTCGTCTGGTGTTAAATCATATATTTAGTCTTCAATTTTATGAGTTGAATGTTTGATATATAATGTTTGACAACTTATTTGCCTTCTAAATTAATTGCCCTTTTGAGCTTCTATAGGTTGTTTCAGAAGGAGATTGGTTATGACTATCATGCTATTGTAAAATTTGTGGTCATAATAAACTAAAAAGAGACACTGAATTAGGATTTTGGACCAAATTCAATGCAAACTATCATATTAAGCTTAAAAAATAGATCATAAATTTAACAAAACATACGTAAAGTTAATATTTCACCAATTTAACAAAATCATTTCACAAATTTAAAAAACAAAAAATCAAATACTTAAAAGATATAAATAGCATAATACATAATCAATAACAAATACAAATCATCAAATATTGAATACTTTTTCAGTTCTTTCCTTCATTTTTTATAGTATGCATCCATCAACCTTAAGAAAGTAAAAAATATAAATTAACAATTACATTACGGGTAACGGATACCGTGGAAGGTATTCCCATTCCTGTCTCAAAAACTCTTATATAAATCTCAGGTAGTATCAAATACCCATAAAACTCGTACATGTCGTCATCCATAAGCATATAATCCATGTGGTTAAAGTACTAGATCATCCTAACCATTCAAGCAGAATTCCAAATCCTAAAAATGGTAATGCATGTGGTTAAAATATTTGATGGAAGAGTTGTTCTACTTGAATCTGAATTTATTTGAATTGTTGGTCCAAGTGTAGGATATTTGATGGTTGGGACCAATAAACGTTTGTGAGTAGAAGTTGTTCCTTAATTACATAAAGTATATCATCTGGCTAAGATTATTTACATTTTGCATAAATTACATTGTAAAAAGGTTAAAATTAATTATGTTTGTGTGTACTGGGTTAGGGGCAGTGGCGAATACTAGATTACTTGGTTGGGGGGCCGATTTTACACGTGCGTTTAGAAAAATTTTTTTTGCTAAATCGAATTTGCTTAATTTTATATATATATATATATATATATATATACATGTGTTACAATTTGAATGATCAAGAACCAATTTTAAGTATTAATGTACAATTTCTTAAAATTAAGTTAGATTTCGTTTAATAGTCCTAACATGTAAAAAAATTGGATTTAGGGAGGGCTGAACATGTAAAAAAATTAAGAAAATTGATTTCAGATGGCCTACAGACCAAAAAAAATTAATAATTTGGATTTAAGGAAGCCTAAAAGGCAAAAAAAAAATAGAAATTTAGATTTATAGAGGCCTAACAGGCCAAAAAAAATTAGAAATTTAGATTTAGAGAGACCTAATAAGCCTAAAAAAAATAGAAATTTAGATTAGAGAGGGAGTACCTAATAGGTCCAAAATATTGAAATTTTAAATTTTGGACAAGCCTAACATGTAATGGGATATATTTAATTTTTTTATAGGTAATTAATTTATTAGTCCCTATATTTTGACAAAACACACTATTTAGTCCCTATATTTTCAAAAACACACAGTAAGATTCCTAACGTTTTTCTCGATGAACTGTTTAGTCCCTAATATTTTTCTCACTGAACTGTTTAGTTCCTACCGTTAGACTCTCATGAAGATTCTGTTAGTCAATTTGGATTTGAGTTAAAATCTATTTAAATTAAAAATGTAATGTCTTAACTACCTTTTACCACAAAATCAAATATATATTATTTTCATTGTTTTTCATCTTTGCGTTCTTCTTTTCCTTTATTTTCTTACTGCATCTGAAATCAACTTTGAGTGTAAAAGGATTTCCACCTTCAATTCGAACAGGAAGAGTACGTGAGAGAGATTTGAGTCGATTTCCAATTTCAATTCAAATAGGAAGAGTGAGCATGAATGATTTGATTATGGGTTAGAGATTCAATCCTTTCTCCATTTTTTTTTTATGAACGCGAGTTGTGAGAGAAAAACATAGAGGTGTGAATTGCTTTTGACTGATAAATAGTAACGGGTAATTTAGTCATTTCTGAATTCATAAACGGTAAAAAATCTAACAAACAAACATAAGGACTAAACAGTTCACCGAGAAAAAAGGTTAGAGACCTTACCGTGTGTTTTTTAAAACACATGAACTAAACAGTGTGTTTTGTCAAAATATAGGGACTAATAAATTAATTACCCTTTTTTATTAGTTCAATACTAGTTTCTAAAAAATTAGGGATAAGGTACTAAATAGGTCTATGGTTTTTGGGAAGTATCAATTTAAACTCTACGTATAAAATGACACCAATATAGGCTCAACGTTTAGAAAATGGTATCAATTTAAACCTCGATAACGGATTGGAAAAGAAATAATAAAAATGAGTTCAAAAGTGTTATGAAAATAAATAAATTTAATAATACTAGCATAGGTTTATAATTATTGAAAAATAAAATTTAATTAAATAAACATTTTCTAAAATAAATTGAGGTTGGGAGAGTTGAACCTAGGACCTTTAAAAAAAAAAAAAAGCAAGTGTTTGAACAATCTGATCTACCTTTAAACAATGAAATATTACTACATTGAATATATATAAACTAATATTTGAAGGGTCAAAACTACTCGTAACCATGGTGGTTCCAACGACCGGAGGGACCTGCCCCCTGGGCCCACCCCTGTTTCCGCCCCTGGTTAGGGGGACCATAGAGGTAGCCGACTTTACCAACTATAGCTAGAACTGAATATTTTAATGAGCTGTACCTAGGAATAGCAAGGCCTCTGTGCCTCCTCTACACTAACTTTAAGTGTTTCAGTACACTAGACACATGTTAGTGGGTCCCATGAATTTATAATGCTCATATGTACACATGAATTTCATCATATAAATGCTTTCTAACCCAAAGTTTTACAAGTCTAATTTCTTTAAAACACACACAAAAGAAGACTTGTTTAATATTGAGAAACATGAATCAAATCAAATCAAATGATATGTAATGTTAAACAGTCCACTTCAAGAGTTATCACACTAAATTAATGATATATGCGCATTTGCATTGACATTCTGCGCACATGCAGTAATACAACCTTTTTCACTAAAATCATTAATAATCAAGAAGAATTTGAATCATTTTACTGTATTTTTCTACTTTAAAATGTTGTTATATGTAAGGAGGAGTACAATAAATTGAAATATTTTGTTTCAAATAGAAAAGCCTAATTCATAGTCAGGTTTCTTTTCTTGTCCCCAAAATGGCACTATATAGATCGAACAAATTTTCCAAAGGAAACAATAAGGTCAAAACAAGTCTACTTATAATATCAATTCAATTCTGTAATCATGCAAACTTAGGCTCATAAAATTTTCATCGTTATAGCAAGTTTACTCACAGAATATACGAATCTTTATGATGGAAAGACTAAATGAAGTCAGGTACTAACTTTTTCTCTGTAGGCTTTGCAGAGAACAATTCTTCTTTATAATATCTCACAAATCTGCAAAAATAAACACTATCATTGATGGCATATGAAGCTAACTGGCAGAAAAGGAGGAAAAGAATATCACAAGGGCAATAACGATTAAGCTTATACAACAATAATAGACATGCCAATCCGATATAACCATCCTGATAATAGAAAATTTTGCTTTTACCAAAAAGAACAATGCCAACTCTTTCGTGTGCAGGTGTAAACTGGGCTAATGATTGAATTGTTGAATGCTATGACACCGTGATGTTTTTAATTCGTAGATAGGAATGAGCAAGCAATAAACATACATTTATTGGCATTTCTGCTATGACAAGGCTGCTGCTCTCTTCAACACTTTTAAGAGTAACCACTTCTCCACCAACGACCATATTGATTACAATCCCATCTGAAAATTTTATGCAGCATTACAATGAACTGTAAAAGAAAACCCTTATATAAAGCCATAACATAAGGAGGAGTACAATAAGATTGAAATATTTTGTTTCAAATAGAAAAGCCTACTTCGTAGTCAGGTTTCTTTTCTTGTCCCCAAAATGGCACTATATAGATCAAACAAATTTTCCAAAGGAACCGATAAGGTCAAAACAAGTCTACTTATAATATCAATTCAATTCTGTAATCATGCAAACTTAGGCTCATAAAATTTTCATCGTTATTGCAAGTTCACTCACAGATTATACGAATCTTTATGATGGAAAGACTAAATGAAGTCAAGTACTAACTTTTTCTCTGTAGGCTTTGCAGAGAACAATTCTTCTTTATAATATCTCACAAATCTGCAAAAAGAACACTATCATTAATGATTGAAATGTTGAATGCTATGACACCGTGATGTTTTTAATTCGTAGATAGGAACGGAATAAGCAATAAACACACATTTATCGGCATTTCTGCTATGACAAGGCTGCTGCTCTCTTCAACACTTTTAAGAGTAACCACTTCTCCACCAACGACCATATTGATTACAATCCCATCTGAAAATTTTATGCAGCATTACAATGAGCTGTAAAAGAAAACCCTTATATAAAGCCATAACATAAGAGTGAGATAAGAACCTGCTGCCAAACAACTAGCCATACGTCTTGCATATATTTCCTGCAAGGATACCACACAAGCACAAGAGACTTCAATCAGTTAGAAGCAGCCATAATAAACACATTGCCTGCACAAACATCAAACCCCAAAAGAATCGAGAATATGCCAATTTAGATGAAACTGAATTAGCGCGTAGGTGATATCATCATCTCTGTTGATGCAGTGCAAGCGGCTACACAGGCTGCTTAATAGGATCTACAACTACCTTCTGTGCCATATCTGTAAGAAATCAAGTCGATCAGCTGATTGTCTAGCCTTATTTAAAGACTTTTCCACTTGGACCGATGTAAAAGTCAGATTTGTTATGAAGGATTTGGGAGTTCTCGGTCAATGACTTCCAGGATATGCTGGCACAGAGTTGGTTTCAAAGAACTATCCATACCCAAATGTAGGGTGCACATAGTCGGGTAATCAGTCCATTACCAAAAAATTTATCAGTGCATTAACCAGCACATTAATTTAGGTTAAACATATATCTGTTAACCTATTAACTTATATTTCGGTCGGTTAACCATTAGTAACTTTTCATAAGAAAAAGAAAAACTTTTAATCTATAATTATTCACTTTAATATTAATATATAATTATTTAATTCAAATTCAATTATAAAAATCACTTTATTATGCACTTATATTAAACAAAAGAAAATTACGTTAAAGACAAAGGAAAACTCCTAACCCACCCAACCCTGATGTGATTCGAACCCATGACCTCAATGATCATAGGTAAGCTCTCAACCAACAGGCTAAGAGCTTCACCACAATTATAAAAATCACTTAAACAAATAAATTTGAATTTTTTAAA
Organism: Euphorbia lathyris; assembly: GCF_963576675.1. Lineage (NCBI taxonomy): Eukaryota > Viridiplantae > Streptophyta > Magnoliopsida > Malpighiales > Euphorbiaceae > Euphorbia > Euphorbia lathyris. The sequence goes on along the minus strand of NC_088914.1, from coordinate 77,675,640 downwards.
ATTAATTATAAATATGCATATTTATATATGGATCATTAAAATTTTACATATATTTTTCTAAAAAAAAAAAATTACATGTATTTATATTAGTTATATGTGTTTATATACATAATTGGTTAGATTTTTGTTTCGGTTAACAATCGTTTTTAAAATGAAAAATCATAACCAGTCCATCAGTGTCGGTTAACCTATTTTTCAGTTAGGTTCGAGTTTCGGAATTCGGTTTTTCAGTTACTTTTCTGCAGCCTTACCGAAATGGAAGATAGAAAGAACAATAATATAAACTAAAACTGCAAGACTTGGGGTAAGTGTAAGATCTTTTCAAGCACTTAGACTACAGATCCAAGTTGCATCGAATGTTGATGGTGCCTTTTCATATTGGTTAAAATTCAATTAAACAGACATTTCAATTAAGATACAATTGAACTAGATAGACTTCTTGTAACGCCTTAACATGTACATGAAAAGCTCTAAGAGGACACCATGCAACAAAAGGAATATATGACATTCTTGATGGACCACTCAAAGCAAGAAGACAAAAATTCAATTCAATCTAACTGCCAAACTAATCAAAAGGAAGCTAAGGCATTTACTACAAAAAGAGGAAACTTGAGTCTTTGATGATTTGTGACTAATTTAATGAAGTTAGCGCCACGTTTGGGGCTTATAGCCCAATTTCAAAAGTATTATACACAAGGCAAACATTAATCGGCCCAGAACTTTACCAATGCTCAATATGTTAACACACATTGCAGCTGAGAGAGAAAGGAAATAGACCAGTCACACATAGCCATTGGAAAACTTATAGGTCCAGTTTGACAACGCACAATTGGAGCACATAATAAGACCAAGAAGAAAAATGGAATTGAACTTCACCTTCTTCATTGGTAACTCATAATTAATCAGAACACGAGCAGAAACTGACGACTCTCCAGAAGCAAGAAGCGGAAGGCAGGCATCTGTTACAACTATCATATGAGACTTGTCTTTATCATTTTCAATTTCACTATCATCTCCTGGCTGACCATTGACATTCTGATTCCACTTTGTTGTTGCTTGCCTAAATTTCTCTAGCACTAATGTTCGTTCTTGTTCAGTTAGGTCACTGTACTGGCATGAGCAACAATATTCAGAAGCTGTATTATCAAAAGAAGATGCATGGTCTGAAAAATAATTACATACATGGACTAAAAGTACAACCACACAGAATACAGTAATATTCCAAATAGTAAAATGAACGTTGGCACCTTTCAAATGTTGCTTGTGCGATACAACAACCAATCAAATTACTCATCGGACATTTCTAGCAACAGAACAAATTTCTAGAGAGGAAAATCCCCTGAAAGGAGTACTCCAATTTTCCATAAAAACAAGGTCCTCCTACCACCACCGACAATAAATAAAACATATGGGATGTGGAAGTTCCACATTTGAAATATATCAGCAAATCTACAATGGACCTTCATATGATACTGAGGACTGGAGTTGTTTTGCCAAACTCAAACATTGACCAGGAAGAATTAAGAGTTTTCATCTGGCCATTGGAGGAAAAAGCATTAGACCAAAGCAACCCACATATAATGCTCAAACGATATTACTTTTTAAGAAACCTACAAATTCTTATGATAAAGGATCATAGTTGTCAATCGAGATTCGACTCGCGAATCGAAATCCACATTTTGTGAATCATGACTCGAATTGTAAGATTCAGTTCAAATTCATAATATCATGAAAAAATAAAATATTTACCATGTTGAACTCAAAATATTATCAAATATTACTCTAGAAATTTAATTTTAATGTCAAAAAAGAAATCATATCAACCAAGTACTTACAATTTAAATCTAATGCGAATGCAATCCTAATAAAACTAATGCACAAATCGGACTCCGTTTAATAACTTAGCGGAGATGGAGAGTTTGAGCTTATGACTCCTTTTCTTTGCCTTGTTGTCAACTTGATAATGATAGAATTAAACTAGTTTGAGTTGATAACTTCATAAATAACAATCAGCGAGGATAGCAGAGTTAAAAGTTAGTGTTGTTGAAGTTTTTGATGAACATTGATGAAGATCCGACTCGAAATAGAGTTGAATCGAATCATATAATAGTATGATTTTGTTACATTTTAGATTCACTCTATAGATTCGGCTCGAAATAGAGCTGAATCGAATCATACAATTCGAATCCTGAATCTTAAGATTCTAACAACAGTGTAAAGGATACAGTCAATTAACATCTTGATCTTCAATCACTGCTGCGGAAAACCTTAACCTTCAGAGTGTTCATTAATCATAAGTCCAAAAAAGTCAGAAAAATAAGAATTCTACACATTAAAGCAGCCGAGCTCTTCAGTCAAATCAAATATTGCAAGACAGTCAAACTCCGAACATTTTAGCATAAAAGAGTAATATTCAGCAAATTGAGGTAGCAAAAACGAAAATACTCTATGAACTGATTTCCTGAAACCAGTAATATATTTAACTAAATCCTGAGACATTATCTTTATACCACACTTTCAAATCACATAAAGCCAAAAAAACAATTTAAGTACCAGAGAAACGAAGGAAATGTAAGGGAGATTGGAAACGGCAGAGCAGACGGCATCGAGCTCGTCTCTCGAATTGCAGCAAACAACCATCGGCAGTCCAGAGCGACGGCCGGCCATGCCTAATAAGTCTATCAGTGTCTCCTGCCAAGATGAGGAGTAATCAAATGTAAGTGAAATATAATATTGCCTTCGAAATCAAACAAGTTCAGAACAGGAACGAGGAAGAAGAAAGTAATTTATTGAAAAATGAGTACTGAATAATTAAAAAGGGGAAGAAAGACCATTTTGAACTGGAGTCTGTCAACGGCAACATAGAAGTGGCGCGGTTGACTGCAGCTGCGTAAAAATAAAATAATTGAAAGAGATTACAGATGAAAATGAAGTAGAATTCCAACTATAAATGACAGAAGAAGAAAAAGGATTGCCTGGAATGAGAAAGGTACTGAGGAGAAGAAGCGGCTTCAATTGCGTCCATTGTTGCCTTCTTTCTCGCTCTCTCTATCAGACTATCATCAAAGAAGCAGAACTCTTACTTTTCTTAAGCGGCGTCGTTTTCACCCAATTCGCTAGCGCACGCATTTTCCCAAACAGTGTTTGCGAAACGATATTCTTATTGGTAAAGGCTATGCTTACTTTGTTTTTCTACAGGAGCTGGTGCTATCCGAGACCAATTAGCTGATCTGGATTTGCGAATTATTATAGATTGTTCATCGGTAGAATGGAAAGAATTAGGGGAAGAAGGGCCCACAGAGAATGAATGGGAAGATCGCAAGGTTGGAAGAAGAAGCTTTTGGTCCGCTATCCCGATCATGATTTTCTTACCTCCAGAAGGAAAGGTCCTTCCCTTTTTGGCCGGTTGTGGGCGAGGAGGGATTCGAACCCCTGACAAAGTAAGTCTTACTTTGTGTGTTTTCACTATTGGATTAATTTTATACTCAATCATTTAATGGTGAGAAAAAATGAAAAATGCGGTTAAAAAAAATGAAAAATGAATCTTTATATATTTAAAAATAGCTTATAATGTGAGAATAAAAAATCATAATTACTTCTTCTAAAAGCATCGTAATACTAAAAATAGCATTGAATTGTCAGATTAGATATTTTCATATTACAAATATCTTTCAAATATATAAAATAATTTAGTAAATGAATTGGAATGAACAGAGAAGCAACCAAGTAGAACAAGTACATGCCATCACCTTTCCGTGACAATTCCCAGGATGTTGGGCATGTGCTAGGGAGGCAGCCTTGGAATAACAAGATGGACTCTTTTGGCAATCGGGGGTCTGACTGGAATAATAGAGAGCAGTTTGGTAATGGACAATACAACAAATATAGAGGCAATACACAACAGAGTAGCTCACTAACAAAATCATCATTTTCTTTGGGTGGTAGAGGGCCTCCAATTAATGATCCAATATTTAATTTTGGTAGGGGTAGGCGCTTATTTAGAGGATCCCTTCATGAAGGAGTATGGGTCTGCTCCTTTTGATGGACGATATCCCCTTTCCGGGCCTTTAGTTGGAATTTTGAAGAAAAAGAAAGTGTTGTTTAAACAAACTGATTTTCATGATCTTGTAAGGGAATCTTTTGAGGCTGAACTTGAGGAAGTTCAAAAGTTACAAGAACAGCGGCGACAGCGTATGAATGAAGAGCAAGCAAGAACGATGGAGATGGCTCAGAGAGAAGAGGGAGAGAGGATGCGTCTGGCTAAGGAACAAGAAGAACAAGAACAACAAAGAAGGTTGGAAGAAGAGAGATTGGAAACCATACGGAGAGCTGAACAAGAGAAGTTGGAATCCATGCGCAGAGCTGAAGAGCTGAGGATAGCTAGGGACGAGGAGAAACGCAGATTGAATATGGAGGATGAGAGGAGGAAACAGGCTGCTAAGCTGAAGCTTTTGGAATTGGAGGAAAGAATTGCAAGAAGGAATGCTGAAGGAGAAAGGAGTGGTAACACTAGTTCTTCTGGTGTGGCAGATGAGAAATTTTCAGTGATGGTATCATAAAAGAATGTTTCGAAGGTGGCAGATATGGGTGATTGGGAAGATAGCGAAATGATGGTTGAGAGGATCACAACTTCAGCATCATCTGATTCTTCAGGCATGAATAGACCTTTTGAGATGGGGTCCAGATCTCAATTTCATAGAGATGGCTCTTCTGCCTGTTTTGGACAGAGGAAAAACTGGTAATTCGTGGAAGAGGGATGTATTTGAAAATGGGAACAACTCAACCTTCTTTCCACAGGACCAGGAGAATGGTCACCATAGTCCTAGGCAGGATGAATCTGTGGGAGGAAGAACTCATTCCAGGAAAGAGTTCTATGGGGGACCTGGATTTGTTCCTTTGAGGATTTATCATACAGGAGGAATTTCTGATTCTCATCTGGATGATCTGGGTCAGAGTAAGGGTTAGAGGTGGAACATGTCGGGGGATGGAGATCCTTATGGTAGAAGGATGGAGATTGATTCTGAATTTCATGAGAATCTTACTGAGAGGTTTGGTGATGCTCGATGGCCACCTGATCGTTCTCGTGGAAATCCCTATCCTCCAAACCATGAAAGGATGTATCAAAATCCAGAGGCAGATGGGCTTTATTCCTTTGGGAGGTCACGATATTCCATGAAGCAAGCTCGTGCCCTACCCCCTCTAGTGAATTCAGTCCTCAGAAATCCTTACAAAGCTAATATTGATGGTCCTGGTCCCTCAATTTTTCCAGAACGTGATATGCATTATAATCTTGGTCCAAGAAATGAGTCTTCCATGCAGGCTAGGTATGATAGCAGTCACCAAGAGAATGTTGGACGTGCTGAAAGAATTGATGCTCGACAAGAACATACGGAGAATGTAGCCTACAAAATGGATAGGAACTTAGCAAGATGTGATTCACAATCATCACTCTCTGTTTCAAGCCCTCCTGATTCTCCTATTCATCTTTCACATGATGACTTGGATGAATTTGCAGATTCTCAAGCATTATTAGGCAATGAAGGCAAAGATGTTACCTTGTTGGGAAAAGGGGATGAGCATGCAACTTTACTTATTGGAGCTGAGAAAGAGAATTTGATGAGCGGGTCAAGTGTTGTCTCTACAGGGGATGATGAAGAATGAACTAATGAAAATGATCAACGGTTGCAGGAATAAGAAGAATATGATGAGAATGTAGATGGATATGAAGAGGAAGATGAAGTGCATGATGTAGAAGATGATAATACTAATCTGGCCCAGGATTTTGAAGACATGCATATGGAGGAGAAAGTTTCTTCTGACATGATATAGAACTTGGTCCTTGGCTTCAATGAGGGTGTAGAAGTTGGGATGCCAAATGATGAATTTGAAAGAAGCTCAGGGAATGAAGAAACCAAATTCGTGGCTCAACAAAATTCTGTGGAAAAGCAAGGGTCATTCGAACGGATGGATGGTGATGGACTAGCCCACCTACCTGTGGATTCTACTAAGAAAATTGAAAATTCTGCAAGAAATTTCCAGGAAAATGAGAAGGCACTGCAAGATTTAGTAATTCAACCAAAAAATGTTCCTCAAACATCTTCAGCATCCGAATTTACTATGGATAGTTCTAATACTTCTGGCTTGACCACGCAACTGCAGATTTCATCTTCATCAGGACACACTGTCATGCCAGGTGTTCCTTCTATTCTCGGTCAGCCCGAGGTACCAGTTAAGCTACAGTTTGGGTTGTTCTCTGGTCCTTCTCTCATACCATCACCAGTTCCATCCATACAGATCGATTCTATACAGATGTCTCTTCATCTTCACCCACCAGTTGGCCCATCCGTCACTCAAATGCATCCTTCTCAACCTCCTCTCTTCCAATTTGGTCAACTAAGGTATACATCTCCTATTTCGCAGGGGATATTACCATTGGCTCCACAGGCAATGTCTTTCATGCAGCCCAATGTTCCAAATAATTTTCCTCTGAATCAGAATAGAGGTTCTCTGCCTGTTCAATCAGGTCAAAACAATGCTTCACATGGTCTTATCAAAAATGATGTTTTGTCTGCTTCAATGGATAACCAATCAGGTCTTCTTCCAAGGAATTTAGATGTATCTCACGGTCAAGCTTCAAAACAGCAAAATTCATTACCACCAAGTGGAAGTGCAAATGTCACTGTAAAGATGCAGCGCCACCAAAGAGAAATATCTCACATGGAAGATAGCAATTCTAAGCCTGAATCAGGTGTCCGAGCAGAAGATTCATTGGGGAAAAATTTCAGAGGCTCCACTAAACAGTGGGAAGGCCAACCTCAAAATGGTGCATACCAGTCTGGGTAAGAAGATCAACACCATTTGAGAGTTTTCTATTTATGGGAAAGAGAGAAAGAAGAACTCAAAAGGTTGAAGAAAGAGAAGAAGGTAGTGGAAGAGTCTGAAGTACAAACAAAGGGAACTAAGCCACTTAGGCTTTTATTTGATCGAAATACACTATTGGACCACCAAGGATATTTTGGTCATTTTACACAGCCAAGGACATTTATGTCTAAATACATATTCAATATATTCTAGAACCTTGGAGCATATCTTATGGTGCACCACACTTCAGCCAATTAGACCCACTTTCAATCAACACCATCCATCATAAGCCCTAGAATCAAAGCACCATATTTCTCCAAGTGTCACTGTCCTTTGTCCTTTTATTTCCTTAATGTAATTGCATTACTTGTAGGGAAAACCTAAGAACAATATAAATATGTAAGTTCTAAGGTGTTAAAATTAATGAGAATCAAATATAGTAAAAGCGATTTATCCGTTTACCTCATTCACCTTTTCATGGTATCAGAGCAACACACTCTGCTTTCTTGAAGCTTTAACATCAAGCTTTAATGGCTGTCTCTATGAAAAGCACGAGCAGCCCATACCACCTCCCACAAAATGACACTCCATCTTTGACTCTCGTTTCTCAGGTCCTCACCAAGCCTAACTACCATCAATGGTCCCGATCCCTCAAGGTAGCATTAATGTCCAAAAGTAAGTTCTCCTTTGTGGATGGAACCATCACAACACCTGCCATCGGAGACAACGTGTATAATAAGTGGGAGCGCTGCAACAATATGGTGTTGTCCTGGATACACCATGCCATCTCCCCATCAATAGCTCAAAGCGTCATGTGGATAGATAAGGCGGAACAAGTTTGGGCAGACTTGAAGGAGAGGTTCGCCCAGGCGGACTCGTTAAGGATCCTTGAACTGAGAAGAGAGATTCACAGTCTGAAGCAGGGGAATGGAAGTGTAACGGAGTACTACACGAACCTAAAAAATCCTATATGACGAGCTCACTAACCTCAGGCCTATGCTTAAGTGTTCATGTATACCTGCTTGCTACTGCAGTGTCTTCATAGTGTTACATGATCAGCATGACGTTAACCAGGTGATGACCTTCCTCTAAGGCTTGAATGAAGCCTACTCAACCATTTGCTCTCAAATACTCCTCATTGAGCACTTGCCGTCCCTGAACAAGGTTTTTACCCTGTCCATTCAACATGAGAGACAAATAGGCCTTGCACCTGCAAGACAAAGTGAAGCAAGTGAGAACACGTCATTTGCTGGGTTCACTAATCAACAAAACAGGCAAAGTAATTACTGAGGCAATGCTAGAAATTCCAGCCGCAAGGAAAACAATAGCAAAGGTTCTTCCTTGTGCACTTTTTGTGGCAACACAGGCCACACTGAAGAGATTTTCTTCAAGAAACACGGCTACCCCCCGAGTTACGGAAAAAGAGGAAGGAACGACGGAAATAACGCTGTGCAACCAAAGGCAAACGTTACCAATGCAGGAAGGGAAAAAGGAGATTCCGCAGAAGAAGATAACACACATGGTGACAGAGAACAATTTGTGCTTACCAAAGACCAATATCAAAAGCTGGTATCGCTTCTTCCACATAACAATCAGGGAAAGGCGTCAACATAAACCAGCAGTGTAAACACTTTCGCCAAAGATAACTATTCTGGTAACGCCTCTAACTCTCCTCTTCAAAATAAAGTTGCAAATTCTTGCTGGATCATTGACACCGGGGCAACGAACCACATTATTTGTGATGTTGGATTTTATAGCTCATACAACAATGTAGCAAACTGTTGGGTTAGCTTACCAAATGGAGAAAAAGTAAGAGTAGAAAATATAGGCAAAGTCATGTTGAGTCCCCAACTGATTTTACATCATGTCCTATACATACCAAACTTCGACTATAACCTAATCTCCACTAGCCAACTTTTACAGTCAAATGATCTATCTGTTCTCATAACTGGCTCGACATGTGTGATACAGGATACAAGGAATTGGAAGACGATTGGCTGGGCTAAGGAACGAGAAGGATTGTACCATCTCAAACATCCATTACCAAACTTAGCTAGTAGTAGCACCTCTATTTTTTCAGTTTCAATCAAAGCCAACATGTGGCACTCGCGTTTTGGAAATTCCTCTTTTGAGCGATTAAAGGCCTTAAACGTACCATGTAATGACTACAATTTTTTTAAAGAAATGATATGTGACATTTGTCAAAGAACCAAGCAAAAGAAAATACCATTTCCAACAAGTAATAGCATAGCAAAGCAACCTTTTGATCTAGTGCATGTAGACATATGAGGACCGGTCAAAGAATCACATTCAGAAAAACATTACTTTTTTTACTATCCTAGATGACTACAATAGATATACATGGGTAGCATTGTTGCATAATAAAGGGGAAGCACAACAGGCCTTACAAAATTTTTGTGCGTATATGATAGGGGTCAAAAACCCCTATCTTTAGGTACGGTTTTTAAGACGGTTTAGTTTAGTTTTCCTTAAATAAGCGAGCAATTCTCGCATTTTTATGCATGTGTGCGCATTAATTAGATTTTGTATATGTTTTATTTATTTTTGTAGTTTAAGTTCGTTTTCTGATCGTTTTTGGGCAAATACTGCCAAATTAGCACGTATGTTAACTTTCAATTATTTATTATGGCTAAATGATCCACCAAAAGTCACACCAAACAAAGTTTTTACTCAAATCAAGCGATTGGTGGGTCAATTTAGCCTCGGAACTAATGTTGTTTGGAGTTTACGTGCATGTGCAGGTCAAAATAGTAACAAATTCGGGCAAAAATCGCGTCTCGGAGACCCCCAGCATAGACCTGTTCATGGGCTGGGCCGGGCCGGGTTCGGGCCGGGCCTAACCGGGCTTTACATATAATTATCTTGTCCAAGCCCAACCTAGCCCACCTATATTTATATCGGGCTGGGCTTGACTATAAAAAGTAATTCCCAAGCCCGGCCCAACCCGCCCTATGTTAATATTAAAAAAAAATTCTAATGTAATTATTTTAAGACTTTAGAGTAATTTAATTTTAGATTCAACTACCAAATTTAGTAACAGGAGTAAAATTTTTTTTTTTTAAATACACCACATATATATATATATATATATATATATATATATATATATATATATATATATACAATTAAAAATATTACTACATAATATAAAATCGGGCCGGGCCGGGCTCACTTGGGATTTTGAGAGCAATCCCAAGCCCAACCCATTTTATATGCGGGCTTGAGCGGGCTTGGACCGGGCCGGGCCAAAGATCAAATATCAATGTCCAAGCCCAACCCATGAAGTGCGGGCCTGGGCGGGTTGGGCGGGCCAACGGGCTCATGAATAGGTCTACCCCAGCAGTCACTCAGAGCGTTTGGGCACTTGTTGCTCGCCAAAACTGGCAATTTTAGGCCAACTCGGCGAGCTAGCACTGCCAGTGCGGCGAGCTGGCTATAGCCGTTTGCCTTTTCCAAGCTATAAAACTATCGTTTTACTGACTCGTGGTCGCAACATCGACAAACTTCAACTTCCGCAATTCATTTTCATCCATTAATGTCAAGTTTGTTCTTTTAATATTATTTTCTTAGCTTAAATTCTTGTATTTTGCAATTTCCATGCCTTCATGAGATTCACGTTGTAATTTCCTATTTTTCCTTCCCGATTTATAATCAAAACATTATAAAAAAAATCAATAAAAAATAGAAAAATTAAAAAACATTTGTGTGATTTTTATTTTTTGCTTTTTCTGATAGCAATGATTGATCTAGTTAAGTTTTTTTTTATAAGTTGAGCTAGGATTGATCTAGTTAAGTTTTTTTTATAAGTTGAGCTAGGAATCCATGAGAGATTTTTTTTTCAGTCCTTGAACCCTATGCCAATTGTTTCGTTCTTACAAGTTAAGTCATTAGGTACAATTATTCTTTTAAAAATACTAAAATCATTTGGAAATTAACTTCCCTAGTACGCTCACATTACATCCACACATTTCAAAATTGAAATTAGAGTATTCTAAAAATTTAGTTAACATTTTTAATGATAATATTATTATTATTTTTTAAGAAACAAATTACAAATTGCAAATTTGTAAATATTTGAAACAAATAGAAAACTGAAAACTTCCATTGGGCCTTCATAGAAAAAACTTTCATTGGGCCATAGAACCTTATGGCCATTTTTTGGCCATATAACCTTATGGCCATTTGGGCCAAAATGGAGCAATTACACTATGATATACCAATTGGAAAACCTAAAATTTGTGCCAATACTTTTTTTTTTATTTACTTTGTATTTGATTATTAGGGCTAAGTGTAAATATTAAGTAAAAAAAAAAAAGCTATACCAAAATAACACAATAAGATCAACCGGTTCGGCCGTCTCATAGCCCCGGAGTCTTGAAGGTTGTGTGCGAATGCAGACGGTGCGAAAGAAAGCTTCTTCTAAAAAAATAATACAATAAGATAAATACGTGAAGCATGTTGTTATAATGCTATTCATTTCCTAGAGTTTTTAAATCACTTTCCTAGAGTTTTGTTTTTAGTATTATGTTATATAATTGAGATATAATATGAATATAATAAGGAGTATCAATTTATTACCTTTTATTTATTTATTTATTTACTACCTGTTTTATACTTAATTTATATCAATTTTTTTTTATTGAAATCAATTTAAATAATAGTAGAAAGAAATTAAAAATCTTACAACTATTGTAATTTTTTTAACACATTATATACTTAATTATACACTACTATATAATATAATTGTAACACCCTGGTCCAATACCATGTAAATATTGTCCGCTCTGGCCCAATTCCAACACATTGGGCCTCACGGCTTTAAAACGCGTCTGCATGTATTGGATTCACATCTTACTAATAAGCCCCAATCACTCCCTCTCCATTTCCGATGTGGGATTCAGTTCATTCCTGCCCCCATCGCCATCCCTTAGGGCCGCTCCTTGCTCAGGCCTTCTTACCCCGGCGCCACCCACTCCGGACCGGGTCGTTACAATAATTAAATTGCATTTATGCTATACGAAAATCGTACTGCTGTGTATGTAATTATATTTAGTATTATTTTCAAAGCTATACTTTATACTAAATTAGTGCTAATATCATGTCAATTCATACAATATTTTACTCCCAATTTATAATCAACTTCTTATTTTCCCCCATAAGTAAAAATTTATAACTACCTACAATAAGTTTAATGTCATAAATCAAAAATTAAAATTTATACGCAATTAAATGATTATGTAAATATCTTTAACAAATATATACAAGAAAGATTAAGAAATTTTAAGACTTGCACAAGTGTAAGAATGCTTTAACCGATGCCAAGCTCAATAGCAAAATTATCAAAATAATTGATACCGAATTAAATAATATGTAAAACTGAAATATTTAGTTTGAATTTAGTTAAAAAAAATAATAAGTAACAATTATTATATTTTTACATTAAATTTTTCTTGACAATAAAAAAACTGAAATACTTTAAAAAAAATATCTATATTGACTTATTATTTCAAAAAAAACTTATAAAACCAAATATACATAATATTGTAGAATATGTGTAATTTGATGCGGTTCGATCGTTTTTTTATATATGTTTTGACAAACTGAACCGAATACTGAAATGCTTCTAAAATTTAAATCGATGTTGAACCAAAATGTCAAAAAATCGAACAAGAAACCGAATCAATTGGTTTAGTTCGGTATGCGATTTAAACCAAACCGATGCATACAATTTTATCATGAGGATCTTAGCTTAATACATCATTTGCTCCCTGAATTTGTCCAAAAAGATTGATTGACCCCTTGAACTTTTAAAGTGTTCTGATAACCCCCCCAACTTGTATAAAATGTCCAGTTAGCTTCATGAACTTGCATAAAATATAATCAATTGATCACTCGGTCGCAAAAAAAAGTAAGTTAAATGCGGAAGATGTATTCCACGCATCTTAGAATGTTATTACATAATTCAAAAATAGATTAAAAATGAAGTTATTACTTGCTCAACTATACAACAATGTCATCTCTAATATTAGAATCGTACACCCCGATTTTGGTCGTTTTACTTTTTCTAAGATCCGTGCAATATATTTTCCACACTTAACTTACTTTTTTTTGCAACCGAGTGATCAATTGATTATATTTTGTGCAAGTTTAGGGGACTAACTAAACATTTTATATAAGTTTAGAAGACTATCGGTACACTTTGAAAGTTCAGAGGCCCAATCAAATTTTTTTGGACAAATTCAGGGATCCAATCAATTTTTTGGACAAGTTCATGGACAAATAATGTATTAAGCCAGAGGACCTTACTAATCAATACTATGAGAATTTGTGGAAGTGTACACAAATATTACACATATTACTAATAACAAAAAATATATATATATATATATATATATTGGGTCGGTCCCAAAAATGCCATATTGGCTACGGTTTGTATAAAAACCAATGCTAAAGGTTTTTGGAGTCGGTTTTAAAAAACATATTGCCACTAGTTTTATTATTAGGGTCAGTTTTATTAGAGAAACCGGCCCCTATGCTTTATCATTGGCAACAGTTGTTTAATTGCCGACTCCAAAGACCCTTAAGTTTTAATTAGGGGTCATTAGCGTCGGTTTGTATATAACTGTTGCTAATATATTATTATTGGGGACAGTTTTTTTAGAGAAACCGACCCCAATGCTATCATTGGCATCAATTTTTTTATAAAAAAACCGACCCCAATACTTTTTCTCATTGGCATCAATTTTTTTAACACATTCTATTTCACTGGAACAAAGCTCTCTAGCTTCGTAAAGAGCGTTTGTCGAATTAAGGAAGCTATCTTTGCTAATCCCTAAGTCATTGGACTTCCATTTCGGGAGGTTTGTTTTGTTTTCTCCGATTTCTTTTCTCTTGCCTGTCATCAATTGTTAATTTTTGGACATTTGACATTGGGTTAGCATTTTATGAAATGCGTACCCTAATATATCATAATAAAGTGAGAACCCAAAATGAGTTTTAATTTAATAAAATGTGAACCCATATCATAAAATGTGAACCATTAAATTTACTTTAAATATTTAAAATTAATTACGCAGAACATGGATTGAAAAAGAAATGCGAACGATTAAATTTACTTCAAACATTTAAAATTACCCAGAAAATGGGCTGAAGAAGATGCGGTTGTAGAAATTTACTCGAAACATTCAAAATTACTTCTATTTTGTTTTCACGGTGTTTAGTTTTTGTTTTTGTTTTCTCGTTGTTCTTAGGTTGAAATAATATTTATTCTTTATTGGTTTCTGTTTTCTTCGTTGTTCTTATGATGTAGAAATTTACGCTAAACATTCAGAAGATAGGTTGAAATGGATGATGAGTTTATAATAGTATTTTTAGAAAAATGCATAAAAACATCTAATTTAGTAACGCATGTCTAAACGAGTTTCCAAATATAAATAGAATTCTCCTAAGGTGTAGTTTTATAATTTACCCATAAGCAAAACTAATATCTGTCTGTTAGTTTAGTATTCTTGCCACAATAGCTTCCAAACTTGTAATTGATTAGAATGCACAATTCTTGCACTTTAAGGACAAAAAATGGTATCTTTTGCCTCTACCTTTCCCTGGTGAACTTGTTATTCTCTGAAGCATCACCATATTCTTGCTTTCAGTGGCTCTTTCCAAACATTTCTGCCATTTTTTAGTAATTGAGCATTAGATTTTAACTTCAAGGACCTAAATGATTTCTTTTTCTTTTTAAAATCCAAAAGCTCACATTTACTGTTACGGTTAGGGATGACAATGGGTAAAATACCCGCGGATAGTGCCAATCCCAAACCCTTATCCGTTTATTTTTTAATTATCCGTACGCGTTCCATTATCCTAAAATGTATACTTGAGGGAACTCATAGTAGAAACTAAGCGAAAAGTCCTGTTTCTAAAATAGTTTAAAACTTAAAGGACCAGTCACACCAATTAGAAAAACCTCCTCCTAGCATTAAAACCGAGTTTTAGGGTGTTTTGGTTGCATTTTCACTTCAAAATTGTGAGTTTTAGATGTTTGGTTAGACACCGTTTGTTTGTCTTTTACATCTGAAAAATACTATTTGACAAAAGCAGGGAATCCATACTTTTTGGAAAAGCAGCATTTTCCAACAACAAATAGCAAATAGTAGGTAAAACAAACAAACCATTAATACCAATCTCCATACGCATGTTTAGGACCTCAATTACAAATATTTGACTTGAACTTCATTAATTTTCACCTAATATGATAGGCCCCCTGAACTTTCAAAGTGTCCCGATAGCCCCTCAACTTGCATAAAATATTTAATTAGTCCCATAAACTTGCGTAAAATGTAATCAATTGATTATTCAGTTGCAAAAAAAAGTAAGTTAAATGTAGAAAATGTATTGCACGTATGTTAAAAAAAAAGTAAAACAACAAAGGTCGGGGTATATAGTTGTAATATTAGAGAAGACAAGTTTTATAGTTGAGCAAGTAATAACTTCCTTTTTAGCATTTTCTTGAATTATGTAATAATTTCTAAGACGCGCGTAATATATATTTCGCATTTAACTTATTTTTTTGCAATCGAGTAGTCAATTGATTATATTTTATGCAAGTTCAGAGGCTAACTGAACATTTTATGCAAATTGAAAATGCTATCAAGATACTTTGAAAATTTAGGAGACCAATCAAACTTTTTGGAGTTTGCCTAACATTTTAACTAGCCTAATCTTGAGAATCAAGATTTGTGGATTAATCAGAGATAATATGGAATTGTTGAAATTCCACTTCTATTGCTTGATCGTTTCTTGTGTTTTTCCAAATTTACCCATTTAGCAAGAAAATTCAGTTCTTTATTTCATTGAAATTTGTTCGGAACAAGGGCTTTTAAGATCATTGTTAATTAATTTCTAAATACAGCAAACCTCATGGAAGCAATAATTTGATGCATTATCTAAATTTGAGTACCTGTATAGCACTAATATCATGAACTCAAATAGTAATCTCGTATTAAAAAGATCTTTTACACTTTAATCATCCCTTTAGTTTACCTTATTTTCACATTTGTTTGTCTTTTCATTTAAATAATTGAGAGTTTTAAATATTTAATTAAAAATTTTCTGTTTGACTTTTATATGTAAAAAATGTATCGTTTTTTCTAACAGCAAACAACCAGTAAACCAAACATACTTTAAAAAAACTAATCCACAAAATGTAATATATGAATCGAAGTTAAAGAACTAAAATGAGAAAAATTGCCGGATATAATGGATTAAGAAGATGGATTTTCAAGGGTAACAAGAATGGAACACATGCTCTTGGGTCTTTAACCACGTTTTTTAAATATAAAATTAATAAGCAATTGCTTTTTAAAATTTTAAATTAATTATTATTTTAATCGTTTCATCTATGAAACTTGACCTAAAAGAAGGATTATAATATTTTTTTTATTTAAAGTTTGGAGTTTTATAAAACCAAAACCTTATACTAACATATATAGACAGAGACAAAGTCATGGAGAGTCGGCTAACCCTCCGACTTGTCGGAGAACTCCAGAGAACGATCGGTCTGATTTCATTCCAATCCTCCATAGTTGGAAGCCCCCAATCATATTAGGTGATTTGATTTTTTTTAAATGGAGCGCACTCAAAACGATACCATTTTGAACTCGTCCCATTAAAAAAAAAAATAGAACTTTGAAAGGATAACATTGTCCTTCCTTTTGTTCTTAAGAAGTAGAAACTCTTCCTTCCTTCAACGTAAGGGTTTCTAATTTTTTTTTAAGTGAACATATAACTTAAAAATTGAGTTTTGAGTTCTTCTGCCATCAACACAGATATCATATTAAATAAGGTCTGGATACGTAGACCAATAAAGATCTTTAGGCAAAAAGCGCAACCGACAATACACATGTCTTAATCATAAAGCCGGATTCCAAAGATACGCTCCTAATTCCTAAGAAGCGTTAGTAATTTATGGTAAATGGGAGACAGACACAAAAACACGCAGAATAGAAGCCAATCAGATATCAACATATGGAAAACTACTCATCAGTAGGTACCTTTCATTTATCTGTAAATAGTCATTCCTAAAAAAGCACAAGGTATGTAAGGTATGTAATAAAATCTAACGTCATTATGCTTTCAAGTCTTACTTACTTTCTCCTTAGTAAAGACACTAACTTAAACATCGAAGAAGGAACGTCGTACACCAGCCCCTCTCTGAAAGTTTGTTCATTCAGCTTGATCAACCTATTTTGTACATTGACGGACATCATTTGGTGCAGTGAGAATGGATCTTACTTCGTATACTTTCTTAGTTAAATATTTTCGTACTTCAACCGGTTATCCAGCCAGTTTCTGATATCCCAAACACTTTGGCTACTCGAAATCGTGGCCTCATGAATGGTAGGAGCAACACACTAGAGCAACTGCATATTACTCCAGCCTTAAACCAAAAGATTGAGGCCGACTTAGGATCTCTTGATCATGAGCAGCATCGGTTCATGGATGGAATTACAAAACAGCTCATATATAATATGGGCTTCGTTCAAGAATCGATGAATATTTTAAGGGAGGAGCATGCAATGCATATGGAGATTATTAGAGTGGAGCTCAATGATGCAATTGAGGAAAATAAGCAAATGGACATGCACGGTTCCACTCTTGCTATGCCGGACATCATATCGTCTGCACCTGTCCAAGGAAGAGAGATTCCTCATAGGAATCTCAACTTGAGATAATTAGAGGTACATCAAAAGAGAAGATTATTAGTCATGTATATCGAATATGTTATTGATGAGCACCTCTAGTAGATCGGTAAACTATTGTGTGTGTGTTACGATTATGATCTTTTTACGTGCTTTAATTCTACTAGACATTATGTAGGGGCAAGTGTACCCCATCGTATCAAGTAATAAATCCGGTTAAGACCGGGTATCGAATCCACGGGATTTATAACTACAAGTATTAAACTACTCGGTTTTATACGTCATCTAAGAGGTGAATACTTTAGACTTGAGTTGTGTGACAACTATAAACTACTCCTAAACTACGGTGAAACAGACTTGTGTAGTTCAAACTCTAATGAAGTGTTATGGGTAATGATAAGTTATAACATAAGACAAACAATTCGAAACATATACGATTAATAATTTACTCTTGCAAAGACGACTATCTATAGAACGAACAACTCCGTGAGGTTCTTAGATCATGATTTCCCCTTAAGGCGACTCTAATTCTTAGGATCAGAAACTAGGGCCCGTAAGTTCCGTGGCTCATCAATTCCTATGGTTTCCGGATTGTCAACTCTGGTAAGGCAACACATATATGAATCCTAATAGATTTCAGAGCTCGTAAGCGACCTACATAATAATCAATTATAAGTATCAAAGCAAGCAATAAAGAATAACACGTATAGTGAAACTGAAATTGTAAATCATATATTATAAATGTGGAACACGTAAATATAGAATACAACTAAGCCTAGTAGATAAAAAAGTATAAGCTAATTAACAAGTAGAAAGGGAAAGAACTAGCTAATCGGACTCAAAGTCGTCTTTTAGGACTTGGAGGTGGAACTCTCGAGCTTGGTGGATGCGGATGGAACGGAACTTCGACGACGTGATGGAAGGAATACACAAGCTCTCAAGGTGATAGAGTTTTATTACATAAAATCTGAATGCCTAAATGAGTGCCAATCACTCCTATTTATACACATCAAGCTCGGGGGTATAATCATAATTACACAAGTCTTTAGAAAAATTCACATTATTTCTGTTAATTTTTCAGGCCACGCTCCGCGTAAAATGCCTTTTCCCACTTCGTTGCAGATTTCACATTTTCATAGACTGGACCCAAAGGTTGTTGACCCATCCATGCTCCGTGTGTTTCAGGGCAAGCTCTGCGTGGTTGAGGTACTGGAACTTATCATTGATTCATCACTCTTTCACGCTCCGCGTTCTTCAGGGCAAGCTCCGCGTGGTTGAGGTACTGGAACTTATCAACTGATTCACACCATTCCACGCTCCGTGTAGACTGAAGTACGCTCCGTGTGGACTGTATTGACCTGAGGCACAAGATAAGGTTGACTGCCGTAAATTAGTGGGTACTGTGCAGTGACGTGGCACGCTCTGCATAGGGCATTCCACGCTCCACGTGAACCAAGGCTGAAGTTTGGTTATTTCTTCATTTGCTCCTCATTTCTTGTGTGTTTATCCCGAACCTGCAAAATACTACGAACACCGAGATTACTTGCTGCATTTATTTTTCTAAAATTGATACAAAAGTAACGAAAATTATTAAAAGTATGATTTTTATTATCATTTCGCTATTTATTCAAAACACACTTATTTTTGTAATTAAACTTAATTATTAGCTCAAAATAAACCGTAAATCATGCTAAAAAGATAGGGACAAAACGTCCCTATCAGTTATCATTCACCAACACCTCTTAAGAAACCTCCATGAACAAAAGACTTTAGTTCCCTAAAGAGATGTAGAGGCACTTGTCATGACTCCACCGATTCCTTGATACGTCGATATGAAGCTAATCGCTGCAAACCAACAAGATCAAGGTCTACGAAGTGAAGAAAACCTTAGTCAGATCCAAAGCCTAAAGTTGATGAAGCAACTTCCTTAAAGGAAGACGTCTACAATCTCATTAGAAAAGAGCTTCGTTATGCGATGAAGGAAGAGGGCCTGGAATCATGACTACTAGAGACCACAAATATGGATACTCCTCTCTGTGTGGATATTATAAATCATCATATGCCATGAGGATTTAAATATCCATTTCTCAAAGACTATAATGGTATGACTGGCCCTACTCTTTATGCAAAAAAAATTCACAATACATTATAAAGGATGATGGTTATGGATGCTCTCATGTGCAGACTTTTCTCCTCAATATTGAAGAAGTCTGCGACTTATTGGTATGATTAGCTGCTTCTAGGTTCTATCTGTTCTTTCAACCAAATGTTGAACGCATTTGTTAAGTATTTCATTACTTCCATTCCTGAAAGCAAGGCAATGTAAGATTTCAATTACATAGTGCAAGAGTCGAATAAGTCTCTAAAAGTGTGGGTAAAAAGGTTGTAAAGGACATCCATCCAGATTAAGCATCTAAATATTGACGGAACGGTGGAGGCAATGGCTAGTAACTACCGAAGCAAGGACTTATCTAAGGAGCTAACCACCCTTCGACCAAAGACGTTCCCAGATCTAATGCGTAGAGCTTGTGATTTTGTTAAGTGGGATGGTCACTGCCTAAATCATTTTTTTGAAGGATATGTTAGGAACAGTTAATCATCCTAAGGAGTCTAGGAACAACAGGAGCAAAGAGGACCATAAGAGATCTAAGGAGCAAATAGATCGAAACTATGGTCCTCGAACGCTCCTATGAAAGAGATCTTATATTGGGTGGAAACAAATATGAAACATATCTAGTACCCTCCGAAGCTCAAATCCTTAGGCTGAGGTCATAATGGCCGATATTACGAGTTTTATAAAAGTGAGGGTCATAATATCAAATGATGCAGACAATTAGTTCCTGAACTCAACAAGATGGCGGAAGCAGGGAAACTATACAAGTTTCTAAAAAAATGTAATAAAAATAAGAGAGCTAAGATATAGAAATCAGACGGAGCAAGCACCAAAAGGTGTTACTAACATCATCACTGATGGTTGAAAGAGGATCGTTCCGCTAAATGAAAACGGGTATATGAGGATAAGGAGTGAATTACTGAATCCAGATCAGAATTCACCTTCGGGAACTTGCTTTGGTAGGCACACGATGACACTCGTGGTTGAGATTTTAGTGGAACATTATAGAGTTCGTAGGGTTTTTATTGACATGGGCATCTCAGTAAACATAATTACCAGAAAAGCATTTGAAGCATTATGTCAATGGGAAGTGGCATTTGTGTGTTGATTTTATGAACCTTATATAAGGCATGCCCCAAGGATTCATATCCCCTACCATGTATTGATATGTTGATAGATTCAACTGTTGGATATGCAATCTATTCACTACGATATGCAGTAGCACATGATATCACCAGATCCCAATGAATCATCAAGATCTAATGAAAACATTCTTTAAAACCCATGAAGGTACTTATGGCTAATGTAATGCCGTAAGAGCATATCCAACAGCCTCTTAAGTTAGCTCTTAAGTTAAAATTTGAGGAGGGAGAATGAAAATTCATCTCCAACAGCCTCTTAGTGGCTCCTTAAATAACTAAGAGCCTCTCCATCCTCTCTATTAATAGAGAGCCTCTCTCCACCTCTTAGTGCCTCCTAACTTCATTTTTTATTAATAATTTATTATTGATGTGTCTCTCTCCTCACACTATTGGTAATGTAACAATAAAGAATAATCTTAATAATAAAATAATAAATAAGGAGTGAATATAAGAAGCATTGTTGGAGATGATATATCTTAGCCACTCTTAAATCACTAAGAGTCAATTATTTATATTATTTTTAGAGAGCTCACTAAGAGTCTCTTGGAGATGCTCTAAACAAGATCTTCAAAGATATTATTGGTGATAAAGTGGAAATTTGCATAGATGGTGATCATGAAGAGTCGGACTTTGGAGGAGAATACTTTAGACCTAGCTACGATCTTCGCTACTTTACAAGAGCATAATCTTAAGTTAAATCTAGAAAAATGCACCTTCGATGTGTCTTCCGGAAAGTATTTGGGCTTCATGATTTCACAAAGAGGTATCGAGGCTAATCCAGATAAAATACAAACAATAATCAACATAGAGCCACTAAAGAAGCTGGATAATGTGTACAAGTTGAATGACAAGATAAATACACTAGGATGTTTTATATCTTGTTCGACTAAGAAGAACCTATGACATTGTTGCCATATGGTGTTCTCATTTCGGGTCGTCCAGTGTTTACTATTTCATAAGTCCATGTGTCTTTGACTGACATATAATGTCCATGACCAATGAAACACCATCGACAGCCAAACCACATACTACTATTTAGTTTATTATCTTTCTCACGATAATAACATACTAAGGCTATTTAGATTAGTATCTTATTGTTTCATGATTTCACTTCGGATCCTCAACCCTTCAAATGTGATCAAATCACTAATCTTAAATACTCTATTAGGTTAATTCACACAAGTGAACTAACAGAATAGATAATTGTCTTACAATTAAGGGTTCTGTCAAGATATAACGTCTCGAAACTAGAGCATACACTAACACAAACATCAATTATGTCAAAGATTGAAAACATTGGTATTGAAATTGTATTATTTCATACGTTATACGTTAGGTTAAATCTAATCTTCCTAAAAAATGTTACCTTTGGCCCTTCTTCCTATTTGAAATTTAGTTGTGTAAAAAGCCTAATGTAATGAGAAGTTACTATGCAGTTTCCTACCCACACGAAAACTAAACCATGGAATTGAGCCTAAAACCACATATTGAGTCAAAGAAGAAGAAAAACATGTTAGGAAGTTGGAAATGAGTTGCTTAAAGAACTTTAACAAAAGTGCATTATAAGTTATTGATTCATGGCATGTTTGTTTGACTATACTTTCATTTTTGGATTAATTTTTTACTACATCTTCATAATAATATTACACCACTTTTTAATAATATAATGGAAGTGCTTATTGTTGACCATTTCTGTAGCTAATTAATCAGATGACACTATGTTTTCTTCTTTTCTAATTGTTTTAGGCTTAAAGCACTATTTGGCCTCTGATCTATCCAAAATTTTATTATTTGGTTCTTAACCTATTATTTGGTCATATTTGGCCCCTGATCCATCCCAAATTGGTAAAACTTCACCCAATTTGGATTCAAACTTAACCGAATCATTATCTCATTGATAAGTAACGATATTTTGACACTTGAACTTAATAGATTTTAGTTTAGGATTTGTTTTTGTTTTTTTAATCTAATTAATTATTTCCACATAATGTGGAAAAATAATTTTAAAAAATATCACATTTCAAATTCAAGAGTCAAAATATCGTTACTTATCAATAAGATAACGATTCCGTTAAGTATTCATAAAAATTGGGTAAAATTTTACCAAATGGAATAGAACAAGAGCTAAATGTGATCAAATAATAGATCATGGACCAAATAACATAATTTTGGATAGACCAGGGTCAAATAATGCTTTAAGCCATTGTTTTATTTTGGACATTTTTCTTTAATTTTGCCGGCTATTTTTGTCTTTATTTACAAGATAATCTTCTTTTGTATTTTCGGTGTATTATTATTATATCCAAAAGCATTTAACTTTTGAGAATTTCATGACTACGTATAGAAGCTACTTAGATGATAATGGATATGTGGGCCTTGACGAATAATGGTACTTATTCTTGTAAATCGGCTTATGAAGCTTTTACCCCTAATAGGGCTGATCCTCCCTTGGAGATTTGGAAGTCCATATGGTCCCTCAAGATCCCTTACCGTATCAGGAGCTTCCTTTGGCTGGGTATCAAAGACAGGCTCCTTACGAATGCGGATAGGCACAGAAGGCACTTGACTGAGTCTAGTGCCTGTAGTAGATGCAGAGGCAATGTGGAAACCTTGTGCCATGCCTTGAGGGATTGCCCAAATAGTAAGAAGATCTGGGAAGGGATCCTCCCTCATCACATCCTCCCTTCCTTCATGGCCTTTTCTGAAAGGGACTGGTTCTCTCAAGGAGCCAAGGGGAACTTGCTGGCCAACATGGAGCACGGTGCCATCCTCTTTGCTATTACTTGTCACCAAATCTGGAAGTGGAGGAATGAAGAATTATTTGCGGGTAAGGCTGTCCTTATTCCTGATTTACTGTTTTTCTTCTCGAAGAAGCTCTTTGTTATTACTCAAAGCTTTGAAAGAGATTCCCTTGTTCGCCCCTCCCCGGATAAAGAGATCCTGCTAGTTGGCTGGAGTAAGCCTAGAGAAGGGTTTGCTAAGTTGAATACTGATGGCTCCTGCCTTAGCAATGGCAGAATTGCTGCTGGAGGAGTTCTTCGGGATGCTGGTGGCAATTGGATGGCGGGGTTTACCCATAACTTGGGGACGGGCTCCTCCTTTTCTGCGGAGCTCTGGGGTATCTTGTCAGGTATTAAACTCGCCATTCGCATGGGTGTTAAAAAGCTTTCGGTGGAATCTGATAATCTGGAGGCTATTAACAGGATTTTAGATAGCCAGGCTGTTTGTCTGAAGAGCCAGAATCTCATCAAAGCTATTTTGAGGCTTCGTCCTGCCTTTGAGTATCTTAATTTCTCCCATATTTTTAGGGAGCAAAACCGCGTGGCGGATCGCTTAGCAGCTGCTGGGCATGGGAGAATGTTAGGTGTTTCTACCCTCTCTGTTCCTCCTTCTTTTCTTTTGCCTTCTCTCCTAGAGGATAGGATTGTGGTCAGCCTTCCTAGACTGATCCCGGTGTAGGTTTTTTGTTGGTTTTGTTTTTTTTCCTTTCCTTTCTTACCAAAAAAAAAAAAAAAAGATGATAATGGATATGCTTCGTTTTTTTTTAAAACAAAATATATGGGCAAAACACAATTTTGAGCCCTTAACTTCATATATATTTACTTTTCGTCCTTTTGAATATTATTCTATTAAGCTCTCAAACTTTATTATTATATGAAACTCTTTCACACATTCTTTTTAACGATGTAAGCACATTATTCATGTTTAAAATTGTGTTTTATCACTTTCATCTTTTCTTTACTTTTCTCCTAACTCCTTTCTAACCGGATCTATCATTCCTTCTTCCTCCTTCCATTTATGTTTTAGATTTGCATTTTCTTAGTTTTGTAACTTTAGTTGGTTTGAAATCTATTACTTTTTTGAAGTTCTTTTCGTCAGATCTACATCTGCTAACCATACTTCTATCTTTTATCCTTATTTCGGTTTTAGCACAAGCGGAAAAGATTTATCTTATCCGTAGATCTATAGATCCGCGTGGTTGCACAATAGAAACGGGCTCAGATCCGATTGTCCGGAAGAGTTTGAAGGATGAAGAACGGATTGCAGCAGTATTTCAACGAGATTCGACTTTCAAGGAGTATATGGTTTCTAGTTTCTTTGTATTATTTCTACCTTTAATGGTTTTTATTACTCATTGTAGTCTTTTTTCTTCCTGTAATGGATCTTGTACTGGCACTAGCCTGTATGGGTATGAGCTCATTTTTCATGTATTTGTATCTTTGAACTTTCTTATCTAATGAAATGATACGTACTATTTTATCAAAAAAAAAAAAATTGTGTTTTATTAGCTTTATGGTGCCATATCTTGTTGGGATATAGAATAGATGCTTTGTTTTCTATTAAAAATGATTCAATAATAAATGTTGTTTTCTATTAAAAATGGTTCAATAAGTTTTTCAATAATGCTTCGTTTTCTACTCAAAGTTATAAGTAACAGAGATAAAGTATATATGAAAATTTAAAATGAAATTACATAAATATGAAAGTACTGAACTCTAATTGGGCACCTAACTACCACTGAAAGCAAAAAGGAATGAAGTAGAATACACGAAAAATATTCTGCTGAGAAGAAAATTTTTGAGCGTGCAAGTATCTCTACTGATCAGGGACAAACTGATGCGGTCTTCTTTATGTAAAAGATGTTGAAACAAATGTTATAAACTTATTAATTCGTGTAATTAATCTGTCAATGGAATGCAATTAAGCTTAACTGTTACAACCGTTTTAGAATTTGAAACACAAAATGTTTCTGAATTGAAATTAAAAAAAAACATTGCAGATTTTGTAGGAAAAAAACCAAGGTTATCAAACCCGGACCGGTCCGGCCGGTCCAACCCGGTTCGACTAGAACCGGTCACAATTTCGGGACGGAGGTGGTCCGGTTGTTAAATCCTTGAAAACCGTTCAAACCCGCTCAAACCGCGGGCTGGTTCAACCACGAACCAGTTGACCCAGTGCCGGTTAAACGGTTTGGTCCGGTTTGCTTTTAGACATGTTTACTTAAAAAAATATATATAAATTTTGACAAAGGTAGAATTCGAACCTTGGACCTTTGGTCTATAGACTTTAATACTCACCACTACATTACTATTTCACTTATATTTATTATTAACTATTTAAGAATAAATAATAATATTATAACTTAAATAATTAAAATATGATTTAGTATTATTTTTTCTATTTAGATAAATATCATTAAAAAATTATTATATTTTCTCAATATTAATACAGTTTAATTAGCATTTAGATTTTAAATATATACAAATAAATTTTAAAAATCTAATAAATTTAAATTTAAATTGAATTATAAAATACATATCCTATTAGTATATTTACATGTTAGTTATTAATAAAAAATAATCACTATTTTTTTTTGAAGAGACACTATTAATTTTAAAAGTATATATTTTCTTTAATTTTTATATTTATTTGTCATGTTAAATTTATTAATTTGATACTAAATAAATGTTATTATATTAGTATAATTTTTAAATATAGTTGATATTATACTATATTATAAGATTAAATATGAATAAAAATATAATTTGCACATGATTTTTGAATATCGGTTGAACCCGGTTGGATCCCGGTTAAACCTCAAACCCTTGACCCTTTGTCTTTTCTGATTGTTTGACTGGTCCGATTTTGACAACCATGAAAAAAACTATTGGGGCCGAAATAAAAATGGGTCGACCCAAAATCCCTCATTTTAATGTAGTATACGCGTCGCCCATGTCATATAGATGCGCTCCTAATCGGGTGGAATTTAATTTGCACCCCATACGCATGAAGGAGTATAACCTCTAATAATTGTTTAAAGGCTTGGAAAGTCGTCCTCCTTACGAACTAGAGAAATGCTCCACATTTTAACAATGTGGGAAGCTCAAATCCTATTTTATCCTCTTAATAACTATTCCAAGTGGTTCAGTTTGAGTTTTAATTTCTCATCCATTCATTGTCAGTTTTCAATTTTCAATATAACTTTAGAAAGCTCTCATGACAAAGAATACATTGACGTATTTCAAGTTATCCTAAGCGTCATTTATTCGTTCATGTTTTTTCCAACAATCCTCCACATGAATGAAATTCGAAGCGACAAAAATTCAGTGTGGTGATAAATAACTGCAGCCGATATCTGCATAGGATAGGTAGGCAATGACCCTTGAACCTTCCCTCATGAAAGTATATTTACTTTACTAAATGACTAGTAGACAAGATATCCTTCAACTATTCTTCTGTTTGTGAAAGCATTTTGATGACCTTTGAACATTCCCTTATCAAAATATATTTACTCTATTAATGAGTGACGCACATACGAAGTATAGATGATAAGATCCATGACTAAGAAAACAGTTTGATGAATTACTTCTCAAATTGACCCAACTTGTCAACGTTAGTGATAAAATGACGCATATGTGAAGCATAGATGATAAGATCCATGATCGAGAAAACAGTTTGATGAATTATTTCTCAAATTGACCCAACTTGTCAAATGTTAAAGGTAAAATTGCTCTTAAGGACTAACGTTATGAGTAAAATTGCATCATTTTAACGTTAAAGATAAAATTGCTCCTGATTGTAACTTTAAGAGTATTCCTCTCCCCTTGTCACTTGTTAATTTAAATTTTCTATAATAGCATGGACTCATCATCACAGTTTTGAATTAATTTCAGATTAATTGTCTTCATATGATATAGTTGTCTATTTCATTTCCACGTACGTGCACATTCCTTAAAAAACAATTAAATTATTTTTTGACAAATTATTCCTTCTGATTTTTTTTTTAAGAAAAAAAGAAAAGGAGAGCGACAAATTCTTTCTTCTCAAATCCACAATTTCAATGGTGTGAACATGACCAATTAGTGATCAATTAAATATTTTCTTTTTCAAGTAAAAATGTTTTTTCAAAATTAGAAATTTATTAAATTTATAATTTTATCATCTTTTGTAGGCATATTTGGCCAGCTGCTTTGATAATACAACTCCAACTATATATATAAGTAAAAAAAATTGAGTTGTTGAAGTTTGAATTGATCAAATACTTTATATAAAATTTAAAATAGTAGCAGACTTTTTAATTTACATATTTGTCTTTTAACAGAGAAAACAAATAAAATTTCGCCTTCATTTAATAATTAACTAATATATAGGATGAAAATTCAAAACCCAAATCAGAAAATGCACATCATCTTAAATAGTTAGTCAAAGAGATTGACAAAATAGAATGTTAGAGAGAAACAAAGGTTCGATTAATTATAATAAAAGTCAATAGTTTGGCAGAAATTGAAACAAAAATATTGTTGATTTGATTCACATGTTACTGTTTACTATCTGTGCTGTGGTTACGGTTAGTTGTTAGCTGTTAGCTTTTTTGTTGATAGGTAGTAGATATTAATTGTTTTTTCTTCTAAAAATAATTGTTTCGAAATTTTATTAAATAATTTTTATCTTGTTTATTTAAAACTAAAAGATAAAAAGTAATTTCAAAAAATGAAAACGGTACACACACTTTTTTAAGCTTTTGGCATAGATGGATATAGGCAGGGCCATCTCCAGTATTTTGGAGGCCCTAGGCGTATTGTGCATTTTTTTTCATATCTAAATCTAATAAAATCAATAAATATTAAATAGTAAAATCAATAAATTATTAACTACAATTCAAGTTATATAATAATAACATAAAACTAAGAAATTATTATTCTTCTTGATTTTGTACATGTAAAATCGAGTTTTCTTTTATATATTTAAAATAAAGTTTCTTCTCAGTAGTCATGCGAGAAGCAAGCAGATGACAAATTATTAATTTCTGAAAATTAATCTTGGACGGCTGAACTCGAACCTAATCGCAAGATTCTATGGAAAGAAATAGAAGAATTTATCTTCGAGATTAAAAATTGGTTGAGTCGCGTATTTATTATGAATTACAGGTTTAAATCACTATTTGGACATCGATTGATCCAAGGAATCTTGTCATTTTGATCTATTCAAAATTTTATCATTTGGCTTTCCAATCGGTGAAATTTCAATCCAATTTGGATGGAAATGTAATAGAAATTAGATATTTATAGTATCTTTTGTTGAACTTTTTTTCCCATTGACAAATACAAATTTCTAATACTATATATTATAAATTATATAAAAAAAATAAAATAGGGAGACATATTTTCAAAGATAATGAAATTGTGAGGGGTAGTTGATGACTTATATCTTGCAATTTGAAAAATTTCTACCTATTTTATTTTTTCTCATTAATAGGTTTTATGTCGGAAGTTTTTGGACCTTAAACATACTAAATTAAACTTTGTAGTGAAATGGTTTATTGATTTTAAATTTATTATTAAAATTTAAATATACAATAAAGTAAGTCTGAAGATCATTTACTTAGGAGATGGGTTAGAGATTATTAGGCTTGTTAATAGAATAAGTAATATTCACACCTATTGATCTCATCCTATTAGGTTGAAGAATCCTCAATGTCTATTTCTTCTGTTGGAGATACATAGAAAAATTATCTCATTCCTAAAATAGCTCATGGGTGGTAATATAGTTATTTAAGTGTCATAAAAATTCTCGATCAATTATCGTTAAAATCACTTATACTTATATATAGTAGTGCTCATTGAACTGAATGATTAAATTCATTTGATCAGAGAAAACTATTATACTTGTACATATCCATTAATATATAATATAAATATTATTTAATGGTTAATATATTGGCAAAATTAAAAAAAAAATTGTGATGACTCTTATTTTGAAACAAATGTTGATAGTTTTTCCCCAGTAAAACGAGGACGTATTTTCCATAGTTAGCAAATCGTGGAAGTTTACCCTCACTCTGTCAATGTGATATATGGTAAAGTTATCTAAAATTATTTTATTTTTTATTCTTCCTCTCTCCTCTCATTTCTATTTCCTCTATATTTTTTTTGGACAAAGTACAAAAATAATGCTTGTGGTTTGCCTTATTTACAAACAGCGATTTGTGGTTTAAAAGTTTGCAAATAGAGGTCTGTGGTATGATTTAATTTACAAAATAAGGTATTTCATATTACATTGTTATGTTCTGATGCAATCAAGAAAATTTTTATTTTTATTTTTTAAATTGCATTTACATATTGACAAAACATATACCCAAAAATTAAACTGCAATTGTGTAAAATGAACTTCAATATCAATTTTAGTTCATAAAACGTGAAATTAGTAAAAAACATAAAATTTCCACCATATGATTTATGGTTTGATTTAGGGAGCTGCATTTTGGGAGAAGGACCTTGTTTTGTTGATATGTAAGATCAAATTTTTTTCAAGATAAAATTTTTATTGGTTGTAATCAGAACTTAACAGTGTAATCTGAAATACCTTATTTTGTAAATTAAATCATACCACAGATCTCTATTTGTAAACTTGTAAACCACATGCCTCTATTTACAAATTGGGCAAACCACATGCATTATTTTTGTACTTTTTCCTTTTTTTTTTCTCTCCTCTCACTTTTTTGTTTCAAACTCATACTCATCAATTTCTTTTGATTCGGTTTTAGTCTCAATATTTCCTTTGGATTCCAGCTGGATCTCACACTAGTAGAAAATAATATCGGAAAATTACAAAATTGGGTCAAATGAAAATCTCATTTACATATTTAGACCAATTACCCAATCCATTACATATATAGACTATTTATTTGTGACTTTTCCAAAATACCCCAAATCTTTCATCTTCTCCTCTTACTTCTATCGGTTTCATCTCCCTTTGTTGTCTATCTTTTCATCTTCCACTTCTTTTATATTGTGCGAATCACCAAGAAATTCTTCATCATCATGTCTCTTTGTTTTTGTGAAGGTGTGCATCTTCATCTATTATGCGAAGTAGTATTACCTTCGTAGGCTTCACAGTTTGCGAAAAATGCGAAGTAAATTTCATGATCTTAAGTAGTATTATCTTCTAGGCTTCACAAATTGTGAAAAATGCAAAGTCAAATGGAAGAGAGAAATAAGAAAGAGTAAGAAATTTCTAAGTGTTATATATATATATGAAGGGTATTTTGGAAAAGTCACAAATAGTCTTTAGATATGTAATGGGTTGGGCAATTGATCTAAATATGTAAACGAGCATCCCATTTGATCCAATTTTGTAATTTCAATACAGGAAAATACCTCAGTCTACCCTCTCTAATGGGTCGTAAGAAGAAGCACATTTTTGCACATTTCAAAGACAGACTCTGGCAAAAACTTTAGAAGTGTTGTGGTAAGCCTTTATCTAAGGCAGGAAAGGCAGTACTTATCAGGTCAGCAGGTCAGGCAATCCCTATTTACTTTATGAGTGTTTTTCTTTTTCCTATCTCTACGGCTGATGAGCTGCAACGTATGCTGAACTCCTTTTGGTGGGGAAATAAAAAGGATGATTCTAGAGACCTGAATTGGCTATCCTGTGGAAAGCTATGTGTCCCCAAACAAGCAGGAGGACTCAAATTTCGCAATTTTAATGCCTTCAACCTAGCTATGTTGGGAAAACGTCTTAGAACTGATCCAAATTCTCTGGTCAATAGATTCTTCAAAGTTAAATATTATCCTAATGGGTATTTTTTGAATGCTCGACTGGGACATTTGCCTAGTTAGATTTGGCGGAGTATTTGGTGTTCACAACTATTGCTACATGAAGATTTTGGATGGAAAGTTGGCAACAGAGAGAATATAAGCATTTAACAGGAGCTTTGGCTCAGAGATACTGCTAATAGAAAGCTTTTGACACTGAGGATTCCAGGGCTGGAGAACTTGAGGGTGTGTGATTTATTTATCCCACATTCATCTGACCGGGACGTCGAATTACTCACTGATTTATTCCTACCTCGGGATATTCATGAGATGGTATCTCTTACTCATGTGGGTCGTGACAGAGATGATAGACAGATTTGGGCTAGCACGTTGAATGGTCGGTATTTAGTGAAATCCGCCTATATACTGGCGGTTGAGAAACTCAAATCCGATGCCCATTTCAGAATTGCCGGGGATTGGGATCGACTTTGGCGGATGGAGGTTCCGATGAAAATTAAGTATTTTTGCTGGGGATTAGCGCGGGACTCCTTGCCAACACGTATGAAGTTAAGCAACCGGGGATTATCCTGGTGAATCGGTGCGTGAACTATAAATTAGACATTGAAGATGTGTGGCATGTTTTTCTAGAATGTGCGCAGGCTCGAGCTGTCTGGCACGAAGCGGGGTTATGGCAGGTTATTCGTCGAAGGAAGGAAACTGCTAATAATTTTACCTCGTTATTTTTTTCGCTTCTTAGGGATCTGTCAAAGTTTGAATGAAGAAAGTTTGTGGCGATCCTGGCAACCAAGGAATGATCAGCTTTGGCAGGGCACCACAACCAAGGAATGATTGGCTTTGACGAGTGATCTTTGAAGCCGGCGAAGCAGTATGCAACTGGATTCGGGCGCAACAACTGAAATACCAGAACAGTGAAATGGAACGACAATGCTTGAACTAGCATGCACCGCCACCTACATTCTTCAAGATTAATACAGATGCTGCTCTATTTTGAGAAGGCAAGGCTACGATATGGAGTGCAGTTTTGCATGACTCAACAAGAAGCTTTGTGATAGCGAGAGTTGGAACGTCTGAAGGCGCACCACCAGTCAGAGAGGCGGAAGCAATCGCGCTCCTTCAAGCAATGCAATGGTCTGTCAGCGTAGGCTTAGAAAATGTTATTTTTAAAAATGATGCGAAGACTGTGGTTGATACTATTCAAAATCCAGATGACAATCTCTCTGAGTTTGGTAGCATTATCCGATGCTGCTACGATATTCTGCAACAACAACACACATACTCAATGTGTTTTATTCGACGACAAGGGAATGAGTTAGCTCATGCTTTCGCTCAGGCTGCTCGCTCATATACTTGTCCCACTGTTTTCTCAATTTTACCGAATTTTATTCCTCGTCTTTTGTTAAACGTTTGTTCTTTAGTGACTCATTAATTGAATTCCTCGTTAAAAAAAAAAAAAAAAGAAATTGGTGAAGCATTTGCATTCTTGCCCCGTTTAGAAATTATAATCCTAATTGGAGAAAGTAAAAGCAAGACAAGAATATGAGAATCAAAGATTGTTTTGACTACGTAAATTTGCCTACTATATTTATGTATTTATTTTCTAATGTAAATTTTGTCAAGTCATAAGACCCACAAACAGTAAAGCAGATAAGAGCACAATCCAATTACAATGAGTAAACATATACCATTTCCTTAAAATGGCAGCCTACTCACTCTATTCATTTTATTACCAATTTTATTTCATTTAAATTTTTTTTATTATTAAACAACTATATAAGTATCTTTTTATCGTCTTAAACGAAACTAATGACCGGTTTCCTTGGTGATCGATCGACTTCCTTTATTTTGACAGGTTAAATCAGCAATGCACTACAAAGAGAGTTTTCCTTTAAATTGTGAAAAGTGTTTAAGAAATCAGCCTGACTATTATTATTTATGGGTTCGAATTTGAAAAATCGATATGATTTTCTATGATTCAGTCCGGATGATTTTTTAACCATTTAGGAGTGTTTGATTGCTGTTTTTTTTTTACTTTGAAAATTATATAGATATACATGTGATATTTTTTTTTTTTGATTTTCTTTATAGGTATAAAACTGATTAATGATAGATTTCATGTGGAGTCCTTGATCAATTTTTAAATATTAAAAATAAAATTAGCTGAATCTGTAATATAAAATTACTCTTCACCGTTTATCTCATCCTTATCTTTTAGGATAGAAGTCTTCCAAATGAAGTCCTAAAAATCCCAATCTCTTTACCATAGAAAGAAGCAACTTAATTTGGATGGTTCCTTTTTTTATATATAAGAAATGAAAAAGGAGTTAGGTTAGGTGTAAGAAAGAGAAGAAAAAAGAACCCTATGGAAGGAAGCAATTCCTTCACTTTTCTTGGAATTCAAAGTTAAAATTAAAAACAGTGAAAAGAGAGAAAGATAAGAAATATATGCTTATAATAATAAAGAATAGAAACTTATGAGAAGCTTCTTTCAAAGAAGAGAAGAGAAGAGAAGAGGCCACCCCACCATCCCATTATTACATTAAATAAACTAAACTGTTGAAAATATAAAAAGCGTGTTGTTTTTGTTTCTTTCTTTCTTTCTCTCCCCCATCATCTTTAGCCTTTGAAATAGGACCACACCCCCCGGGGGATTTTATTTCCTTTTCATATTTATTTAATTAATATCTCTTTTAGATACTTTTATTTCTATTTTCATTCCGTTTCCTCTTATGATTTTCATAATTTAAATTAGAAAATTTATTAAGCTGATCTGTAAAATAAGAAGGATTACAAAAATCGGTAACTAACGCGTTCAGTCAATGAAATTTTACACGTCATTATATAGAGTTAGCTTCATCGTTGTTAATGAAGGATGATGGATCTATCTCATTTTTTTGGAAATTTTCCAACACCTAATATGGATGTACTGGCTGCGTGGCAAATTTATGTAGCACAAATTGCATGGCAAATTGCACGTTGTGGAAAGAAAGTATACGTATAGTTACATGACTATTATGGTTTCAGACTATTAAGAGATCTTCGATTTGTTAACCTGTTACAACTATTCGGTTTGCTATCAAGAACCATAAATAATATTTAAACTAATAATCATCAAATTTATATATATATATATATAATATTGTCACTAAATAATTGATATAAAATATAGGTATTCATAAGTTTTTTAAGTAAAAACGATAAAAAAAATTGCTTAATATATCCAATTTGAAACAATTTTGATTTTATGGTATATAGAGCAATTTCAAATCTAAAGAACATTAACTTATAAAATAAAATGACATTTTTACTTGGATATATGGATAAATCCAATGGAGGTCGGATGTAGACTTGAGCATTCTTTTATTACCGAAAAAACAACAAAAAATTTATGAAAATTATACGGAGCTTTATTTTTTTTCTTGGAAAACATTTAAAATGTAAAGTAAAGACTCATAAATCACCAAATAGCACCTTAAACATTATATATCAGTAAATCTTACACCTTTTCTATTTGGGAGGAGGCAGAAAACACAGAGGTGATGATGTGCTTATAGCCTTTGGGATATGGGTGGTTGAGGGTGATTTCGTCTCTATCCACCAACTTCATCTTCGAGTGCTAATTGCATCATTGACAAGAGATATATGTTTGGGATAATCCTTTGTTTGGGGTAATTTTTTTAAAAAATTACCCCATTGTATCTGGTTGGGAAATATTCCCCTAGAAGGGGCTATTTTCCAACCAGAGTTTAAAAAAATAATTTTTTTTATTCATTTATTACCCATTACGGCGGGGTTGGCGCCGTAATGGTAAGTTGTTGACAGGAATACTCAAAAGTATTCCTGTCAACACCACTGCCCACAATTTTTTTTAATAATTTTTTTTTAAATTCAATATTATAAAAATAAAAATAAGATTATACAGTATTATTGAAATTTTGTTTTATGAAGTAAAACATAAATTTGATTTTATTTGAAGATGTTTGTTAAATTTGTATTTGAGGTTAATTTTTTAGTGTATTAAACGTTTCAAGCGAAGTACAAATATAGCCCTAATGTATGAAATTGTACAAATTTAATCCTAACGTTTTAAACGAAGTACATATTTAGACCAAATGTATGAAATTGCATAAATTTAACCCTAACGTTTTAAGCGAAGTTCAGATTTAGATCTAATGTATGAAATTGTGTAAATTTAACCCTAATGTTTCCAAGCAAAATCAATTTTAACCACGTGCTACCGAAAATTTGAAAATATTTGTTTGGCTGTTATTTAGCTCCATCGGATCTTCTAAACCAGTTTGTCGATAAATTGAAGCAGTTTCATATTTTTTTTGAAACTATATTAATAACACAATAAAGTATTTTAGACAGTCCCAAAATTGTTAGTAATGCACTAAATATTTAACCTTAACGTTTCAAATGAAGTGCAGATTTAACTCTAACGTATAAAATTATACAAATTTATAGGGTTAGTCCCT
The DNA here is from genome assembly GCF_963576675.1 of Euphorbia lathyris. Lineage (NCBI taxonomy): Eukaryota > Viridiplantae > Streptophyta > Magnoliopsida > Malpighiales > Euphorbiaceae > Euphorbia > Euphorbia lathyris. The sequence goes on along the minus strand of NC_088914.1, from coordinate 77,639,775 downwards.
TGTTTAACTGTTATTTAGCCACATCGGAATTTCTAAATTAGTTTTTCGATAAATAACAGTAAACAAGTCTTTTCAAATTTTCGGCAACGTATGGTTAAAATTAATCTTGCTTTGAAACTTTAAGGTTAAATATTTAGTGCATTACTGATAAAAAAATATATATATTTAGTGCATTAATAATACAGTAAAATATTTTAAATATTTTTTTAAAAAATTGATTAATTTATATGTAGCATGTTTAGTTTTTTTTGAAACTGTCTAAAATATTTTACTGTGTTATTAATATAGTTACAAAAAAAAAAGTATGAAACTGCTACAATTTATCGATAACCCGGTTTAGAAGGTCCGATGTAGGGTTTAATAACAGTCAAACAAGTATTTTCAAATTTTCAATAGCACGTGGTTAAAATTGATTTTGCTTGGAAACATTAGGGTTAAATTTAGATAATTCTATACATTAGAGCTAAATCTGCACTTCGTTTGAAATGTTAGGGTTAAATTTGCATAATTTCATACGTTAGTTATACAGTAAATATTTAATCTCAATGTTTCAAACGACAGTTTTGATCACATGGACTTTAATAATCATGCAGATTCAGTCCTAACGTACGAAATTATACAAATTCAATCCTAACGTCTCCAAATAAAATCAAATTTAAAGTTAAATAAAATTATGTAAAACAATAATTTAATAATATAATTTTATTTTTATTTTATAATATTAAATTTCAAAAAATTATTAAAAGAAATTGTGGGCAGTGGCTATGCCACTGCCCAATTGTTGACAGGAATCCTTAGGATTCCTGTCAACAACATGCCCATTACGGCGCCAATAGATAATAAATTAATAAAAAAACTGCTTTTCTTAACCCTGGTTGGGAAATAGTCCATTCTAGGGGAATATTTTCCAACTAGGTCCGATAAAGTAATTTTTTTTTTTTTAAATTACCCTCAGTAAGGGATTAATTTTATATATTTTTTTTCTCATCTCAAACTAAGACCCTGTTCTTTATCACTTAATTTCAGTAACAATCAGTTCAGTTTAGTTCAGTTCAATTCAGTTCAGTTCAGTTCAGTTCAGTTCAATTCAATTCAATTCAGTTCAGTTCAGTTCAGTTCAGTATTCAGTTTCACCATTCAGTTTCAGCATTCAGTAGTTTATCATTATTTATTATATTATCATTATTTATATATAATTTATTATAATTATTATTATTATTTATTTATAATTTATCATTATTTATTATTATTATTATTATTTATAGTTTATCATTATCTATAAATTAGATAAAAGTCGAGAAATGATAGTTTATTAAAGTATATATGGTTTAATAAAAAAAATAAAACTAAAATATGCATCCATATTTAAAAATTAGGAATTGCATCCATATTATGAATTATTTCTCAAATTTATCCAATTTATCAATGTTAGGGATAAAATTCCACCATTTTAGGCGTTAGAGGTAAAATTACTTCTGACCCAAAACGTTATTTTTGCACTTTAACCCTTAATTAAAATAAAAAGTTAAGAGTTTGTATTCATATGAAGATTTGTATTTAATTTCATAGGCTTTAAATTATATATAAATTTGTGTTTGTATGTAATTTGTATTTTTAATTTAAATTAGACTTATTTTTATTTAATTTCATAGGCTTTTATCGAGCCAAGATTTTATCATCCCGGGCTTTTATTTGATATTCAATTTAGTTTTATCTTTAATAATATATTTATTTATTATTGATATTATTAAATTTATTAGAACCATTATTATTATTATAAGTTCATTAATGTCCAATATTATCATGAAAATTATTTTAAAAGTCTAATATCATCATTATTGTTAAGTTCGGTAGCATTCAGATAAGTTCAGTAACATTCAGTTAAGTTCAGTATTCAGTAGTATTCAGTTCAGTATTCAGCAGTATTCAGTTCAGTTCAGTTCAATTCAGTTCAGTTCAGTTCAATTCAGTTCAGTTCAATTCAGTTCAGTTCAGTTCAGTTCAGTTTTTTTCAGCGATAAAGAACAGAGCCTAAGTAGGTGTTTGTTTATTCCAATTTCTATTCATATTTGTCTGTTTATTTTAAAAAAAAATTAAGTATTTGGTTAAAAACTACTGTTTATATTTTTATGAAAATTAGTTTTTTTCAAAAACAGCTAATCTCTATTTTTCTAATAAAAAACAATAAATAGACCAAATAAATCTTAAAAATATATATTTTAATCTAATTTAAAGCGCAATTTATATAGCTTAAATTTTTTTTTGTACTAAAATAATTAAAAGTGATTTGATCGTCATGACTATAAAATGGGTAAAAAGCACACACTGTCATTAAAGTAGAGAGTATTTGTATCGGTGATCACTAAAGTAGATTTTTTTGTTAAAAAAGTCACTAAAGTAGCACATCTCCGTCAATAAAATCACTATGATCGAATCTGACGACTTACTCCATTGAAATACTAATGTTAATGACATGTCATAAATATAATTAGAGGAGTAGCAATGTGTGTCAACCACATGTCATCCACGTGGTTGCCAAGTGTCCAAAAAGGAAAAGAAAATATCACAATAACTGACATTTGGTAGCCATGTGAACAACACGTGGCTGTTATATGACTGCTTCTCTAATCATGTCTATGATGTGTCAATTGATCGTTGTTGTTAGAATTCTACTGAATTAAGTCAACGGATTCAGATGTAATGATTTTATTAATGACAATGTACTATTATAGCAACTTTATTGTCTTAAAATCTACTATTGTGATTATACATTATCCGTGTAGATACTCTTTACCTTAATGACCGTAGTTACCATCTATTTTAATGACAGTGGACGCTTTTTACCCCTACAAAATTACTCCAAAATTGAAAAGTTAAAAACACATATTTACCATTTATTTTTATTTATTTTCATGTAGAGATACATTTGTACTTTCTCAATAAATTTCAATCTTTATCCGAAATAATAACTATATATTTTTAATAGTATTATGTAAAATCCGAAATAATATTATTTTATGGAAAGAAGTGTGGTGTAATTTCCGAACGCATTTCTTCTACAAAATTCTAGAACCCACGTCGCATCACTTTCTCGGCTTCCTCATTCTTCTTTTCTTTATAAAGTCCCGTGCACGAAACAATGACAAAATAATATTTCTTCCTTAGGGAATTCTAGAGGAAGTTATGGTCTTTGTTCTTTTTCATTTCACCATTCAATCCGTTTCCCAATCGAACATCCATGGAATCTGATCGCCAAAAGCTTTGTGTTAATCTCGTTACCTCCAAATTATTTTTCCTTTCTGGATTTTATTGCTGGGGCTGGGAATTCTTAACTGCTCTTTTGCTTTTTAGTTGCTGCCATTAATCCCCAAATCCTCCAAATCTCACAAATAATCACTCAAATAGATTCGATCTTCAATTAACAATTAATTCTACTTTACTTTTGATATATATATAGATATAATCTTAGATTATCTCCTCCGATTTCTGGATTTTCTTCTTCTGTTTGGTTGGTGGGTTGGTGAAGGGCAAATCGGGAAGAAATGGCGCAGAGATCTGTTCCAGCGCCGTTTTTGTCCAAAACTTATCAGTTGGTCGATGATCCGATCAGCGATGATGTGATTTCCTGGAATGAAACTGGCACAACTTTCATCGTCTGGAAAACTGCTGATTTTGCCAAGGATTTACTTCCTAATTACTTCAAGCACAACAACTTTTCCAGCTTTGTTCGTCAGCTAAATACCTATGTAAGTTCTTTTTAATTCCTGCTATGATCAATAATTATATGTTTATTGTTTTTAATTCATTATTGGATCATCTTGATCGGAGTATAACATGCTAATTAAATCAATGATAGATAAGAGGCAAAATCGAGTATTCTAAACCAAATTTGTATAGAGATTCATGTTTGTTAGGTAGTGATTAGAAAGCATTTAAGCATGGAGTTTATTTCTCGGCATCCAAACAGGCTCCTGAGAGATCTTCCGCAAATTGAGATCGGTATTCAATAATGAGTAATTAATTATCTAGTCGAATTTTTGGCGACAAAGAACAAGAAGAGAGTTCTTTGATGATAGGTGACTTTTTTAAAATACTGTGAGGTCCATTTTACCCATGTTTAAACTAGATAGTAGGTATTAGGTGAGGGGTATAGCTGTCTTTTGAGTTTATTTTCTCGACTCGCCTTCTGCGTGTATAGTGATACACGTTTTACATATAAAATTAGTAGGTGCTTGAATAAGATTTTAGTGAAACTATATAAAAGTCAAGGGCTAATTATTGGATAATATATTTCTTTAAACTAAATATCCTTTAAAAAAAATAATTTCCTCCTTTTAATAATTCAATTTAGAATTTCTAGAAATTTTTAACAAATTATTTCAGGGGCATCGGGGGGTAGCTGTTTCATAATTGTGTTTTATTATTTATATTTTATATATTTTACAATAAGGTTAATTAATTTCATGAATTGTATGACTGGGGCAAGCTGAATTATATTATATAGATATAGTGTTCAAATATTTGTAAATTGTTGAACATTTATGTAGTCGTAATCTCGTAGAAGCTGTTGAATATATATTCTCTACAGTGTACTATAGTTGAATTTCATGACTTAATCAACTATTGATCTAGATTCAAACTTAAATAAGTTATTATAATATGTCGCATGTTTTGGATTTGATTAGAAGACAAGATATTTAAAATGTTTAATTAATGGAATATTTCTCTACTCCAATAATGAGATCATGAGAATAAAACAATTTAAATTAAAATATTGGTTTCGTTTGGGTTTAAACAAAGTTGGTATTTGGTATTAGGATAAACATTAAAAATTTCCATATTTTCTTTATCAAAAGAATAATTCAAAATTTCCAATTTCAACGTAGAAAGACCATTGTAAAAAAAAGGGGATAGCTTAGAGGTTTAAAACTTATGAATTGGTCCCTCTTTTTAAGAGGTAATATTTTCATCCAAAGAGTTTGGATTCTTCCTAGCTTTTTAAAAACAGTAGCTGTCCACTTTTTATTTTATTTTCCAAAATTTTGTTTTTCGTTTAAACAAAAATTTTATATTAACAAACGGGCTTAAGACTTTCCCTAAACGGGCCTAAAACCCTATCTCATATCCACTTTCTTATAAAATAAAAGTTTTTTAAGAGGGAGAGAGAATGAAACATGATTCTAATTATTTTAAATAAATAAAAGTTTTTTTAAGAGGGACAGAAGGAAACATGATTTTAGAGATATAAGATGATTATGTTATGAGTTTTGATTTATAAATTATACTAATATTAGAAAAAAGATGTTAAATAAAAAAAGTTAATTTTGATTAAAACAGATCATGGACATTCTTATTCTTAAATGATAGCAGGCTTAGTACATTATGAAAAAAAGCTTGATTTGCTTTTCGATTTACTTCCTAAATTTACATGGTGTCTCGTTAGCGTTTAAATAACTCATTAGTTATCTAAATTTATTTAAAATGATCTATTGGCTCTATAGTGTTCTATTTGCTCTTAGATTTCTTTAAAGTGATAAATTTTGATTTTTCTAAATCTGTAAAAAAAATTCAAAACCTAAAAAATAAGATTTAGTTATGTGATTTGTGATTCTAACTTTTTGGGTTGTACGTGTCGTTTTTATAGATTTAAAAATTTAATTATAATATTTTAAATAAGTTTAGAAGATTAATAAATCACTTTATATAGGATGGATAAATTTTTTTTTTAATAGAAAAATCATAATAATATTAAGCCGTGGGATAAGATTAAAGGTCAAATATTTGATTGTAGGCAATGAAATTGGAGTTTCGTATAAAAGTGGAAATGTCAATTAGTCCAATAACGTATCAAAAATAGAAATCCATGTTCTTGTTGGCTGAGCCCATTTCACACCTAACCCAAAATAACGCGTGCCCACCAACTCTTCTGTTTTTTTTTTTCTTTCTTTGACGGCGGAATATACAGCTCTTTCAACTTTTGTTACTTCGCTGTTAAAAAGTTTTACTTTTCAAACATGACGTTAACTCATCTCCAATTTCTCTTACTTTTTCTAGGGCTTTCGTAAGATCGTGCCAGACAAATGGGAATTCGCCAATGACAATTTCCGCCGAGGACAAAAACAACTCCTCGCCGAAATCCGCCGCCGGAAAACGGCAAATGCATCTCCAACTCAAACTCCAGCCGCCGGTAAGACAGCCGGGGGAGAAATAGCCGCCGTGCCATCGAATTCCGGCGAGGATTTGGGATCGACCTCAACTTCTTCACCGGATTCAAAGAATCCGGGATCAGTCGAGACCGCAGCGACCACAACAACGACAACGCAGACATCAGATTTATCAGACGAGAACGAGAAACTGAAGAAGGATAATGAGATTCTGAGCTCAGAGCTAGCGCAAGCCAAAAAACAGTGCGATGAGTTGGTTGCTTTCTTGACTGAGTACGTGAAGGTTGCGCCGGACCAGATCAATAGCATCATGCGGCAAGGAAGCTTCTGTGAGTCCACCCGTGATGGATTGGTGAGTCGAGAGTCTGGTGCTGACAATGAAGATGAAGATGATGACGAAAATGACAATCAAAACCAAGACAGTGGTGATGAAGATGAGGGAAACGGGGAAAGTTTTAAACTTTTTGGGGTAATGTTGAAATTTGACAAGAAAAAGAGGGGTCGAGCTGAGAATATTGGGTTTGCTGGACCCCATGCTAAGGCAATCAAAATCTGCAATTGAAATATGCAAAAAGAGAGAGAAGGAAAAGGTAATGGCTTGCTTGTGTAATTGAGAGACTTTGTAGGAATTATAATAAAGGACCGAAGCTTACAAGTGTTAATTAGGTTGGTTGTAGATGTGATATGGGGTGAGGTTCAAATCAAAGCCAAGTGAAAGTTTTTTGAGCTCATTCCCACTTTGAATATATGTATAAATTTGCATTATACTCTTTTATGTGGTTATAACTGTGTTCTAATAATAAAGCCTTTCTTCTTTTGCTCCTAAATTTGAAGGTTTTTTTTTCTCTTGGAAGTTGATTAGAGCTTCGTTTGGAATTTGTGGATGACCGGTAATGTTTAATAAATATTTACACTATTCTTAATGTAAGCTGGGATAATCTTAATGGAGATAGAGTTCTTAATTAGGTCTGATGGGATAATCTCAGTTAGAAAAAAACATTGCAAGTGTCCAAACTAATAAATCTTTCCGGCTTTGAATTTAATTGATCAAAACAGTATTTTTGTTGGTGTATATATTATCATTTGAAAGGTAATTGATTCGATTGATACTTAAAACCTTTTTATACTAGTTTATTGATTCCTAAATTTGTTTAAAGTGCTATTTGCTAAGTAGATTTTAAAGGATCAGTAGATCAGTAAATATAATATATTTTTTTTTTCATGTATGAAGTCTATTTATGTGGGTAAACTTGTGAAGGTATGTGATGGTTCTTTTAGTGTGGATTAAGGTTCTAAAATTGTATGAGGTTCTTTCAATGTTTGAAACAAGACACGGAAGATAGAAAAAAGAAAGTACTTTGACCTCACTCTGAAACTGAAACTAACAGAATTGAGAAATATCTAGATATTCTAAAATATGCAATTAAGATAGAAAAAGGAAAGGACTTTGACCTCACTCCGATACTGAAGGTAGCAGAATCGAGAAATATCTAGATATTCTAAAATACACAATTAGAACTTATTTGTAGGTGATTCTAGATATTCTAAAATACACAATTAGAACTTATTTGTAGGTGATTCAAAAAAAGAACTTATGTGTAGGGGATTTATGTGTCTCTAGCTGCAAACTGTTTGCAGGGTGTTACTGATTCTCTGTTCAGTTGGCCTTCCTCATTATTGAAGAAGGCCTAAATTGACTCCATACGAGCCTTTAAAGGACGGACAAAAAGCCTATAGGCTACGTCTAGACCATCCAAAATTGTCTTAAGGTGTATTCAATTCATCACTAATTGATTTCGCTTTTTGAAGAAAGGCGGAGGCACTCTCATTCTCTCAATGAAAATTATAATGACAATGCTTGAGATCATCATGAGAACCAATAGCATAAGTTTTCACATCACGCTAGAGGATTAGTAAAGAAGTTATAGGTAGGATTAACAGCTTTAGTTTGCAATTGTTTGGGGAGCTGTTGAGTTGATATGATGTGCAATTTTTGCCCTTTCAGAACAGTCAAAACTTGTGTTTTGTATAGAAAGTAATTATAGGTGCAGTCAATTTTTGGGAGATTTGAGATTTTAAATTCGAAAAGGGAAGAGAATCGGAGAAAAATGGGCGGTTGAACTGTGATTGACAGCGGTGGTGCCATTTTCATCCATGACAGTAATGTATAAAATTGAGAGTTGGAAAAAAAAAGTGATGCGGACATCCTAACTGGGATCGCTGATCACACGCACTCTGGCGGATCCTCAAACATCGGACCCACGGAGGTTGTACCTAGGAGGACGGATCCCCAGGACATACGAGCGGGGCGGATCTAGGAATACACAAGGAGGCGAATCAACATCTATCCCTGGGCGGATCTCGGTTTACTTCCTCCCGAAGTAATTCACCAACACCCCTGACAATCCGTACCTGTACCATTGTACTGATTGTCGGGACGTATCACCTATTTTACCCTTTTATGGATAGCCTTATTGAAACCCTAGTAGGGTAATCCTTGTCTTTTATTGTCTTTAAGGGGATGTATTTAAACCCCCATTTTGTAAGGATGAGACAACTTTTATCAATCAAATATCATTCTCTTTGAGAACCTAAGGTTTATACCTTGTTATTGGGATTCACTCCTTCTAGTTTAGCTAGAGAAGAACACCTTTGTTGGTTTACGATTAAAACCTTCATTTATCGCCTTCAATCTGTATCAGTTGGTATCAGAGCCGATCGTTTCCTGACCCGAAACTTCTTTTGGCAATGGTTCAACCCCGACAACCGCAAGATTCCATGGAAACCAGTGACCGGAGGTATGAGGAGCTGAGGGAGCACCTCGCGGAGCAGATCCAGGCCAGCCATGAGCGGCAGAAGCAAACCGACCAACGGTTCCTGGAGCTAGCCACCTCCCTAGAAAACTTCAAACTGGAGGTTCTGGCTCTAATCCGACCAACCGCGGGAGGATCAACCCAGAGAAAGGAAGGAGTCCCTGAACCGCAGCTTCCACAAATGGGTCCTAGGGATCCTGAGGTAAGAAGACCCAACTTTGTCCTTGTGCATAATGCTGATAGTGATAATGATGACTTTGAGGGTATCGGGAATGATGATACCGTTAGAACTATGAGGGATGTTGGGCCTGTTGACAACCGACGTGTGGAGGTTGCTAGAGTATACCCAGGTCTAGGAAACTTTGATAGAGATGATGCCTTTAAGCTAAAAATAGACTTACCGTCTTTTGGAGGCGAACTGGATATAGAGGGATTCTTAGACTGGTTATCGGAAGTGGAACGTTTCTTTGAGTATGTTGGGATTCCTGATGAGAGGAAAGTAAGGCTGGTGGCGTATCGCTTGAAGGGTGGCGCATCAGTTTGGTGGGATCAGATGAGGGAAGAAAGAAGAAGAGGGGGCAGAGATCCGATTCGATCTTGGCTACGGATGAAGGTGATGTTGAGGGAGCGGTTCCTACCGCCGGATTATGAGCAGTATATTTACAGCTCCTACAGGGGATGCTCTCAAGGGACCCGAAGTGTCCATGAGTATACCTCCGAGTTCTTGAGGCTTTCGGCAAGGGCCATCTTGTCAGAAACTGAAAGCCAAAAGACCTCTAGGTATCTAGAAGGGTTGAGATACAACATCCAGGATCGTATTGGCACGCAGATGGTGGTTCGGGTACAAGATGCCAGGAATTTAGCCCTCAAGGCTGAGTCTCAACTAACCGGGAGATCTAGGAGATCCGCCACTACTGAGTATACGCCTGGAGGAAGAGATAACGTGAAATCTTATGACAAAGGCAAGCAGGTGGCGAGTGCCAGTGGGGCCAAGGTCAACAGCGTGGGAAGGGGATCTGTCGGAGATACTAGACCGTACAAGGAAGCACCTATACCACCTAAGAGCAACAATCCGTATGCGAGGCCAGCTCCTTTTAAATGTTTTCGGTGCAATGAGCCAGGCCATAGATCCAACGAATGTCCTAGGAGGAAGAGCACCAACATGGTGGAGAGGTATGAAGATGACTATGACGAAGGGGATGAAGTATTTTGTGAACCCTTAGGAGAAGATGACGATGAGGCGGATGAAGAGAGATACGCCATTCATGTGGTACGGCGTTTGTTAGTCTCCAGCCGGATAGAGGGAGATCAGAGGCACAGACTATTCAGGACCCGCTGTCTCGTAAAAGGTGGGCGATGCAATATGATAATAGATAGTGGGAGCCAAGAGAACATTGTGAGCAGCAGCGCTGTTCGGAAATTTGGGTTGTTGGCGGAGGCGCATCCCGACCCCTATAAGGTGGGGTGGATAAAAAATGTGGGTGAACTTAGGGTGACCCAGAGATGCAGGGTACCTATTGCGATTGGTGATTACAGTGATGAAGTCTGTTGTGATGTGGTCGATATGGATGCCTGCCACCTATTGTTGGGCCGACCCTGGCAGTTTGATAACGACGCCATTCACACAGGAAGAGAGAACACTTACAGATTTGTGAAGAATGGGGTGAAGTTCGTACTTACGCCAATGATGAGAGAGCCAAAGGCCGGCGAGAAGTCTACCTTGGTAGTCTGTCCTACACACAAATCATTTGTCAGCGAATGTGAAGAGAGCCAGATGGTGTATGTGGTAATGGTTAAGGTGAATCACGAATCCGCCCAAAGGGGTGAAAGGGAGATGCCAACTGAGGTGACCCGCCTACTTGGCGAATATCAAGATCTGTTCCCCGAAGAGCTGCCAAGTGGGTTACCACCTTTGAGGGACATCCAACATCATATCGATCTTGTGCCCGGGGCTAGTTTACCAAGCCTTTCCCATTATCGAATGAGTCCAAAGGAAAATGACATCATGAGGCAGAAGGTGGAAGAGCTCATTGAGATGGGATACGTTAGAGAAAGTATGAGTCCATGCGCCGTCCCGACCCTACTTACGCCCAAGAAGAATGGATCTTGGCGGATGTGTGTGGACAGCAGGGCTATTAACAAGATCACTATCAAGTATAAGTTCCCTATTCCAAGGCTGGATGATATGCTAGACCAACTTGGCGGATCCCGAGTTTTCTCCAAGATTGATCTCAGGAGTGGTTATCATCAGATACGAATTCGATCTGGGGATGAGTGGAAGACGGCTTTCAAGACCAGAGATGGATTGTATGAGTGGTTAGTCATGCCATTCGGGATGACTAATGCCCCCAGTACATTTATGAGGCTGATGAATCAAGTGCTTCGCCCGGTGATTGGAAAATTTGTAGTTGTGTATTTTGATGACATCTTGATTCATAGCGAGACCTTGGTGGAACATGTGGAGCATTTACAGATAGTGTTTGACCTGTTAAGGAAACACCAGTTATACGCCAACACTAAGAAGTGTGACTTCGTCATGGAGAGCCTGGTTTTCCTTGGGTTCGTGATTAGTGGCGATGGGGTCCAAGTTGATGGGGAGAAGGTAAGAGCCATCCGAGAATGGCCCACTCCGAGGAATGTGGGGGATATCAGAAGTTTTCATGGGCTAGCAACATTTTATCGCCGATTCATCAAAAACTTCAGTGCCATAGTGGCCCCGTTGACATAATGTTTGAAGAAGGGAAGGGGGTTCGAGTGGGCGGATGCCCAAGAGAAGAGATTCGCCCTGATCAAGGAAAAGCTGAGTACAACGCCAGTGCTGGCGTATCCCAATTTTGATAAACTGTTCGAAGTTGAGTGTGATGCTAGTGGAGTTGGGATTGGTGGTGTCTTCATGCAAGAAAAGAGGCCCATTGCATATTTCAGTGAGAAGCTCTGTGAGGCACGGCAAAAGTGGGCAACGTATGATCAAGAATTTTATGTTGTAGTAAGGGCGTTGAAAGTGTGGGAGCATTACTTGGTGGGAAAAGAATTCATCCTCTACACTGACCATCAAGCTCTCAAGTACTTGGGAAGTCAAAAGCAACTTCGAAGCTCCATGCATGCCCGATGGTCCGCCTTCATAGATAAGTTCCTCTATAAGCTTATCCATAAGGCTGGAAATCAGAACAAGGTGGCGGACGCCTTTAGTCGAAGGGTGTCACTAATCAAGACAGTAAACCTGGAGACCGATTGTTTTGAACACATCCGAGGAGAATACTTGGCGGATCCTGATTTTGGCAGTATTTGGGAAAAGTGTCAGCACTAGCATGGGGATGGGGCGTATCATCTGATGGATGCGTATCTCATGAGGGGCAACCAACTTTGCTTACCCTGCACTTCCATCCGCGAGAAGGTTATTCGTGATTTACATGGCGGATCCCTGGGAGGGCATTTTGGGCGAGACAAGACATATGAAGCAGTGAGTTCCCATTATTTCTGGCCTAAGATGAGGAGAGATATTTCCTACTTGGTAGAACGATGCTATATTTGCCAGACCGCCAAGGGACGCACTACAAATGCTGGCTTGCAGCTACCCTTACCGGTACCAGAGACCATATGGGAGGATCTGTCATGGACTTTGTCCTAGGGTTACCCAGAACTCAGAGAGGCATGGATTCCATCTTTGTCGTGGTTGATCGGTTTTCAAAGATGGCTCACTTCATACCTTATCGTAAAACTAATGATGCCTCAGCGACTGCTAAGCTATTCTTCAAAGAGATTGTCAGGCTACATGGCATACCTAAGAGCATTGTCTCGGATCGTGATACGAAGTTCCTCAGTCACTTCTGGCGAACGTTGTGGGCTCTGTTTGATACGTCTCTGAAGTTTAGTACCACCGCCCACCCTCAAACAGACGGACAGACCGAGGTGGTCAATAGAACTTTGGGAAACTTACTGCGCAGCAAATGTAAGGATAAGCCCAGGATGTGGGATGTGGTTTTAGCCCAAGCTGAGTTCGCCTACAACGGCTCTGTACATTCGGGAACCGGGAGATCCCCATTTGAGGTAGTATACACAAAGACCCCAAATCACGTCCTTGATATAGCCCATCTTCCTAAAGGAAACGTGACTGCCAACCAGCTGGCTAAGGATTATGTGCAGATGCACCAAGAGTTGAGAGAGACTCTTGAGGAGAGAAATCAGAAATTAAAGGCTAAGGCGAATGAGCACCGTAGGGACCTGCAGTTTGAAGTTGGGGATGAGGTTATGGTATATTTGGGCAAAGAGAGACTCGCCAACGCCACAAGCAGCAAGCTTCGGCCTAGGAAATACGGGCCATATAAGGTCACCAAGAAGATCAATGCCAATGCCTATCATATAGCATTGCCGAATTGGCTTGGTAAAATCTCACCGGCGTTCAACATCCGTGACCTTAGCCCGTGGAAGTCGGATGGCCCTTTGGAGTTCAACACAGACAAATCAGTGCCGAATTCTTTTAAAGAAGGAGAGAATGATGTGGATATCCTAACTGGGATCGCTGATCACACGCACTCTGGCGGATCCTCAGACATCGAACCTACAGAGGTTGTACCTAGGAGGGCGGATCCCGAGGACATACGAGCGGGGCGGATCTAGGAATACACTAGGAGGCGAATCAACATCTATCCCTGGGCGGATCTCGGTTTACTTCCTCCCGAAGTAATTCACCAACACCCTTGACAATCCGTACCTGTATCATTGTACTGATTGTCGGAGAGTATCATCTATTTTACCCTTTTATGGATAGCCTTATTGAAACCCTAGTAGGGGTAATCCTTGTCTTTTATTGTCTTTAAGGGGATGTATTTAAACCCCCATTTTGTAAGGATGAGACAACTTTTATCAATCAAATATCATTCTCTTTGAGAACCTAAGGTTTATACCTTGTTATTGGGATTCACTCCTTCTAGTTTAGCTAGAGAATAACATCTTTGTTGGTTTACGATTAAAACCTTTATTTATCGCCTTCAATCTGTATCAAAAAGAGAGTCTTAGATCATAAGAAGTTCAGATACTATAAAGATTGTAACTTTCAAATTGAGAATTTGCATCAATTGAAGAAAGCTTTTGATAAAACCATCGCCAATCCAACATCAAATTGATGTTAGGAAGGATATTTGATGATAGTGACGAATACAGCAGCTTTTGTCCGTCAAATTTGATGTCGCATCAACACTAAGTATTTATTATTATCTTCTTATATTTTTGTTTATTTTTTATATATAAATTATTTGTAAGGAATTGTGTTTGGAATTGGAACACAAATATTGTAAGCAGTGTTAAAACGGAGAGAAAATCAAGAAAATACAGTAAAATGAAAATGATTGGAGAAGCTACCAGCCATGCAAGATAAGGAAGTTACAACAGTAACTAATTGAGTATTTACAATATCATCGCCAAAAACCAGCGGAAATTATAAAATCACCACTGCACAGCTGATTGAAACGGTGCGCTCAAGAAGCCATAAATATCAGGGAACCCAAGCTTGTCTGTGGCAAAAACTACAAATATCAATGGCTATCAGCTCCTATAACATTTTACACTCTTCCTTCTTTTTTCCATCTACTACTCCTCTTTCTCCCAAATTATCAACCATCAAAATATCTGCTTCTTCCTCTACTTCATCTGCATCATCCGAAATGGATCTTCACAGCCAAGGCCGTGCTAAATTCCTGGAATTCCCGTTTGTCTCTGCTCCTCACAGAGACCTAATGGTGGATCTTGTATCCACTGTCGAGAATCGTCTTGGTTCGCAGCTTCTCCCTTGTACTCTCCCACTTGATGTACAACACTGCCGCAACGAAACTGCGACCGCCCAAGCCTCGCTTCATATCAGATCCGGTCATCAGTCTTCCGCTGTAAGTCGTTTCCTCTCGCCCGCCCTGTTTCAAAATTCGAGATGATTGCTATTGTTTAGTTGTTTTTAATCTGATTTGAATCTGTTGTCGTCACTCGTCTGTCAACTGTATTTTATTATTTTTTAATCTTCCGTTCGATTAGTGGATTTTGAACTTGTTCATTTGGCTGTTATTAGAAGGCTATATAAAATTGATAAAAGGCTTTGTACTCTGTTTCTGTAACTGAAATCTAGCATGGATGTTTGATCTTTGTCATAATGTTCATGGAGTGTTTGGAAACCCAATTTTGAATGACTTTTAATTCAATGGAATTCTTTTCCCTCAATTTTCGGGTTTAGAAGAATTGAATTCTCTCTTAAACTTTCAAGGGTAGCATCTGATTTGTGAATTAAAAATCAAGTTAAAATGGTTTAATTTTGTGAGATTTTAAGTTTGTGAACATACATTTGCTCAATTAGTAATTCAATTCTTTCATATTGAAAATGTTTCTCAAACATAGGAATTGACTTGGTAAAATAAATGAAATTCTAGTAAAGATTAATTTTTGTTCTTTTTTTGTCATGGAATTTGTTCCAAACAAGGTTCAAGTGAATCTGACTAATTGGTTGCAACAATCTTGATCACATGCATCTTAATGAGCATGTAGAATTTGCTCATTCACCGTTAGATCTAGGCTTATTAGAATCCTAAAGTGGAGATTCAAAGCATGATGAGATTCAAAGAATCCTAAGGTTGCAAATTGAGGAAATCCCTTATTACTGGATACTACTTTCTGCAATGAGCGTATAATGCACACAAGAACCCGAAATTTAGTTGGAACAATTAGAGGCCCTTTCTGGACCTAGCTTTAGCGACTAGAGACCATTTTTATCCAATTCAATGAGTTGGCTTGAATTGATTTAGGAGATGGTTGACCCATATTTAAACCATTAATGTATTGCTTAACCATGGTTGACATGGTAGATTGTGCCACCGCATGTTTTCTTTTGTGATTTTTTTTTTTTTTTAAACAGAAGTGTGGTTTCTGCAAATTTTAGGTCCGGTGCTGGAGTTTTTCTTTGACCATGCCCATTGAAATGCTATTGCTGTATACTACAAATGAGAATGGCTGCAAATTAAGGTGCTCGCCTTGAGAATAAATATGATGTGTGATGTTTGATATTGGATCAGACCATATTTTCCATGTTGTAACAATTAGTTATTTGATGTATTGTCTTGTTAACACAGCACTATCTACTGCTAATTTTGTTGAATGGATTGATTTTATCAGGTGGATTTCATATTAGGAAGTTGGCTGCATTGCAAGCTACCAACTGGGGCAGCATTGAACATAACAAGCCTTACAGGCTATTTGAACCTTTCAACTGATGCACCAAACTTCATAATCGAGCTCATCCAGAGCAATCCGACATCATTAGTCTTCATTCTAGATTTGCCTCCACGAAAGGACCTTGTTCTCTATCCAAACTACCTCAAAACATTCTACGAGAACACTCAGTTGGAGACTCACAGGCAAACGATTCAGAACCTCCCTGAGGTTTCACCTTACGTGTCTCCGTCTCTATATCTTCGTAGCCTGCTCTCGCCCACGAGCATAATGGTTCGTGTAGAAACAGACGAAGGTCGAATGGAGGAGATAATTAAAAATGAGATATGTCCTGTTGTAAAGGAAGTTGTGGGGATCTGGTTGGATCATTGTGCTTGTGGGGGAAGAGAGGTGGAAGAGGAAGAAATGGCATGCTTGAAGAAGAGGGATGAGCTTGTTAAGAAGAAAACCATTGAGATTGATTTGGGTTCTAACTTCCCTAGGTTATTTGGGCCAGAATTAACAGAAAGAGTGTTGGGAGCTATAAAGCAAGTTTACAATGTGTAATTTTCGACTTAAGTTACTTGTATTTATTAGTTTCTAAATTATCCTATACAAAATTCTCGACCTTTATAAATGGAACCAAATCTCCGTTTGAAAAGCCAAGCAGCATTCAATGGGTTGGGTTTAGAGAGTGGATGGAAAGTGACATTAGACCCATTGGTCCGGTGTAGGTCTGTTTATATATGGATCTAGGTGCAGGCCTGTTTATATATGGATCTAGTTTGACGTTGGACTTATTAATATTAGGGTTAGTTACATGATTATTATAAATAAACTAAATATTTACAAGTTTCCAATATTTAAAAAGAAATTCCAATTATGTCAGAATTTAAAAAACTTTCAAAATGTAGTTATTTTTTTTTTAAAATCAGTAACTGAATTTGATAAAACGGAAAATAAAAATATGAGAATTTGATATATTTATAAAAAAAAAAACCATGAAATGATAAGATAAGATACAAATATATAAATTAGTTAAGTCTGTAAATAAAATTCAAATTTGTATTTCTATATAATTTCCTCTTAATATTTGATAACTAGGGATGGATTTCCGATCAACTCTCTTCCCTGTGGGGGTGTCGTTGGGTTCGACGGGGGGAACCTCCGATGCCAAAGTTAGTATGGTATAAGGAGAATAAACTATATTGACAAAGGTAGGGTTTAAGGAAGAGAGTGAATGTGTACCTCAATAGCTTGGGGTGCAAGCTATTTATAGTCATGTGATCGTAACTCCTAGTAACCAGAAAGTCTCCATTAATGCCTCATTAATGGCGGTTACAGATCTCTCTTAATTGTGGTCGTTAGCTCATTAAGGGTTCATTAATTGCCTTTATTGAGAATCGGCTCGGGCGGGCGGATCGAGACGCGTAGGCGGATCTCGTGTAGTTTTGACCACGGATAGCGTGTGACGGAATCTAGGAGATCCGCCACAAAGATGAATTGCTTGATACGCCACTGCTTCCCCGGCATTCCTAATACGTTGCCGTTTCGATAAATATCCACTTTGATCCCATGGATAATATCTCGATGTTATCAGAAGCCCCCCTAAGTTCCGTTGAAGTCCTTTAGGGCTTTTGAGCTTCTTCGCACGCCGTCATTATGAACTGCATTTATGGTCACTCTATTCCAGGCCATACATTAGGTGACATGTGTCATAGGCGCGCTGCTCGAGGGAAGAGCGAACACCTTCTTCCGTCTCCCTCTTCTCTTTCCAGTTCATTTGCGTCTTCCTCTTTCATTCTGCTTCGACTTTTTCCAGAGCTTTTTCCGGAGTTCAGAATCTTCAAAGCCTCTAACTCTCATGTAAGTGACATGTGTCATACATTAGGTGACATGTGTCATAGGCGCGCTGCTCGAGGGAAGAGCGAACACCTTCTTCCGTCTCCCTCTTCTCTTTCCAGTTCATTTGCGTCTTCCTCTTTCATTTTGCTTCGACTTTTTCCAGAGCTTTTTCCGGAGTTCAGAATCTTCAAAGCCTCTAACTCTCATGTAAGTGAATCTTTTCGCTTTGTTTTCTGGATGTTTAGGAGTTCCTCCTCTGAGTCGACTCTCGAACTCTTTAATTTGACCACTTCCTCTGAAACCATAATTAGCTGGACTACCTCTTCCGAGAGTTCTAATTCTTCCGAAAGTACTGCTAATTGTGACCTAACCGAGTTGTGCAACTCGGTGAGTAGTGGCTATCGAACTCGTTTAGTTAGGATTCAGAACTTTCCCATTGCCGCAACCCATACTGTTCCGGCGATAGATTCTAGGAGATTTTCCGGAATGGAGGCATCTCCTTCAACTCCGTTTAGGAAAAAGTTGCCTAGGGCGGAGTCTACTTCGTCCTGTATGAGCGCTTCAGATCTAGCCAATTTGGCGGATCGTTACCCTTGGATCAAGAACTATGAGACCGAGTTGGCGGCTGCTCATCAGCGACCCGCCTGTCCGCCCGTTGGGTACTTGTCCGTTTATAGCTGTCATGTGGAGAGGGGATTCCGTCTTCCTCTTCCTAAAATGATGGCGGATATCCTGGAATACTTTGGGATCACTGTCTGCCAGCTGCATCCAAATGGCTGGTTAGATTTGGCCCTGGATTGTTATTTGGCTTCGAACCTAGGGGTAGTCTGTAACCCTCGAATCTTCTGGTCTCTTCATAAACCAACGAAACGAAAGGTCGAGTCTTTTTACACTTTTGCTAAATTCAAGACTTATTCGCCCTTCTGCGGTTAGATGTCAAATGTCCATCTCTGGGATGAAAGATTTTTCTTTGTAAAGATAAAAGAGGGCGAACCTCTGGGATTTCCGTCGGTTTGGAATGCCAAACCTTTGCACATGGTTGGAGACTTGCGTATATTGACGGACAACAATGAGAAAGTGGCAGATCTTATGAAAAGCGTCAAGGCGGATGCTTGGACATACGCCGACGCCTTGGAATATATGATGAATGACATCCCCCTGATCCGTCGGGAAGGGGACAAGATTACTTACGTGAAGTTTACACAACTAGATGGAGGTAACCTTGTTTCTTCTTTGAACTTTGATTATTTTATTGTTCCCTTGTCAGGGGTTTGTCTGAGGCCAGTCGCGCCCTTGTAGAGATGCATAAGAAGCAAAAGGAGCTAGAGGCCCAGAAGGATACGCAGGTGGCGGATCCCTAGAAGAGTGCTGGAAAGCGTCCTGCTGAGGAAGTCGCGGATCTTCCCCTGCAGAAGAAGAAGAAATCCACATCTTTCGGTGGAGGAAAGTTAATGGCAGATGCCATGAGAGCTGAAAAGCCTATAATGGAGAAGGAACAGGTATGCTTGCCTTAACATCTTTCTTTTCCCTGCCATGAATCTTAGTTTTGACCTTTTAATTCTTGTACAGATGATGAAGCCCGACTTAGGTGGATACTGGCTTGCCAAGTATGGCGATAAAAGGGTCTGTGAGGAATGAGTCCGTTATCAACGATCTCGATGAGGCCCTTGGTCAACTTGGAGAAGTACAGGTGAACCAGGATAAGTTCTCCGGGACAGCCTATGCCAAGATGAGTAAAAGGGATCTCCTTCTGGTAAATTTTTCTTTTGTTTTTCACATTTTTGGATGAAAGAGTGATCTCTCTTGAGGAGAATTTGGTTTTTACTTCCTCCTTTGTTTTGATAGGCCTACACACATGTACGCGCTATGGAGGCGGATCTACTCCAAGGGGTGGCGGACAAGGCGACCATAAAAAGGCTAGAGAAATAGGTCGCCGTTGCCAACGCGAACGCTGCTTCCGCCGTTGCTCTTAATGAGAGTAAGGATTCTGAGATTCTCAGATTGAAGGAGAAGATAGATGCGGATGCGAAAGATCACAAGGCTGCCTTATCGAATGCGGAGATCCTGGCAGGGGAACGAGCTTACTATTATGACGAGTGGATCATGGCGTATGTCAAGCTTGCTTATCCTGAGATCGATTTTGTGGATCCTGAGTACGTGGTCCCTGAGGTGGAGGATTGTCTTAAGTATCGCAAAATTCCAAACGTCAAGGACTTCATCCGTGATCACATTCGCAAAGTGATAAATGGGTCTGCCGAAGAGAGCAAACCCCTTGTTGATCTTGAACCAGAGGGTCTTGATGAAGTATCCCAGGAGGCGGGTGATAAGAAGAATGAGCCGATAATTGATTGTACTGTTCCTCAGGAAGGAACCATTTCTGTAGAGAAGGAGGTCCTTCTAGAGGGCGCATCGGGTGAGAAAGATGCTAAGGAGGATGCTCCTGTAGATGTTTAGTGTTTGTAAACTAAGTACAATTTTTATTTTAATCCTTGTTATAACCATTTATCTTTACTTTACGCTTTATATCTTTCAGCAAGTAAGTCTATAGGTTTTAGGATTGGTTCTGTTGGTTCGAGGTAGGTGGCCAGCCATACCCCGGGATGTGAGCCTTTGTGAAGACTTGGAGCTTTTATTCCTTTAGAGGAAGTTAAGCTGCCTTAGGCGATCGATTGGCTTCCTATCTTTGAGGTGAATCGATCCGCCACTAGGACTTCAGACTCTTCTTTGGAAAGACTGTGTGAGAGTGTAAAGATCTCACGTCTGAGAAATGTTTTAACTCTATCTTTGACGGGGATCAATTTGTTTCCTATCTTTGAGTTAGATTGATCCGCCGCTGAGATTGTTCTCCTATCTTTGAGGAGAAAGTAGTTATGCCATGATAGCATTATCCTACTTGTGGGAATGCGTTTGTTGCCTCCCTCCTTTTTTTCTGGAATATTTATATTACTGCAGGAAAAGTACTCAAAGAAATAATTTGCAAGATGAAAATTGCTTTTTATTAATTGGCGATGTGCCTTATTACAACGGATTGGTCTTATGTGTGAGCCTCGTTAAAACCTTTAATAAGAAAAACCACATGGGATAAAAATTTACTAAAGGAAAAAGAGTACTCAAGACCTTGATTACATTTTACTTTCTGGCGAAATATTTGCGGAGGTTCTGGATGTTCCACGTCCGTGGCAGTGTATTTCCCTCCGCATCTTGTATCTTGAAAGTGGCAGGTCCAATTTTGGTGACAATTTTATATGGCCCCGTCCAGGTGATCCCCAACTTTCCCTTGCCTTCCAAAGATTGAATTTTGTCCGCCTTGCGATGCACGAGATCTCCCGGGTTTAAGTCCACGAGTTTGGCGTGTTTGTTGTGATAGGCTGCGACCCTTTGTTTGTAGGCGGCCATCCGTATATACGCCTTCTACCTTCTGGTTTCCAATTGGTCAAGACTCTCCTTTAATCTCTGGTCGTTCCTGTCCTCACAGTAGAATAAAACTCTGTCACTAGGGACCTGAATCTCAACGGGAATTACTGCTTCAACTCCGTAGGTGAGGGCGAACGGTGATTCGCCTGTCGCAGTTCGAGGTGTGGTTCTGTATGCCCATAGGACATTCATGAGGTGATCCGCCCACTTTTTATTATGCTCTCCCAGCCTCTTTTTTATGCCTTTGACAATTGTCCGATTTGTTACCTCAGTCATCCCATTAGATTGGGGGTAGTAAACAGAGGCGAACCTGTTTTGAATGCCTTGGCTTTCGCAGAATGTTCTGAACTCTCCGCAATTGAACTGCATCCCATTGTCGGTAATAATCGTGTGGGGAACTCCAAATCTTCCAACTATGTTGTCTCTGACAAACTCGACCATTCACTCTGCACTTATGGAAGAGACTGTTCGGCCTCAACCCACTTCGTAAAGTGGTCTACAGCTACTACAACATATTTCCTCTGTCTTTTGGTAGGAGGAAAGGGTCCAACAATGTCAATTCCCCAAACTGCAAAGGGTCGTCCTTCGATGATGGGCCGTTGAAGATTCTTAGCCGTGTGAGTCATTTGTATGAACCTGGCAATTGTGACAGGTTTCTACCAACCTCTGAGCCTCAAGTTCCGCCGTGGGCCAATAAAACCCTACCAGTCTAGACTTTTTTAGAATGGAGGCGGACGCTTCATGAGCTCCGCAGGCACCCTCGTGTAGCTCTTTGAGAATCTGTTGTCCCTCTTCTATCGTGACACACTTCAACCAGGGATGTCCAAAAGATTTTCTGTATAGACAATCATTTATTAAGGAGAAATAAGCGGCTTTTCTTACTGTCCGCTGAGCTTCTTCTTTGTCTTGAGGCAAAGTCCCATCTGCAAGATACTGGCGGATAGGTGATCTCCAATCATCTTCAACTGATGTTAAAAGAGATACAGTTTCAGAGACAAATGCTGGCGCCGTTTTAACTTCGAACGGGCATTGCAGGTCCGCCCATTGTTCTTTGCTAGAAGCCAGTTTAGCGAGATGATCAGCTTCTACGTTTGATCCCCGAGGCACATGGACTAGCTCCCACTTAGTTTCCTTGTTCTCAAGGTAGCTCAACAGCGTTTTGACCTCTTCTACATATTTGGCCAAGATGTCATCTTTCACTTTAAAGTTTTTGATTACCTGATTGACCATGAGCTTGGAATCACTATAGATCACGATGCGTTCGGGTGTAATCTCCTTCAACAGACGTAGCCCAATATTAAGGCCTCATACTCTTCTGCATTGTTCGTTGCGGGAAAGTCTAACTTCGCTGCATAATGTAGTTTTATGTAACGCGGCCCTTTGATCACGATGCCTATCCCTCCACCCTCAACAGAAGAAGCCCCATCAGTGTACATTGTCCATTCTTCAACTTTAGATTTGGGGAGATTCACGCCTTCTTCAGTGAATTCATTCACAAAGTCTGCCAAGACTTGGCTTTTCAGAGCAGGTCTACCTTCATAACGGACATCAAACTCACCTAGGCGGATTGCCCATTCCATCAATCTCCCCGAAGTCTCTGGCTTTTGCAGCACCTTCCTCATGGGTATACTGGTGCGGACAATGACTGTATGAGCCTGGAAATAAGGTCTAAGGCGAATCGAAGTGGTGAAAACGGCCAGTGCCATCTTATCCAATTTCGAATATCGTGTTTCGGCGTCTTTTAGAACTTTGCTCACATAATAGATCGGATACTGCTGGCCGTCTTCTTCCCTTATCATGACAGTACTAACTACTTTATCTGTGACAGAGACATACATGTAAAGATTCTCACCTTTTAATGGTCTGCTCATCAGGGGAGGTTCCGTGAGGAAGCGTTTGATTCCTTCGAAAGCTTGCTTACAATCTTCATTCCACTCGAATGCTTTCTGTTTTTTGATCACTTTATAGAAGGGTAGGCATGTACGAGCTGAGCATGAAATGAACTTGCCCAAGGCTATGATACGCCTATTAAGACGCTGCACCTCTCTAACATTTTGTGGCGTCTTCATATCCAGAACGGCTTGAATCTTGTCTGGATTTGGACTAACCCCTTTCTGGCTGATCATGAATCCTAGGAATTTTCCATAGGTCGCCCCAAAGGTGCATTTTTCTGGATTCAATTTGATATTGTGCTGTCGTAGGACCCCCAAGACTTCCCTTATATCATCCGCATGCTTCTCCACGATGGTACTTTTGATGATCATATCATCTACATAGACAGAAAAGTTGTCGCCTTTTCTCCCTTCAAATATTTTATTCATCATCCGTTGGTAAGTTGCCCCTGCATTTTTGAGTCCAAAGGTCATGACCTTAAAGCAATAGGTCGCTTGGTGTGTTACGAACGAAGTTTTGATCCTGTCTGATGGCTCCATCGGGATTTGGTGATAGCTCGACTTTACATCAGTAAAGGAATACATGGCGTGTCCCGCGGTTCCATCTACTAGAATATCAATACATGGCAAAGGGTAGTTGTCTTTGGGACAAGCTTTATTGAGATCTGTAAAATCAATACACATGCGATACGATCCGCCCGCCATTTTGACTAGTACCACATTCGCTAACCATTGTGTATAAATTACCTCCTTAATGGCGTCCGCCCTCTTGAGTTTAGAAATCTCTTCCTCAATCACCTTCTGTCTCTCAGGACCATGATTTCTCCGTTTTTGTGCTACCGGGACCGCGTCCTCGGTGATATTGAGTTTATGAGTGATCACATCTGGGCTAATGCCTGGGAGGATCTCATCTTTCCATGTGAAGACATCTTCCGACTCGAGGAGAACCTTCGTAATATCTGCCTTAACCTCATCTTTTAGCCCTCGGGCGATTCGTACCTGTTTTCCATTTGCCATAAGAAACATCTCTGTATCTCCCAGGGCCATTGTGACAAGTTCTTCCTCCTCATCATCCTTAGATTGCGGGCGAATCGCCAAGGATGCCGAATATGTCTCCTGAGCAACTTTTTGATTCCCTTTGACCATTACTCCTCCCTTGGCAGTAGGGATGTACATGGTTAAATGGCGAATGGATATGAGAGCAGCCGCTTCCGAGATGAAAGGCCGTCCCAAAATGACATTATAAGCCAACTGACCATCCATAATGGAGAACTCCAGATCTCCCTTCCAGACTTGATCTTCATCTGTCAGCTCGCATTCCAGCATTACCTGCCCTTTCGTCTGGATTGTGTGTCCTGTTACTCCCAGGATGTCTATAATGGTGGTCTCCACCTAGATAAGATCGATCTTGAGTTTGGCGAATGCCCCTCTTGTAATGACGTTGCATGAACTGCCAGTGTCGATCTTTACTCTTTTCATTTCCCATCCTTCTATCATCATGGTGATGACCAGAGCATCTGCATGAGGAGGAACCTCCGGACCTACATCTGCGAAAGGGCGATTGAGTGACATCCTGTCAAGAGCAACAGTTTTTGCCTTCTTTAGTGCGGGTTGATATCCTGGTCCGCCCGCTATGACATTGATGACTCCCATCGTCTTCTTTCTCGGATCATCTCCCGGCTTATCACCGTCGCCTTTCCTGCTATCATTTTGGACGAACCTGTCCAACTTACCTCTTTCGATAAGCCTTTCTATCTCCCTGACCAACTCCCAGCATGCATCCGTCTCATGACCATTCCTCCTGTGGTACTTGCAATATTTTTTGGGATTTTTCCCCGTGTTGGTGTACTCCCCTCCCTTTGGTTCGGGGTATGAAATGCTCCGCTTGTACTGGCTGTTCTCGATCCACATTAGCACTTCACTCTTGGAGGCAATTAATGGTGTAAACGACGGTATGTATGCAGATTTGTTTCTAGATCCTCTTCGCCTACCTCGGGATGACGAATCAGGGAGTTTTTCCTTGTCCCGTCGATGAGATTCGCCTTTGTCTCTCTTGGGTGGAGATATAGATTCCTTGCGGATGTCATCAACCTCCATAAAGTCCTTGCACCTTTCTATCAGTTTGGCCATATTCCTCGGTTTGTTTCTGATTAGATCCTCTTGTAAGCTTTTACATGTTGTGTTTTTCACCAGCGATTCTACTGCCATGGAGACATCAATATCAACGATGCGAATACACAATTTGTTGAAGTTATCCACATACTCCCGAAGGAGTTCATTTTCTTTTTGTTTTAACTCAAAGAGCTTTCGCGATTTAACCACTAGAGGAATGAATCTAGCGAATTTTGCACAAAATTCTCGACTTAACTGATCCCAACTGTCTATTGATCTTGGGGGGAGGGACTGGAACCAATCGTAAGCAGGACCCTTGAGCGTAGTGATGAACATCCGACACAGCACCGCCTCACTAGCCCGATTAAGGCTAAGCAACATACGATACTTTCTTGCATGGGCCTCAGGATTATCCTCACCTGAGTAGACTTGGATGTTAGGAATCTTAAAGTGCCTCTCGGTTTCCTCTGCCTCGATCCACGCAATGAAAGGCGAATCACGGTTGGCGAATGGGTTATGCCTGGCATTCTCTTCGTTCTGACGGCGTACCTCGGCTCTGATTCGCTCCTCCATAGTACGTCGATTCTCTCTAGGATGCCTTCTGCTTGGAGGTCTACTTTGAGAAGACGAAGAGCTGGAATCGGATGATGGGTCTAATGGTGACCTTCTACCACCTCCTCCACGTCCGCCTAGTAGAGCTCGCCTATTTTCTCCTTGATTTGGTGGCGGATTTTGTCTATCCTGCCGTGGTAATCCAGTTTGCTGCTCATTTCTCCTTCAATCAGATGCGGAGGAGATCTACCTCGCCGTAGTGATCCACGCCTAGGGCGAGAAGGGGATTGAGAGCGCTCCTTTCCATGTGTCTTTTTACGCTTCTTGTGCCTCCGACCCTCCTGGCTGCCAATGGTGATCCCGGGGTTTGCAGTGCCCCTAGGAAGAGTCGAATCATTCCTTTGACTCCCTTCTGGTATCTCCAAAAATATCCTTCGATTCAACGGCGGTTGGCTACTGGCGAGCACTAGATTAACAACTGTGGAGTCCGCAGGGTGAGAAAGAAAAAACGACGAGTCGCGAGCATTGGGTCCTATGAGAGTATTCTGCCATTGTGATGGCGTAGGAGCCGGATGAGGACGACGGAGGGTGAATGGAGGAATTTTCATGTAAGACGTTAGCCAACTTTCCATGGCGGGTCCATATTCTCTTCCGATGGATCCTGCGCAAACTTCAATAAAAGAGTCAGGTGACATGCTCCCCTCTCCATATACGGTGGGTGCATCAGGGTCAACGCGACCAGGATTCGTAGTGAGACTAGTTGATGGTGTTATGGATGGTGTTTCTGTTCCTGCGGAGGGATTGGATCCTCCGCTTGTCATGGTTAAAACGTGAACGAAATCCTTATTAGGTTAGGAATCCACGTTCACCGCACCAATTGATAACTAGGGATGGATTTCCGATCAACTCTCTTCCCTGTGGGGGCATCGTTGGGTTCGACGGGGGGAAGCTCCGATGCCAAAGTTAGTATGGTATAAGGAGAATAAACTATATTGACAAAGGTAGGGTTTAAGGAAGAGAGTGAATGTGTACCTCAATAGCTTGGGGTGTAAGCTATTTATAGTTATGTGATCGTAACTCCTAATAACCAGAAAGTCTCTATTAATGCCTCATTAATGACGGTTACGGATCTCTCTTAACTGTGGCCGTTAGCTCATTAACGGTTCATTAATTGCCTTTATTGGGAATCGGCTCGGGCGGGCGGATCGAGACGCGTAGGTGGATCTCGTGTAGTTTTGACCATGGATAGCGTGTGACGGAATCTAGGAGATCCGCCACAGAGATGAATTGCTTGATACGCCACTGCTTCCCCGGCATTCCCAATACGTTGCCGTTTCGGTAAATATCCACTTTGATCCCATGGATAATATCTCGATGTTATCAATATTAAAGGAAATTTACACAGAAAAGCAGTTAAAACATTATTTATAATTATATTAAATAATAATTTAAATTATATCAAATTATTATTTTTAATATATGGTAAGGATTAGGGTTATAAATTATTATTTTTAATTATATTTTATTCGTTATATATAAAAATACTGACATTCTGAGAATTATTTTGATAGTATGATTTTATTCAATTTTATAAAATTACTTATGATTTTATTGCAATTTTATAAAATTACTTATCAAAGCTCATGAAGTTTCTATAACTTGTGAAACTAATTTTTATTATGCCAAATCTCTAAAAATTTGCACATTCATATCAACCAATATAAAAGACATTCTTCTGTTAACTTATCTCGTGCTAGCCGTTCTTTTTTTTTTACAAAAGCAATATAAAAGACATTCTTATGTTAACTGTAAAATAGTAGTTCAAACATGATTTATTAGCTTTTTTTCTTTTTTATAGAAATTGGGACGAGACAAAACTTGGGCGGGGTGAGCACCCAAGGTCCAAGAACTGACAAACCCGAAATATATTAATAAAAGAAAAAGGTGAGGGTTTGAACAAGAGAAGAGAAAGGAGAACAAACAAGAAGAAGGGGGAAGGAGAAAAGTTTAGGAAAGGTCAAGAAAAAATGCAAATGAGAAATATTACAAATGTCATCATTGATAAACCTGTGGCAAAAAGCATGAGCTGAATGTTGGTCCCGTATAACGTGACAAGGTTAGTTCTAGGGGGGGTAGGAACTAATTAAAATTTTGTCCGTTAAGGCTGACTTCTTTTCCTAAGAAAAGGTTTACACAGCGGCGCTAAGTAGTTTTAAGACACAAGCTTAGTCGACTGGTGACTAAGACTGTTTCTTTCTATGAGTCAGGAGATAGCACTTTGAGTCTATTCCTGAACTCAGCTTCTTAGTGCACTCAACTCAGCGTGAGTTCGTTACTTAGTCAGTTTTATAGCAAGCAATATATAAAGGAGTTTAAGGGTTAGAAATATGTTACTCAGCAGACATATCCTGGTTCGGCCTCTCCGCCTACGTCCAGTCCCTGGAACGCATTTCGAGCTTTTTGAATTCTCTACTGAGCTCTTTAAAGGTAGAGCACGAAACCTTTTACAATAGAAGCTGAGTATACAATAGTACATTCCTCTATTCCTCTACCCACTCCTATAACTACCGCTGAGTACTATAACCGAGTACTCAGCTTCTCATTTCTATTCTTCTAGAAATGATAAGTGTTTGTCCTAAACAACAATTGCTAAGACACTTTAGATGAATGAATTCACTCTAGACTTTTACACAAAGATTGGAATTGGTGTAAGGTTTGCTTTGCTTTTCTCACAGAACTTCATGTATGAATTTGGTCAGCGTTTCGACTTGATTGAAGATCTGCATCGAATGAAGCATTTGAGAGGCCTTTATATAGTGACACTTCAAGCACCGGTAATTTCGAATTTCGAAATAACCGTTGGAGGCAAACGGCTTCCTGTCGTTGTCACTCAGGACGTGCTCAGTGTCGTTGGCCAATGAGATTCTTGCATCTTCTGTCTACGCCAGTGCTCAGCAGCTTTTCGTCAGATGAACAGAATGTTTCGACATTTATGGCAAAGTCTTCCAGACAGCTTCCTGCGCCTTCTGAACTTTACCCAAAGTAGAAATACTTTGTCTATAAGTTGGTTCTGTTCTGCCGCTGACCTGACTGCATTGTCGCTTAACTCAACAGCTTCCTCTTGAAGCTTTTGTTAGAAGGCTTCTCGATCCTTCTTGATGCTGAGTCGTCGTTTCACTTGATACGACTGCGTTTTATCTTCTTGGGCCGTGAGGTCTTTGATCTGTTGACTTAGGCTTGACTTTACACTTGTAGGCCTTTAGGCTTTTTTATCTTGATGTCTTATAAATTAATAAACTCAACATTGAACAAACACATTAGTGTGAATAAATCAAAGCATTTAAATTTAATGTGTTAGAATATTTTTTATCATTTACTTAAATAATTTTGTCAAATCAAAATCATGTGGAAAGGTGTTTCAACAAACTCCCCCATTTTGATGTTGGCAAAAATATTCAGTGAAGAACTCAGTGTTGAGCTCCCCCATGATAGTTGACCTTATATTACTCAAGATACTCCCCCGTAAGGGTTGAGCTACTGACTTAGTTTTACTTTAAACATTTCAAGGTTTAATCAAGTAAGTCTAAGGTCAGTTTTCAGAAATAGGTCAGCTCATGGAACATATTCTTTTTAACTCAGTTTATGCGGAAGATTTAGATATCAGAGAGCGCTGAGTATATCTTTGTTCAATGTGTTTTAGTTAAGAAGACATATAAATGAGGTCAGCTTATAGATCAACACAGCAGACAATCATAAAGCAATGTAGACAATAAACACAGTTGATTTAATGAAGATGCGTTAACTATTCAGCACAAAACATAAGTAAGCATCACATAAATTTAGTCAGTTTTGAAAAAGGTAGATGCATGCATAGTTTTGTATTAAGGGTCAACACAACAAAATACATAAGGGAAAGACTACAAGTTTATCAAAACTCAATCTAGCAATCCTAGTCAAGCTATTTTTTCTTGTAGTTAAGTTGGACATCACGCTCTTTAGCTTTTCCCTTTCCCTTGGATTTCTGCTGACTTACTGATGCTTCTCCTGATTGTTGAGTTCTTTGAGCTTGTTCTTTCTCCCCCGTTTTGTCAGCATCGGGAGGAGGAGGAGGAATGAAGGTGTCTTCAATGGCAGCACGAGTTAATCTTGCAGAATATGCCTTAAGCTTCTTAGTGCTTTCATTGAGACCGTCAAAGACGGGAATACCATCATCCAGAATAGAACTGGGAATCCTGATAGCCGAGGCACTGAGCATACTCAGGATATATTCTTGAGACTTCCCAACCCAGTGGATAGTGTTAGTCAGTATGGCATAAGCTTGATGAAACATCTTTAGCAAAGCCGAATCATAATACTGACGTTGAATATTCGAGTGGCGCACATGGTTGAAAGTGACTCGAGAGTACTTCAGAATTTCATTCGTCTTAAGTTGGTTAGTTTCCATCTCTTCCTTACTCAAGTTGAGTAGACGGACAACCTCACTGATTTGCTCAATGGAGCATTGGGAGGAGGAAGAGAGTTGCTCATTGGTTATGGCTTGCTCAGAGTGAAGTTGGGTGAAAAGTTGTTGAACTTCAACAGAAGTTGCATACATAGAGTTCGCAGCTGACAGGGTGTGAAGTTGACCCTGAAGAGAGTTCATGTGATTGACCATTGTCAGCTGGAGTTTGGCCATCTTTGTGATTGATTCCTGTCTGGGCTGTTGAGACTGAAGTGAAGTCATGACACTCAGAAGATCCTTAAGACCTTTGATTTCTATGAGAAGCTGAGTGACAGACGAAAGTTGAGTTGGCTCAACAGGAACTGACCCAGCGGCATCGACATTGGTTTGATGGAGGTCCTGGAGTAGAGCTTGAGCTGAGTCAATGATTCTTCGACCAGACTCAGTGGCATTCAGGTAAGCATAGGATCCATCATTGTTTGACCCAGCTGCCGGAATATGAGTGGAACCGGATGGAGGAGGTGTTTGGTTCAGTTCATTATTTGAAGTGCCAGCATGATCAGTGGCTGCACTTGAGTTTAGATTACCAGCAGGAGCTGACTGGTTGATATTCTGCACTTGTGGTTGTGGAAGAGGATGATCGGCAGAATTATCTACTTGCTCAGAGTCAGGCTGAAGCTGACTGGTTTGAGGAGGTTGAGGTGTTTCAGCACTGACCTGAGTAGGTATTTCCTTAGCTAGCTCAACATGTTGAGGTGCAGGAACTTCGAGCACTTGCTTGGTATCACCTTGGCTTAGAGGAGCAGTTGAGTCGGCATGTTCCTTAGGCTGAGAAACAGAGGCTTGCTTTTCCTGTTGCTCTGGTGGGGACTCAGTGGGATTTGAGAAGAATTTAAACTGCATATCTGAGAGGTTAGTGATCGGATCCCGCAGTGGTGAATCACCCATAAGATCAATGACAGGGGATTTATGTGCCTTCTTCTTAATTCTCCTTAACCTCTTAGTCTTTTGAGGAGAGGGGTCAGCAGGAATGGACTCAATTGAGTCAGTAGGTGAAGGTGCCCCTTGATCAGCATGATCATTTGCTGTTGGCTCAGCTTCTTCTTCAACAAGCTCAGTGTTGATTGGTTCATGTTGCTCAACATTTGCTGTCTCATGTTGCTCAACATCTACTGTCTCCTCAGTATCAAACTGACCACCCAGTTCTTCTTCATCTTGGTCAGTGAGGTTTTTCTCAAGAACAATTCCCTGACTTCTCACAAAATGAGATTCTTCAGAGATAACAACTCCAAGTGGGGGTACGTCAATGGGACTTAACCCAGAAGAGATTTTCATCTTCTTTCTCAATGGTTGCTCAGGAGTGTCCTCTTGTTCTTCTTCTTCAGGCTCAGCTTGCCTCTTGAGGTTTTCTGCTGACTTAGGCTCAGCTTGACCTTGTGCAACTTGAGGCTTTGTTCCTCTGGACACAAACCGAACCTTCTTTGGTGGAGAAACATCGTCTTTGGAAGAGCTCTGAACAGCTTTCCTTTTTCTATCCTGCTTGTCAGCTTGAGTTTTCCTCTTTTTCTTTCCTTCTCTGGCCTGCATCCCTTCAGTTTCCTGAACAACGGCCCCTTTTCCCTTCTTGGGCACAATTGGTTGATCATAGAATAAACCAAACAAAGCAGCTGCAGTAATTTCTGTACCCTAGGTGTGGATTTCCTCAACCAAGCTCACCCGGTGATCTTTGAGGATTCTGGTGATAATAGAGCCTAACCTAAGGGTTCCAGTACTTCTTTGAAACCCACCGATTATAAAGACTGGCATGTTGATCGGCGTATAGGTCAGCATGTGCCAGATGAAGCACTGCTCAAAGTTTGACGCTGAGTTGGTGGAGTTGATCTTTGGAAAGAGGAAATTGGTCAGTATGTAGTGGGCCATCTTTTGATGTTGACCCATGGAGGTACTCGATATTTCCCCTACATGACCAGGAGGTTTGCAAAACTCAGCGGGATAGGTAATCTTTTCCTGATCACCTGATTTGTGAAGTATAGCTCCTTCGTTTTTCAGTTTTAGCAGTGAGGCAAGGTAGGAAGGGTTGATGAAGATGTCTTTCCCTTGAACCTTGGTGACCATGTAGTCCCGGTCATCGTCAGCGGCTCTTAGGTTAGTGTAGAACTCCTTTACTAACTCAGGGTTTCTCAGCTTCCACAAATCCATTCGAGAACCAGCGGGCGTGGTCAACCTTATACCCCCTTACACTCTCGTAGACTAGGGAGTAGGTGCGTTCCACCGGTTTCTTTGCATTGTCCTGCTTTTGTTTCCCTTTCGAGGAGGTAGCTTGGTCAGCCTTGGTTTTCTTCCTCGGTGTAGTGACCTTAGAGTGGTCACGCTGACTGGTTTCTTGAGACTTGGTTGGAGTCTCGCTATATTCCTGCTGAGCAGGAGATGGAGGATTTTCATCGGAGTGGTTGTCGTTGTAATAACCTCCGGAGAGATTCTGAGAATCCGACATGATTTTCAGAGAAATTTTAGAGGTTTGGGAATTTTAGAAAAGGGAGGATTTGAATACCAGAAATTTCTAAGCATAAAAAGGTAAGAGTGGGAATTCGTCCACTATTTATAGAGGTGTCGAGTTGATCTGACTCGTTGAGGTGGCCATTTGACCTCGAGATACTCATTCGATAAAGATTCTGGCATTTATGACACATTCGGCGCATGTATTTTCTAATTATTGCGCTTACATCATCCTAGGTGGCTATTTAATTTGCGTGTTTCGCATTAAATTTTGCAACGGATCTTTACTCAGTGTTTAGAATTCTAAACGTTTAATGTTCTGAGTAGTCAGTTCTACGCAAAGGAATTATTAGTGTGCTCAGTAACTCAGCTTGAGATAACCACTCAGCGTGTATATTTACTCAGCATGTAATAGGCATTGATTTAGCATAAATCACTCAGCATGGTAGTCAACTCAGCATGCATATATCACATATTATACTTGGAATTTATTGAAGAGGATTAAACATACCAATGGCTTCTCTAAGTATGTTGAATTGCTCACGAGCCAGTGGCTTTGTGAAGATATCGGCAAGCTGCTCATCCATTCGGACATAGGTCAGCTTGATCTCTCCCTTGAGTATATGATCTCTGATGAAGTGATGTCTTATACTGACGTGCTTCATTATGCTGTGCTGGATTGGGTTCTTTGATAGGTCAATGGCACTCTTGTTGTCACATTTGACTTCAATTGTCTTAGTCTGAACGCCATAATCTTCTAGCTGTTGCTTAATCCAGAGGACTTGAGCAACACAGCTTCCATCAGTAATGTACTCAGCTTCAGTGGTTGACAGGGCTACTAACGCCTGCTTCTTACTGAACCAGGACACAAGACAGCTTCCAAGGAAGTGACATCCTCCTGAGGTGCTTTTTCGTTCAAGTTTGTCTCGTCCGTAGTCAGCGTCAGTGTATCCAATGAGTGTGAAATCATGAGTATTGGGATACCATAAACCTGCATTCACTGAGCCTTGCAAATATCTAAGGATTTTTTTTACAGCTATGTAATGAGATTCCTTAGGGTTAGATTGATATCTAGCGCAATAACATACTGAGAACTGAATGTCCGGCCTACTAGCAGTTAAGTAGAGTAGAGAGCCAATCATACCTCGGTACAATCTTCTGTCTACTGACTTACCATTTTCGTCAGCGTAGAGGACAGTGTCAGTGCCCATAGAGGTAGATATTGACTTGCAATTCTCAAGTTCATATTTCTTCAATATCTCCTTGGCATACTTAGTTTGACTGATGAAGATGCCATATCCCTTGTTTGATCTGAAGTCCAAGGAAGAAGTTGAGTTCTCCCATCATTGACATTTCAAACTCAGTCTGCATCTGCTTACTAAATTCCTTGCACATTGACTCGTTACTGGCACCAAAAATAATGTCATCAACATATATCTGAGCCAGTAGGGTATCTTTACCCTTCCTCTTAATGAATAAGGTTGTATCAGCTTTACCTCTGACATAATTTCTAGTCAGCAGGAAACTGGTCAGCCTCTCATACCAAGCACATGGTGCTTGCTTGAGACCATACAGAGCCTTTTTGAGTTTATAAACGTGGTTTGGGAACTTAGGATCCTCAAACCCTGGAGGCTGATTAACATAGACTTCCTCGTTTATGACTCCATTAAGGAATGCACTCTTAGCATCCATTTGAAATAATTTAAAGTTTGATAACATTGTGATATTATCCCAAGGATCAAACGGGATATTCGCCTAAGAACGCCACGTGTTAATCACTTGATGCCAGAATATCGCGGCGTATTGAATAAAGAGATCCGAGGGGCGGATCACCAAGGTTCCACCACAAGAGATCCGCGGGCGAACCTATAAGGCGGATCTCTATAAACACTCAACCCGCCATTGAAACAGCTGGGCCGATCCCGCAATAAAAGCCATTAATAAGCTATCAATTAGCTAACGGCTTGCTTAAAGGAAACCAGTAACTGCCATTAATGGAGACTTCCTAGTTACTGAAAGTTACAGCTTCATGCCTATATATATAGCCTATGTCCCAGGCTATCAAGGTACACTTTCACTTACCCTTTGTCAATTTAGTTTGCTCTCTTGTTCTCCTATACTGACTTTGGCATCGGAGCTTCCCCCCGTCGAACCCAACGACGCCCCCACAGAGACGGATTCCTATTGGAAATTCTCCACTAGTCATCAATTGGTGCGGTGATCGTGGAACTCTTAATCAAATAAAGGGTTTTTAGTTCACATTAGGAAAGATATGACAAATGGAGAACAGAATCAAGCGCTGGACGCGTTGATGCAAGCACTCCAGCAACTCAGGACGGAAGGAGTCTGTCGCCAGATGCATTCGTTGAAACATGTGCGGGAGCCATAGGAAGAGCGTTTGGCCCTGATATGGAGAGACGCCTAAGGTCGTTCATGATCGTACCAGAGCTTCGGCACACCAACCCTACGTCATCTCAATAGCAATATGCCATTGTAGGATCTGGTGCCCATGATTCTTCATTCTTCCAAATTCAACCCACAGATTCCATGGTGACTACTACCGTAGCTGGTAATAACCCGCCACTCAATCGGCAATTATTTTCTGATGAAGCAGGTGGAAGTCAAAGGATAAATCTGGGCGGATCAGGTAATCCAAGCCGCCCACGATCGAGTCTTCCTGAGGGCGGATCGGAAGGTCGAAGGGACAAAAAGCGTAGAAAAGAGAAAAGTAGGCGGTCGAAATCACCTTCGCCCCGGAGACCAAGATCCTCCCGTAGGGGTAGATCACTCCTATCTACTGGTCGTAGACAAAGCAAGAGGCCAGTAGAGACGCCACGTTCAGATAGGCCACCGCCACCGCCACACCAAGGAGAGGATAGGCACCTTCCTTCAGGAGACCATGGAGGCAATAACGGCCAAGGTGGTGGAGGCCAAGGTGGTGGCGGACAAGGAGGTGGAGGACAAGGTGGTGGCGGACACGGTGGTGGAGGTGGACGTTCACCATCAGATCCTTCATCTAGTTCCAACTCTTCATCTTCTCCAAGTAGATCTCCCCGTAGGAGACCTCCGAGTCGATCGCCACGAAGAGGACGCCCCAGGGCGGGTCCGGAGAATTTTGATGATCGAGTTAGAGCTGCGGTACTCCGCATTAATGAAGAGGATGCCCGACATAATCCATTCGCCAATCGTGATTCGCCTTTTACAGCGTGGATCGAAGCTAAAGAAACGGATAGGCATTTTAAAATACCTAATATACCCTTTTACATAGGTGCGGACAACCCGGAGGCCCATGCAAGAAAATATCGAATGTTGCTTAGCCTTAACCGTGCCACTGAGGCAGTCTTATGCCGGATGTTTATCACCACTTTAGGAGGTCCCGTCTATGATTGGTTCCAATCTTTGCCTCCTGGTTCAATCGACAGTTAGGATCAATTGAGTAGAGAGTTTTGCGCTAAATTCGCCGGATGTATTCCTCCAGTGGTCAAGTCACGGAAGATTTTTGAATTAAAGCAGAAGGTGAATGAACCTCTTCGAGAGTATGTAGACAATTTCAATAAATTGTGTATACGAATTGTCGATGTGGATGTCTCCATGGTAGCGGAGGCTCTAGCGAAAAACACCACGTGTAAAAGCTTGCAGGAAGATTTAATTCGAAAGAAGCCCAGAAGCATGGAAGAATTAATTGAAAGATGCAAGGATTTCATGGAGGTAGATGACATTCGCCGGGAGTCATTGTCTCCGCCCAAGAAAGACAGAGGCGAATCTCGCCATCGTGATAAAGAAAAAGATAAACACCAGGACTCATCATCTAGAGGTCGGCGAAGAGGCTCTAAGAACAAATCGGCATTTGTATCATCATTTACGCTGCTCAATGCCTCTAAAAGCGAAGTGCTCATGTGGATCGAGAACAGTCAGCACAAGCGGAGCATTTCATACCCCGAACCAAAAGGGGGGGAGTACACCAACACTGGTAAAAATCCCAAAAATTATTGCAAATACCACAGGAAGAATGGCCATGACACGGACGCATGCTGGGAGTTAGCCAGAGAGATAGAAAGGCTTATCGAAAGGGGAAAGTTGGACCGGTTCGTCCAAAATGATGGCAAGAAGGGAGATGGTGATAGATCCAAAGATGATCAGAAGAAGAAGATAAAAGGGACCATCAATGTCATAGCAGGCGGACCTGGGTACCAACCTGTGTTGAAAAAGGCAAAAACCACTGCTCTAGACAGGGCATCACTTAATCGCCCTTTTGCGGATATCGGTCCGGAGATCTCTCCACATGCAGATGCCCTGGTCATTACTATGGTGGTGGAAGGCTGGGAGATGAAAAGAGTGATGATTGATACAGGGAGTTCATGCAATGTCATCACAAGAGGAGCATTCGCCAAACTCATGGTCGACCCAATCCAAGTGGAAACCACCATAGTGGACATTTTGGGAGTAACAGGACACACCATCCAAACAAAGGGCCAGGTAACCTTAGATTGTGAGTTGGCAGATGAAGATCAAATCTGGAAAGGCGATCTGGAATTCTCCATCCTGGATGGCCAGTTAGCTTACAATATCATCCTGGGGTGACCCTTTATCTCCGAGGTTGCAGCTCTCATCTCTATACGCCACTTAACTCTTTACATCCCCACGGCCAAGGGAGGTGTAATGATCAAAGGAAACCAAAAAGTGGCTCAGGAGACGTATTCAGCATTGTTAATGATTTGCCCACAGTCTAAAGACGAAGACGAGGAAGAACTGGTCACAATGGCCTTGGGTGAAACGGAGATGTACCTCATGGCGGATGAAAAATAGGTACGGATGGCTAAAGGGCTCAAGGGGGAAATTAAGGAAGCAATCACCAAGGTTCTCCATGAGTCAGAAGATGTCTTTGCATGGAAAGATGAGATCCTCCCCGGGATTAGTCCGGATGTGATCACTCACAAACTCAACATAGACAAAGACGCGGTACCTGTGGCCCAAAAACGAAGAAACCATGGCCCTGAGAGGCAGAAGGTAATAGAAGAAGAGATCGCTAAGCTCAAACGGGCGGATGCCATTGAAGAGGTACTTTATACACAATGGCTGGCGAATGTGGTTCTAGTCAAGAAAGCGGGCAGATCATACCGCATGTGTATTGACTTCACAGATCTCAACAAAGCTTGTCCCAAAGATAAGTACCCCCTACCATGTATTGATATTCTAGTAGATGGAACTGTTGGTCCCTTGTAAGGTTGCAAATATAGTTCCAAGGGGGGGTTAGGAACTATTTTACCTTTTTTAAAATAATTTGGGCAGATTTCTTTTCTTTAAGAAAAGTTTAGAAACCCAGGAATTAAAAATGGGCAATCCTGAGCCAAATCCTGTTTTCCGAAAACAAAAAACTGACACTGGCTTAGTCAACTAGTGACTAGGACAGCTTCGTTGCTTAGGTCAGGAAATAGCACTTAGAGTCTATTCCTGAACCTTCTCGTTGGTAGCGCACAACTCAGCTTGACCTCTTTTACTTGGTCAGTTTTAGTTTGTTTTACGCAAGCAGTGTAAATAAGGAGTTAAGGTTTAGAAATACTTCACTCAGCAGATTTATCCAGGTTCGGCTTCTTCTAAGCCTACGTCCTGTCCCCGGAACACTTCCGAGATTTCAAATCCTCTACTGAGCTCTTTAAAGGTAGAGCCTCAAACCTTTTACAATATCAACAATTGAGTATGACAAGAGTACCTTCCTCTATACTTCTACTCAATCCTAATCTCTCCGCTGAGTACTTAAAACCGAGTACTCAGCCTCTCCTTTATACTTCTAGAAATGATAAAGATTTTGTCCTAAACAACAATTGCTAGAACACCTTAGATGATTGAAAAACAATCACTCTAGACTTTTACACAGATATGAAAATGTAGTGTAAGAATTTTGCTTTGCTTCTTGCTTGCAGAACTTGTAGAGATTTGGACAGCGTAATGGCTTGATCAAGTTCTGTGTATTGTGAAGCTTGTGATGGCACTATTTATAGAGACGTCTGGCCATTCGGTCATTTCGAATTTCGAAATAACCGTTGGAGGGAAACGGCTATATGTCGTTGTCATCCTGACTTGCACAGAGCTCTTGGCCAATCACAATCGTGTATCTTCTGTCCTCGGTCAGCACAGCAGATGGTCTCTCCTTTTATGGTAAAGTCAACTGGACAGCATACTGTGTCGTCTGAACTTTGCTAAAAGAGGAAACACTTTGTCTGGAAGTTTTCCTTTGCCGGTCTGCTATTTTGTACGCTTTGTCGAGACTACTTAGCAGCTTCATTGTGAAGTTGTTCCTGAAGGTCTTCTAGATCCTTCCGTTTGCTGAGTTTCGTTTTTGTCCAAAACGACAACGTCTTGACATACGCGGGCCGAGTGTACTGAGTTGTTTGACTTGGGCCTTGGCTTCCGTATTGGGCTTGGGCCTTCCAATCCTTATGACTTATAACATTTATACTCAACATTGAACAAACACATTAGTAGAATAAATCAACGCATTTAAACTTAGTGTGTTTAGAATATGTATTCTAATTTATACTTAAACAATTTTGTCAAATCAAAATTATGTGGAAAGGTGTTTCAACAGACTCCCCCATTTTGATGTTGGCAAAACTGTTCAGCAAGGAACTCAGTATGAGCTCCCCCATGATAGTTGACCTTTTTAATTAAGTGAACTCCCCCGTAAGGACTGAACTACTGACTTAGTTTTATTCTAAACATTCTAAGGTTTAACTGAATAAGTCTAAGATCAGATTTCAGGTATAGGTCAGCTTATGGGTCATATTCTATTTTACTCAGTATTCAGCGGAAGTAATGTATCGTGACAGAGCGCGCTGAGCAAATTATTGTTCAATGAGTTCTTTATCAGAATGTTTCATAAGATCATAGTATGATGTCAAACATGTTATCAACATATCATTTAGTCAATAAATATTATAAGTGTTAAGCATAGCTGATATAAACGAAGATACATAATAACTCAGTACTTAATAGCATATATCATAACTCAGTATTTGAATAAGAAAAGGAAGTATGATATATTGATAGAAGTCAGCAGTTGCACAGCAAAAGAAATAAATTAGCACATATAGCACATATTACAAAAATTAAGACCTAGCCTAACTATTTCTTTTTCTTGCCCTGTGACTGACTTCTCTTGTACTGACGTTGCTCATGCTGAGCTCTAGCAGCTTGCGCTTTCTCCCCCGTTTTGTCAACTTCAGGGAGCTTAAACGCATCGGTTAAGACAACGCGAGTCAGTTCTTGTGAAAGCTCTTTGAGTTTGTCAGCACTTTCATTGACCCCATCAAAAATGCCAACGCCATCAGCGGATACTTCGACTGGTATATGAAGATCAGCAGCACTGAGCATATTCACACTGAAGGCTTGTGCTTTGGCTTGCCAAATGAGAGCTTCAGTGAGACCAGCAAATACTTGGTGGAAGGTTTTTAAGAGTGCTGAGTCATAATGATGACGCTGGATATTGTTATGACGGATGTGAGTGAAGGATTGCCGTGCAAGAGATAGCAACTCATTTTGCTTCATCGAGTCAGTATCCATCTCTTGCTTGTTGAGATTAAGGAGCCGGATGGCCTCACCAAGTTGCTTGACTGAGCACTGACTATAGGATACCATTTGCTCATTTGTCTTAAGTTGCTCAGTATGAAGCTGAGCAAAGAGCATTTTGAGTTCTGAGGAAGTGGCATAGTCAGTGTTCACAGCAGACAACTTCTGAACTTGCTGATGGAGTGAGTTCAGATGTTGAATTGTTGACAACTGTATCTCTGCCAACTTAGCAATTGAATCCTGCTTAGCTTGCTGGGCTTGTAATGACAGGACGACATTCAGCAGATCCTTGAGTCCCTTGACTTCGTTGAGAAGTAGAGTGACTTGAGAGAGCTGAGTTGCGTCAGGAATTGAAGAACCAGCAGTAGGCGAAGCGGAATGTTGAAGATCGTGGATGAGTGCTTGCACTGAGTCAAGGAGCTTTTTACCGGACTCAGTGGTATCCCGATGTACATCAGTATGACCAGAAGAAAGTGGGGTGAAAGGAGTACCCTGGTCAGTGACTGGATGACTTGGCTCAATCTGCACTTGAGTTGGAGGGAAGTTTGATTGATCAGCAGAGAGGTTGTTGATGATGGAAGTCATAACCCGAACACTGTCTGTGCTGACGGCAAAGGGATGAGGAGTCAGCATTATGCTTGAGGAAACAGCATGGGCAGTGCTTGGTTCAACCTGACTTGTAGAAGTGGTTGAAGTGTTATGCTCGGCATGTTCTTGTTGAGAAGAAACATAGGCTTGTTTTTCCAACGGCGTTGTAGTAGAGGAAGTTGGGGGCCGTTTGAAAAATTTTAATTGGACGGTAGAAGGATCCTTTGTTGTCTTGGAGAGGACAAGTTCAGGAATGGATGGTGGTTGCACAGGAGGGTCACTGACTATTACCTCACTGGCCTTAACCAGTTTTCGCCTTCTACGTGGTGGAGTGGTATGATGAGCAGGTTCTATTGAGTGAGTGGGAGAAGGTTCCTTTTGCTCAGTCTGAATCTGGTCAGCTTGCTCTTCAACTTGTTCAACTCCCACAGCCAACTCAGTGTCAGTCTGCACAGCTCCACCTGCTAACCCAGGGTCAGCGTCCTCAGCTTCAATTTCACTGGCATATTCTTTAGACTCCTCAGCGTCATTCTGACCGCTGGTTTCATCATCTTCTTCTTCTTCCTCAGTATTATCTCCATCAAGTTCTTCCTCAACTTGGGAGATGAAGTGGTCATCTAACTGGACCTCAGTTCCCTCAGCATCAGTGCCTTGACATTGAGTGAAGTGAGAATCACCCGGTACAATAAAATCCGTCGGTATGACGTCGAGAGGGGCCAGTGTTGAAGACTTCTACTTCTTCTGAGGGAGCTCAGCAGCTGCCTCAGTGTTAGGCTCATCTTGCCTGCTTCTCTTCTCAGCTGACTTTCCAGCTGACCTCTGCCTCTTTGCTGGAGACACAACATTAGGTGTCTCAGCAGATTTTTTCTTGCGAGAAGCTGGGGCCTTAGTTCTTCGCCCTTTCTTAGGCTCAGCAATAGTCTCCTCAGTCTGATCAGCTTGGCCAGCAGCAGCAGCAGCTTTTCCTTTCTTCAAAGGCTGCCCATATTTCAGTGCCCTCAGCGAGGCAGCTGTGATTTCGGTTCCTCTGAAAGATTCCTCACCTTCAAGGTCAATCTTGTGGTCGATGAGGATCCTGGTAATGATTGATCCCAACCTCATTGTACCCGTGCTGCGTAGGAACCCAGCAACTAGGAAGACCGGCATGTTGATGGGGGTGTACGTCAGCATGTGCCATATGAAGCACTGTTCAAAGTTCGTTGCTGAGGTCGTGCAGTTTATCTTAGGGTAAATGAAGTAGCTCAGCAGGTAGTGAGCCATCTTTTGGTGCTGTCCCATTAAAGATGCTGAGATCTTGCCTGAGTGACCCTCAGGTTTGCAGAAAGTATGGACGTAGTCGGTCTTGTCCTGATCTCCAGACTTCCTCAGCCTCACTCCCTCAGTTTTAAGTTGGAGGAGATTTCCTATGTACAGAGGGTTGATGAAGATCATCTTTCCTTTTACTTTAGTGCTTAGATAGTCAGGGGAGTCATTGGCAACCATGAGATTGTGGTAAAACTCCCTTACCAGGTCAGGATACGTTTCATCTCTGATGGAGAACAGCCCAGTCCATTCGTTCTTTGCAATCCATTCGGCAAACGGTTGTTCATGTTGGACGAAGTGCTCAGAAACCCATCTGGAGGGCTCAACTTTCCATTCGAGAACACTTTCGAAGACTTTGGAGTAGGTTCGTATTTTCACAGCTTTCTCTTTTTCAGAGTTTTGATCAGTTTTACGCTTGCTAGAGGTGGAAGGGTTTCGTGAAGGTTCATCGGAGCTGGACTTATTTTGGCCGGCACCGAAGACGTTGAAGGATAGCTTAGTCATGCTTCTAAGATGGAGAGAATAGAGGTATTTGAGAGAGAGAAATTTGGGTGATTTCGTAGCCTTAAGGATTTGTTGAGCGTAAGGAGTAAAAGATGGGGGAATGCCCATGATTTATAGACGAGTTGAACGGTGTGGATCTTAACCAAATCCATGTGTCAGTTGCCTTGGGATCATGTACCGACAGGGATCCTGGCATTTATGACACATTACGGCGAATACGTCATCCTAGGTTATACGCGTGCTTGGAATTTATGCTAACGGATTAATCACTCAGTATTTAGAATGTCAAGCGTTTGATATTCTGAGTGGTCAGTGCATTATTTAAGGATGATTTTAAGTTCAAGTTCTAAACTAATTTACTCAGTGTGCAAGTTTACTC
This sequence comes from Euphorbia lathyris, assembly GCF_963576675.1. NCBI lineage: Eukaryota > Viridiplantae > Streptophyta > Magnoliopsida > Malpighiales > Euphorbiaceae > Euphorbia > Euphorbia lathyris. The sequence goes on along the minus strand of NC_088914.1, from coordinate 77,596,522 downwards.
AGTATTGTATATTCAGTCAGTTTCAATGAGATACTCAGCAAACAATAAATCATTCAGCATGTAATTCACTCAGCATTCAATATTCATTTAGCACAGGAATTTACTGGAGAGGATTAAACATACCAATTGCTTCTCTCAGTATGCTAAATTGCTCTCGTGCTAGAGGCTTTGTCAAGATATCAGCCAGCTGCTCATCTGTTGGCACATAAGTCAGCTTAATTTCTTCTTTGAGTACATGATCTCTGATGAAGTGATGTCTTATGCTGACATGCTTCATCCTGCTGTGCTGGATTGGGTTCTTTGAGAGGTCAATTGCACTCTTGTTGTCACATTTGACTTCAATTGTCTTTGTTTGAACACCATAATCTTCAAGCTGTTGCTTAATCCAAAGGACTTGAGCAACACAGCTTCCAGCAGCAATGTACTCAGCTTCAGTTGTGGACAGGGCTACTGACGCCTGCTTCTTGCTGAACCAAGATACAAGACAGCTTCCTAGGAATTGGCATCCTCCAGAGGTGCTTTTTCTTTCCAGCTTGTCTCGTCCATAGTCAGCGTCAGTGTATCCGATGAGTGTAAAGTCATGAGTATTTGGATACCACAAACCTGCATTTACTGAGCTTTGCAAATATCTAAGGATCCTTTTTACGGCTATGTAATGGGATTCCTTAGGGTTAGCTTGATATCTAGCGCAATAGCATACTGAGAACTGAATGTCCGGTCTACTTGCTGTTAAGTAAAGTAAAGAGCCAATCATACCTCGGTATAACTTGCTGTCTACTGACTTACCATTCTCATCAGCACAAAGGACAGTGTCAGTGCCCATAGGAGTGGATATTGGCTTGCAATTTTCCAAGTCATATTTCTTTAAGATCTCCTTGGCATATTTGGCTTGACTGATGAATATGCCATTCTTTCCTTGCTTAATTTGAAGTCCGAGGAAGAAGTTGAGTTCTCCCATCATTGACATTTCGAATTCAGTCTGCATTTGTTTGCTAAATTCCTTGCACATAGATTCATTAGTAGCACCAAATATAATATCATCCACATATATTTGTGCCAGCAGGGTATCTTTACCCTTTCTCTTAATGAATAAGGTTGTATCAGCTTGACCCCTGACGTAACCTTTAGTCAGTAAGAAGTTGGTCAGCCTCTCATACCAAGCACGTGGTGCTTGCTTGAGTCCGTACAGAGCCTTTTTGAGTTTGTAAACATGGTTTGGGAACTTAGGGTCCTCAAAACCTGGAGGTTGATTTACATAAACCTCCTCGTTTATAACTCCATTAAGAAAAGCACTTTTGACATCCATTTGGAATAATTTAAAGTTCATGTAAGATGCATATGCACACAGTATTCTAATTGCCTCTAGCCTTGCCACTGGGGCAAAGGTCTCACCGTAGTCTATACCTTCTTGCTGACTGTAGCCCTGAGCTACAAGCCTTGCTTTGTTCCTGACTACGTTTCCTTGTTCGTCCATCTTGTTCCTGAAGACCCATCTTGTTCCGATGGTCTTTTGACTCTTTGGATGAGGCACTAACTCCCATACATCATTTCTTCGAAATTGATCGAGCTCCTCTTGCATTGCGTTCATCCAGAATTCATCGTACTCAGCTTCAGCGAAATTCTTCGGTTCTTGTACTGAGACGAAAGCAACATTGCTGAGGTACTTCCTGAGTTGATTCCTCGTCATCAGGGTATTCCCAGCAGAATCAAGGATTGCACTTTCGGAGTGCCCTCTTGGAATCCTTATTTCTTTGGGTAGATTCATGTCTTGTGCTGTTCGTGTTTCAACATTCTCTGCAGAAGTAGATGGGTCAGTGAAAGTAATTTTAGGTTCACTCTTACTCTTGATCAGCCGTTTTATGAAGGACTCAGTAGCTGGTTCTTGATCAGCAGGTGCTGAGTTTGGTTCATCTTCTATCAGCGGCTGGTATCTTCCTGCAGGGTCAGTTTCATCGAATTGCACATGTATAAATTCTTCTAATACTTGGGTTCTCTTATTAAAAACTCTGTATGCTTTGCTGTTTGTTGAGTAGCCTAGAAAGATAGCCTCATCAGCTTTTGAATCAAATTTGGCTAAGCTATCTTTGGTGTTTAAAATAAAACATCTACAGCCAAAGGCACGAAAGTATCCAATGTTGGGCTTTCGTCCTTTCCAAAGTTCATAAGGGGTTTTCTTAAGTATAGGTCTGACTAGAGCCCTATTTAGAGTATAGCATGCTGTGTTAACAGCTTCTCCCCAAAAATACTTTGGAAGCCTATGCTCATCCAGCATTGTCCTTGCTATTTCAACAAGAGTTCTGTTCTTCCTTTCAACAACCCCATTTTGCTGAGGCGTTCTAGGAGCAGAGAAATTGTGGTCAATGCCGCTGGCTTCACAGAATTCAACAAACTTTTGGTTTTTGAATTCTCCGCCGTTATCACTACGGATATGAGCTAATTTTAGGTCTTTCTCATTTTCAATTTTTCTAACCAAGTTTGAAAATGTCTCAAAGGTCTCATCCTTGCTGGTCAGCAAGATAACCCACGTATACCGAGAGAAGTCATCTACAATGACCAAGGAAAATCTTCTTCCACCCAGACTCAGCGGCTGGACTGGACCAAAGAGATCCAAGTGTAGTAACTCTAACGGACGTTTAGTTGAGACAATGTTTTTACTATGAAAAGATTGTTTGGTTTTGAAGCTTCTTAAGATCATCCTCTGTCCATTCAACATCAGCTTTAACAACTGACTGGCCAGCAACAACTTTCACAAGTACAAATGGGCCTTGGACTATAGATAGCCAGGCACTCATGTTTGTAGCTTGAATGAAGTTTTTCATCCTATTCTTCCAAAAGGTATAGTTTGACCCGAAGAATAGGGGAGGCCTGGTAATGGACAGCCCCTCAGGTAATATCTGAGTTGTCTGGTTTCCAGGGAGAAACCGAGTGCTGTTTTCGCCCATGGTATGGATCAACTCAAGGTTGTTAGACCTTTAGTAATGAGCTTTTAGAGCTCTGATACCACTTTTTGGTCCCTTGTAAGGTTGCAAATATAGTTCCAAGGGGGGGGTTAGGAACTATTTTACCTTTTTTAAAATAATTTGGGCAGATTTCTTTTCTTTAAGAAAAGTTTATCTAACAGCGGCGCTTAGCACTCAGCAAGACACTGGCTTAGTCAACTAGTGACTAGGACAGCTTCGTTGCTTAGGTCAGGAAATAGCACTTAGAGTCTATTCCTGAACCTTCTCGTTGGTAGCGCACAACTCAGCTTGACCTCTTTTACTTGGTCAGTTTTAGTTTGTTTTACGCAAGCAGTGTAAATAAGGAGTTAAGGTTTAGAAATACTTCACTCAGCAGATTTATCCAGGTTCGGCTTCTTCTAAGCCTACGTCCTGTCCCCGGAACACTTTCGAGATTTCAAATCCTCTACTGAGCTCTTTAAAGGTAGAGCCTCAAACCTTTTACAATATCAGCAATTGAGTATGACAAGAGTACCTTCCTCTATACTTCTACTCAATCCTAATCTCTCCGCTGAGTACTTAAAACCGAGTACTCAGCCTCTCCTTTCTACTTCTAGAAATGATAAAGATTTTGTCCTAAACAACAATTGCTAGAACACCTTAGATGATTGAAAAACAATCACTCTAGACTTTTACACAGATATGAAAATGTAGTGTAAGAATTTTGCTTTGCTTCTTGCTTGCAGAACTTGTAGAGATTTGGACAGCGTAATGGCTTGATCAAGTTCTGTGTATTGTGAAGCTTGTGATGGCACTATTTATAGAGACGTCTGGCCATTCGGTCATTTCGAATTTCGAAATAACCGTTGGAGGGAAACGGCTATGTGTCGTTGTCATCCTGACTTGCACAGAGCTCTTGGCCAATCACAATCGTGTATCTTCTGTCCTCGGTCAGCACAGCAGATGGTCTCTCCTTTTATGGTAAAGTCAACTGGACAGCATACTGTGTCGTCTGAACTTTGCTAAAAGAGGAAACACTTTGTCTGGAAGTTTTCCTTTGCCGGTCTGCTGTTTTGTACGCGTTGTCGAGACTACTCAGCAGCTTCATTGTGAAGTTGTTCCTGAAGGTCTTCTAGATCCTTCCGTTTGCTGAGTTGCGTTTTTGTCCAAAACGACAACGTCTTGACATACGCGGGCCGAGTGTACTGAGTTGTTTGACTTGGGCCTTGGCTTCCGTATTGGGCTTGGGCCTTCCAATCCTTATGACTTATAACATTTATACTCAACATTGAACAAACACATTAGTAGAATAAATCAACGCATTTAAACTTAGTATGTTTAGAATATGTATTCTAATTTATACTTAAACTATTTTGTCAAATCAAAATTATGTGGAAAGGTGTTTCAACAGGAACTGCGGGACACGCCATGTACTCCTTCACCGACGTAAAATCGAGTTATCACCAGATCCCAATAGAGCCTTCGGATAGGATCAAAACTTCATTCGTGACTCACCAAGCCACCTATTGCTTCAAAGTCATGCCCTTTGGGCTTAAAAACGCGGGTGCAACCTATCAGCGATTGATGAACAAAATATTTGCAGAAAGCAAAGGTGAAAACTTTTCTGTCTATGTGGACGATATGATTATCAAAAGTACCACTGTAGAGAAACATGCGGATGACATAAAGGAGGTACTGGGCGTACTCCGACATCATAACATTAAGTTGAACCCGGAGAAGTGTACCTTTGGGGCAACATATGGAAAGTTCTTGGGATTCATGATTAGCCAGAAGGGAATGAGTCCAAATCCAGATAAAATCAAAGCAGTTTTGGAGATGAAAGCGCCGCAGAATATTAGGGAAGTGCAACATCTTAATGGGCGTATCGTAGCCTTGAGTAGGTTCATCTCATGTTCAGCCTGGCGATGCCAGCCCTTCTATGAAGTAATCAAGAAGCAAAAGGCGTTTGAATGGAACGAGGACTGCGAGAAAGCTTTCCAGGGGATCAGACGGTTTCTCACGGAACCACCCCTTATGAGTCGTCCCTTGAAAGGTGAGAATCTCTACATGTATGTTTCATTCACAGATAAGGCTATTTGCATGGTCGTGATAAGGGCTGAAGAGGGCTAGCAATATCCTATTTATTACGTGAGCAAATTATTAAAAGATGCTGAAACCCGATATTCCAAGCTGGACAAAATGGCACTGGCCGTTGTCACCACTTCCATACGCCTCAGGCCTTACTTTCAAGCACATACTATCATAGTTCGTACCAGTATACCCATGAGGAAGGTATTGCAAAAACCAGAGACCTCGGGGAGACTGATGGAGTGGGCAATCCGCCTTGGAGAATTTGATGTACGATATGAGAGCAGATCAGCCTTGAAGAGTCAAGTCTTGGCAGACTTTGTGAATGAATTCACTGAAGAGGGACTGAATCTTCCCAAATCTAAAGTCGAAGAATGGACAATGTATACGGATGGAGCTTCCTCGGCAGAAGGTGCAGGGATAGGCATCGTAATCAAAGGTCCCCAATATATAAAGTTACGGTACGCAGCAAAATTGGATTTCCTTGCAACCAACAATGCAGCGGAATATAAGGCCCTAATATTGGGGCTGCGCCTGCTGAAAAAAATCACCCCAGAGCGGATTGTGATCTATAGTGATTCCAAGTTAATGGTCAATCAGGTGATCAAAAATTACGAGGTAAAAGATGACGTTTTGGCCAAATACGTTGCTGAGGTCAAAAAATTGTTGGATCACCTTGAAGCCAAAGAAACTAAGTGGGAACTGATCCATGTACCTCGAGGATCAAACACAGAAGCAGATCACCTAGCTAAAATGGCTTCCAACAAAGAGAACTGGGCGGATCCTCAGTGCCCATTCGAAGTCAAAGCAGCTCCCGCATTCGCTTCGGAAGAGGTATCCATACTCACGCCAGTGGAAAGTGACTGGAGGTCTACAATCCGCCAGTATCTGATAGATGGAACTTTACCTGGGGATAAGGAAGAGGCTCGGTGGATAGTCAGGAAGGCGGCTTATTTCTCCGTGATGAATGATTGCCTGTACAGAAAATCTTTTAGTCACCCCTGGCTGAAATGCATCGTGCCAGATCCTCAAGGAGTTGCATGAAGGCGTATGTGGAGCTCACGAGGCATCCGCCTCCATCTTGAAGAAATCCAGGTTAGTAGGATTTTATTGGCCCACAACGGAACTTGATGCATAAAAATTGGTGGAGTCTTGCCATAATTGTCAGATTCATGCAAATGAATCACACACAGCTAAACACCTTCAAAGGCCCATCATCGAAGGCCGACCCTTTGCGGTCTGGGGAATTGACATAGTTGGGCCATTTCCTCCTACAAGAAGACAGAGGAAGTATGTTGTAGTGGCTGTGGATCATTTCACCAAATAGGTAGAGGCGGAAGCTGTCTCCTCTATCAATGCTGAACGAATGGTGGAGTTCGTCAAAGATAACATCGTAGGAAGGTATGGTGTTCCTCACACGATTATCACTGACAATGGAACGCAATTCAACTGTGCAGAGTTCAAAACTTTCTGTGAAAAATTGGGCATTCTGAACAGATTCGCCTCAGTTTATTATCCTCAGTCGAATGGTATGACCGAAGTTACGAACCGAACGATCGTTAAAGGAATAAAGAAAATATTGGGAGAGCATGATAAAAAATGGGCGGATCAGTTAACAAGCGTCCTATGGGCGTATCGCACTACTCCCAGAACGGCCACAGGCGAAACACCATTCGCCCTCTCTCATGGTGTGGAAGCTGTAATCCCAGTCGAAATACTGGTCCCAAGTGACAGAGTCGCATTCTATTGCAAGGATGAAAACAGTCAAAGATTGAAGGAAAGTCTTGATCAAGTGGAAGATAGGAGAGACAAGGCATATATACGTATGGCGGCGTACAAGCAGCGGATCGCAGCTTATCATGACAAAAATGCCAAGCTTGTAGACTTGAATGTAGGAGATCTCGTGCTCCGCAAGGCAGACAAAATCCAATCCAGGGAAGGAAAAGGAAAGCTAGGGCTCAACTGGACTGGTCCATACAGAATAGTTGACAAAATTGGGTTCGCCACATTTAAGATCCAAGACATGGAGGGAAATACGCTGCCGCGTACATGGAATCTCCAAAATCTCCGCAAATATTTCGCCCGAAAATAGAATGTAAACAAGGTCTTGAGTACTCTTTTTCCTGTAGTAAGCTTTTTTCCCATGAGGTTTTTCTTATTAAAGGTTTTAATGAGGCTCACATATAAGACCCGCTTGCTGTAATAAAGCGTATCTCCTATCAATAAAAAGCAAGTGTTCTATTGTCCATATTCTTTTTAAGTATTTTCTTGCAGCAATATAAATATTCCAGTCTCAAAAATAAGGGGGGCATCCAACGCTTCCCACATTAAAAAGTACTGCTATCACATAGCTACTTTTTCTCCTCAAAGATAGGAGAACAATCTCATGGGCAGATCCATCCTTAGATGATCACCATTCGAGATAGAGTTAAAACATTCCTTGGACGCAAGGTCTTTACACTCTCTTGCACCCTTCCCAAAGAAGGATTCACAAGTCCTAAAGGCGAATCGCTTCACCTCAAAGATAGGTAGCAAGACGATCCCTAAGACAGCTTAACTTCCTCTAAAGGAATAAAACAGCTTCAAACCTTCACAAAGGTTCGCACAATGGAGTATGGCTGGCCACCTACTTCAAAACAAATCCTAAAAGCCTATAAATTTACTTACGCAAACGTAAAAGTAAAATAAATAAATAGCAAGGATTTTGAACAACTGTACTTAAGTTTTACAAGTAAAACTAAACATTAGCAGGAGCATCCTCCTTAACAATCTTTTCGCCTGATGCGCCCTCTTGGGGGATTTCCTTCTCAACGGCTCCAGATACGCCCGACGAGGGAACTTCCTTTTCCACAGTAGTGGTTCCCTCAAGAGGAAGAGTGCCATCAGTTATCAGCTCCTCACCCGCCTTTGGAGGTACTTCTTCAAGATCCACCAGCTTGATGCTGGCAGTAGGTTTGCTTTCTTCGGCGGGTCCCTTCATCCATTTCCGAACTTGATCACGGATGTAATCCTTGACGTTCGGAATTTTGCGATATTTAAGGACAACATCCGGGTCAGGAACAGCGAACTCCGGATCAGTAAAATCAATCTCAGGATTTGCCAGTTGGACATATGCCATGATCCATTCGCCGTAAAAGAAGGCCTGCTCTCCCGCCATAAATTCAGCATCTGCTAAAGCATCTTCATGCTCCTTAGCATCCGCTTCAATCTTTTCCTTTAGCTTTTGGTTCTCGGCATCCTTGAGGGCAATGGCAGACGCGGCATTCACGTTAGCATCAACGACTTCTTTCTCCAACTTTTCTATAGTGGCCTTATCCGCCACTCCTTGAAGAAGCTCGGCTTCCATAGCGCGCAAGCGAGTATACATCTACCAAGACAAACAATTCATTCAGATAAAAGAACAATGGTAAAACTCTCCCTAAATAAGATCACTTATTCGTCCAAACAATTACAAAAAGACTGAAGGAACTTACCGTTAGCAGCTCCATCTTTCCCATTTGGACATGGGCTGATCCTGAGATCTGGTTTTGTTTCTTCTGCACCTCGCCCAACTGGCCAAGAGCCTCGTCCAGGTCATTAATGACAGACTCATTCTCCGAAGATCCCTGGATACCATGTTTGGCGGACCAATAACCGCCCAGGTCAGGCTTCGCCATCTGCATAAAGATGGGAAAGTCAGAACTCAAATCCAAAAATATAGCAAGAAGAAAAGGTAAAACAACTTACTTGTTCCTTCTCCGCTAAGGGCCTTACGGATTTCATGGCATCCGCCATAAACTTTTGTCCGCCAACAGCCATAGGCTTCCTTTTCTTCAGAGGCGGATCGTCCATTATATCCGCAGGACGTTTTCCTGCACCCTTTTGAGGATCCGCTGCCTGCCCTCTCTTTCGAGCCTCCTCCTCCTTCATTTTCTTATGCATCTCTACAAGAGCGTGATTGGCCTTAGATAAACCCCTGACAAAGAGAACAATAAAGTAATCAAGGTTTAAAGAAAAGAACAAAGGTTACCTTCATCAAATTGAGCAAACTTTGAGTAAATGAACTGGTCCCCTTCCCGGCGAATCAAGGGAATGTCGTTCATCATGAAGTCCAAAGCGTCAGCATATGTCCAGGCATCCGCCCTGACACTCTTCATAAGATCCACTACCACCTCATCACTATTCGTCAATATACGCATGTCTCCTGCCATGTGCAAAGGTTTGGGATTCCAGAACGATGGAAAGCCCAGGGATTCGCCCTCGTTTATCTTTACATAGAAGAATTTTTCGTCCCAGCAATGGACGTTGGACATCTTGCCGCTAAACGGCGAATACGTTCCAAACTTTGCAAACGTGAGAAAAGACTCAGACTTTCGCTTTGACGGTTTATGAAAAGATCGAAAGATACAAGGGGTGCACACTACACCTAAGTTTGAAGCTAAGTAGCAATCTAAAGCAAGATCTAACCAGCCATTTGGATGTAATTGGCTGGCAGTAATGTCAAAGTAAGCAAGTATGTCCGCCATCATCTGTGGAAGAGGTAGTCGAAACCCTCTTTTTACATGACTACAATATACGGACAAATATCCGCTTGGCGGACATGCGGGTCGTTGATGAGCAGCTGCCAACTGGATCTCATAGTTATTTATCCATAGGAAGCGACTCGCCAGATCCGCTAGATCCGCGGCGCTCATGCGAGAGGGAGTGGACTCCGCACGAGGTGTCTTTTTCCTAGGCGGGGCAGAAGAAGAAGCCACCATCCCAGAAAATCGCCTACAATCTATTGCCGGAACAGTACCAGTAATGGGAACGGAAAGATTTTTTCTACTCGACCAAGTTCGACCACTATTACACGCCGAGTTACACAACTCAGCTAAATTAGAGCTAACTGTACCTTCGGAAGAATCGGAATTTTCCGATGAGGAAGTAGTCTAGCTAACTACGATTTCAGACGAAGAGGTCAAATTAAAAAGTTCAAAGGTCGATTCGGAGGAGGACGAAGAACTCCTAAACATTCAGAAAAAAATAGAATGAAGAAGATGAACTTACATGAAAGTAAAAAGCTTCGAAAAACTCTGAAACTCCGAGAAAAATTCTGGGCAAAGAAAGCGCAAAGGAAATGAAAGAGAAGTGAAAATGAGGAAGAAAGAGAAAGGGAGAAAAAGAAGAAGGCGTTTTCTCTTTCCTCGAGCAACGCGCCTGACACCACGTGTCACCCATCAATTGGCATCGAACAGAGTGATAATTAATGTAGGTAATCATGACGGCGCGTGAAGAAGCTCAAAAGCCATAAAGGACTTTAAAGGAACTTTGGGGGGGGGGCTTCTGATAACATTGTGATATTATCCCAAGGATCAAACGGGATATTCGCCTAAGAACGCCACATGTTAATCACTTGATGCCAGAATATCGCGATGTATTGAATAAAGAGATCCGAGGGGCGGATCACCAAGGTTCCACCACAAGAGATCCGCGGGCGAACCTATAAGGCGGATCTCTATAAACACTCAACCCGCCATTGAAACAGCTGGGCCGATCCCGCAATAAAAGCCATTAATAAGCTATCAATTAGCTAACGGCTTACTTAAAGGAAACCAGTAACTGCCATTAATGGAGCATTAATGGAGACTTCCTAGTTACTAAAAGTTACAGCTTCATGACTATATATATAGCCTATGTCCTAGGCTATCAAGGTACACTTTCACTTACCCTTTATCAATTCAGTTTGCTCTCTTGTTCTCCTATACTGACTTTGGCATCGGAGCTTCCCCCCGTCGAACCCAACGACGCCCCCACAGAGACGGATTCCTATCGAAAATTCTCCACTAGTCATCAAAGTTCATATAACTTGCATATGCACATAAAATTCTTATAGCCTCTAGCCTTGCCACTGGGGCAAATGTCTCACCGTAGTCAATACCTTCTTGCTGACTGTAGCCCTGAGCTACAAGTCTTGCTTTGTTCCTGACCACGTTCCCTTGTTCATCCAGCTTGTTGCGGAAGACCCATCTTGTTCCTATGGTCTTCTGGCTTCTTGGATTTGGCACTAAGTCCCATACTTCATTTCTTCTGAACTGATCAAGTTCTTCTTGCATTGCACTCATCCAGAACTCATCGTGCTCAGCTTCAACGAAGTTCTTTGGTTCCTGAACTGAGACGAATGCTACGTTGCTGAGATATCTCCTGAGTTGATTTCTTGTCATCAGCGTGTTTTCAGCAGCATCAAGTTTGGCACTCTCTGAGTGTCCTCTTGGTATTCTGATCTTTTTTGGTAGAGTGATGTCTTGAGCTGGTTGTGTTTCAACAATCTCTGCATGTATAGATTGGTCAGTGAAAAAAATTTGGGTTTCACTTTTACCTTTGGTCAGCCCATGAGGTAGTGACTCAGCGACTGTTTCTTGGTCAGCAGGTGCTGAGTATGGATCATCCTCAGTCAGCTGCTAGTCTTTTCCTGCAGGGTTAGTTTCATCAAACTCAACGTGTACTGGCTCTTCTAAGACCTGAGTTCGTTTATTGAAAACTCTGTATGCTTTGCTGTTTGTTGAGTAGCCTAAAATGATAGCTTCATCAGCTTTTGAATCAAACTTAGCTAGGCTGTCTTTGGTATTTAGAATAAAACATTTACAGCCGAAGGCATGAAAGTATCCAATGTTGGGCTTTCGTCCTTTCCAAAGTTCGTAGGGGGTCTTCTTTAATATGGGTCTAACTAGAGCCCTATTAAGTATGTAGCAAGCTGTGTTGACAGCTTCTCCCCAAAAGTACTTTGGAAGTCTATGCTCACTCAGCATTATTCGGGCTATGTTAACCAAGGTTCTGTTTTTCCTTTCAACAACCCTATTCTGTTGAGGCGTTCTAGGAGCAGAGAAATTATGGTCAATGCCATTGGCTTCACAGGATTCAACAAACTGTTGGTTTTTGAATTCCCCACCATTATCACTTCGGATGTGAGCTAACTTAAGGTCTTTATCATTTTCAAGTTTTCTTACTAAGGTTGAAAACGTCTCAAAGGTTTCATCCTTGCTACTCAGCAAGATGATCCAAGTGTACCGAGAAAAGTCATCTACAATGACCAAGGAAAATCTTCTACCACCCAAGCTCAGCGGCTGGACTGGACCGAAGATATCCAAGTGTAGCAACTCTAGTGGACGCTTGGTTGAGACAATGTTTTTACTATGAAAAGACGTTTTAGTTTGTTTTCCAGCCTGACAAGCGTAGCATAATTGATCCTTTTCGAACTTAAGTTCTGGCAGTCCCTCAGCTAATTGATTTCTTGCTAATTTGGCAAGGAGGTCCATGCTTACATGACCAAGTCTCCTGTGCCATAGCCAGGAATTTTCTTCCTTCGACACTTAGCATACATTTTTTGAAAATTTCTTTTCCAAATTCAGCATAAAGACATTATCAATACGAGGGGCAGTTAAAATCAATTCATTTGTTTTTGCCTCGAGTATTTTACATATAGTGTCATCAAATATAACTTTTCTCCCATTATCACATAGCTGAGCTATGCTGAGTAAGTTATATTTAAGTCCGCTGACTAGGGAGACTGACTCAATAGTAGGATTACCACCAATGGTTCCTGACCTTACTATCTTACCCTTTTTGTTGTCTCCGAAACTTACGCTTCCACCTCGTTTACGCACAAGTGTGATGAACTGAGTTTCATCACCAGTCATATGCCTCGAGCATGCGCTGTCAATGTACCACATCTTTGACTTCTCAGCACATCTCAGGCTTAATTGCAATACAGCTAGTTATCTTTAGGTACCCAAGTCTTTTTGGGTCCTTGTTTGTTAGGCTCAGCAGGTAAAGCATCATACTTAATCTTATGACGACATACTTGGACAGTGTGTCCATTTTTCCCACAGAAGTCACAGTTGACCTTCTGTTTGGGATATCTCACTGACTGGTCAGCACCCCAGTGCTGAGCATGCCAGCACACCTTTGTGGTGTGTCCCTTCTTCCCACAGAAGTCACACTGGACATTCCGCTGAAGATTCCATCTCTGCTAACTAGTACTTCGGTACTGAGTGTTCAGAGGAATATTTCTTTTATTCGGAACCTTGAGTTGATTTTGAATAGATGTGACATCCTTTCTCAGTTTCTTAGAATCTGATTGGACCTCAGAGACAGCCTTGTGCATAGTTTCTACATTGCTATGCAAAGTTGAGTTGTCTTGGAGAAGATATCGAAGGTCACTCAGTTTGACCTCTTCAATCTCATCACATCGCCTGCTGAGTGCTCTAACCTTCTTGTTACACTTTTTGATAAGTGTGTAGAGGTCACTCAGGGCATTTATCATTTCATTTCTAAGCAGGGGTAGTGATATTACCTCAGTTGAGTGTGCCTCATCGTCAGATGCAATGGAGGGGTCAGCATGCTCAGAAACACAAGGCTCAGCAAGCTCATCTGCAATAAAGCAGATCTTTGCTGACTCAGTGGCATCGGCTCCTGATGATGATGACTCATCACTATCACTCCAGGTTGCCACCATTGCCTTCTTGCTATTCTTCTTTTCCTTCCTCAAGGTAGGAAAGCTTGATTTGATATGACCAGTTTGATGACATTCAAAGCATGTGATTGGCTTTGAGCTGTCCTTCTTCTACTTGCTGTCGCTGGACTCAGCTTTGTACTTGTCAAACTTCTTGTAAGGCTTCTTTGAATACTTATCATTCTTTCTGAACAGCCTTTTCATTTTTCTAGTGAACATGGCCATCTCTTCATCGTCTGTTGAGCTCCCATCAGTGGAGTCAGCTTTCATAACAAGAGACTTTTGCTTCTTGTCCTCAGACTTCTCCTTCACCTCAAAATTCTTCATTGAGATCTCATGGGTCAGCAGAGATCCAATGAGTTCATCATACTTGTAGGTGGTCAAGTCTTGAGCTTCCTCAACAGCAGTTTTCTTGGCTTGCCAGCTTTTGGGAAGGTTCCTCAGTATCTTCTTGACTTGCTCTTCCTCAGTAAAGATCTTGCCAAGTCTTTTGAGCTCGTTGATAATGTTTGTGAATCTTGAGTTCATTTTAGAGATTCCTTCATCATCATTCATTTCAAACAGCTCGTACAGCCTCATGTGCTGATTCACCTTGGACTCCTTAACTTTGTTGGTTCCTTCGTATGTGACTCCCAGTTTCTTCCAGATCTCCTGCGCTGACTCACAACCTGAAATTTTGTTGTACCCTGCAGCATCTAACGCACAGTGAAGCATGTTTATAGCCGAAGCATGATTTTGTAGCTTCTTAAGATCATCTTCTGTCCACTTAGTCTCAGCTTTAACAACTGTTTGGCCCTCAATAGTTTCAACAGGAACAAATGGGCCTTGGACTATAGAAAGCCATGCACTCATATTTGTTGCCTGAATGAAATTTTTCATTCTGTTCTTCCAAAAGGTATAGTTAGACCCGAAGAACAGAGGAGGCCGAGTAATGGACAGTCCCTCAGGAAGAATCTGAGTTGTCTGATTTCCTGGGAGGAAACGAGTGCTGTTCTCAGCCATTGTGGGGATCAGCTCAAGATAGTTATATCTTGCTCAGTGAGCTTTTAAGCTCTGATACCACTTGTTGGTCCTGTATAACGTGACAAGGTTAGTTCCAATGGGGGGAGGGGGATAGGAACTAATTAAAATTTTGTCCGTTAAGGCTGACTTCTTTTCCTATGAGCTGAAGGCCACCAATTGATCACTGAGGAAGAGACTCCAAACTTTGCCAATGCGTCAGCAACTCTATTACCTTCTCTGAAGATGTGAGTAAAAAGAATGTTCATCCTAGAGCAAATGCTGAGACAATGCAACCACTCTTGTCGAATACTCCAAGGAACATCCATGGAACGATGTCGAAGCAGATTAACTACGTACATGGAGTCTGACTCTACCCAGAGCTGATGCCAATTTTTCTCCCAAGCAAGTTCAATTGCGAAAATAGCGGCTCTCAATTCAGGCATATAAGCAAAAGAAGGAGGGGTAGATGATAAGTGTCCAAGTCAACGTTCAAATGTCCACTTTAGTGCTAGATTATTTAATTAATTTAGTGTTATTTCGGATATTATTGCTTGTTTTGGTATAATTTGTCTCCACAGGACTCAAATGATTAAAAGGAGCGGAATTGGGCTTAACTTGAAACAAATTTGGACTAAAAGGGAATTTGGAGCTGATTCAGAGGAGCTGAAACGAAAATGGAGTTAGTCTTGCCCAAGACTAAGGATTTCGGGAATCGCAGACTCCAGAATTGATCAGGACTCTCCCTTATTCTATCAAGAATGAACATGGACAGTTGGGAATGACTAAGCATGCATGAAATTAGGAGATATGGAAGATTAGAAAAGATTTGTGATTGGGAAAGATATTATTTTGTTAGCTAATTTTTAGGGATATATTTTCTCTACAAAACATTAGGTTTTAGATTGGACTATCTCTCTCTCTTTTTTTTCTTAGACTTTTACATTTTTTGCAGAGAACGTATCGTTCTTGATACTGGGAAAACTCGAAACATTTTATTTTGTTCTTAATGGCTATTCATAGCTAAACCCTTTATTTCGGTTAAGGGATAATTCAAAGGCAGGAATCTTCAAGTATTGTGAGATCGTTTCTCTTCTAGTATTTTCTCTTTATTCATATCATTTGTTTATTCACTGTGTTTAGGGATTTATCTCAATTGTTAGTTTGCTTTTGAATGATACGACCGATTGTTCATTTGATTAAACTGGCATACAGCTATCTGATTAAACTAGATAATCAACGAGTCATTATTTAGTTGAATCTGAATAAGTAGCAATGATGCTATAAAGTTGAAATCTAGATTGTATTTGGGGAAAATCAGATTGACAACTGAGAACTCTCCATGTGACATTAATACATCTATTTTCGACTTTATCACATCAAGTGAATGAGTAATTAAGTTTCTGAATCGATATCGCTGAGAATCGATTGGCTTAGATTAGGTTCTTCTAATTCCTAACGCTGTTAACGGGTTGAATCTTAGCCGCTGAGGTAAGGTTATTCGTTAATTAGGAGTTAACTACAGTCTTACTTGGTTAATTCATTATTTAGGAAGAATATACCAAACTAATCTGATATGTAATTTAGAAGAAACATCATTTCTGTCAATGATCAAGACTAACTAAATTCCTTGCCTGAGAATCCCTTAGCTGAAATTCTAATTAATCATTTTATTCAATTTCAATTCAACTTTATTACTTTTGTTAATTTAGCAATCATCTATTTCAATCCCCCCTTTTTTTACTTTTTATTCATTTGCTTGGTTATATTTACAAATTAGATCAGTATTAGTCCTTTGGGTACGACCTTTGCTTACCCTTGTGCAAGCCTGAGGGCTGTGAAGTTATATTTTATTTTTGGTGGATTCGACAACCGTCAAATTTTGGCGCCATTGCCGGGGACTAATCTAACTTGATTTAAAGCCGTTTATGACCAGGTCTGAAACTTGAAAGCAACTGCTTTTTGAATCAGAAATTGAATTGCTAGCAAGAAGATTTCGTAAAGAAGTGAGGTTGCAAAAATTACAAGGGGCTGAAACTTCCAGTTCTAGTGAAGAAGAGGGAATTTCCAGTGAGGAAAGTGAACCATCTGAAGTAGAAACAATGGCGGAACGAACTTTGAGGCAACTTCATGCACCTCAAGCAGATCAGCAACCCTTATGCGTCACATACCCAAACTTGGATGCGGCCTTTGAGCTTAAGTCGGGGCTGATTCATTACTTGCCTAAATTCCATGGGATGGAAAGCGAAAACCCGTATAATCATCTAAAAGAGTTTCATGCTATCTGTTCAAGTATGAGTCCGCAAGGAATTACTGAGGAACAAGTGAAATTAAGAGCTTTTCCTTTTTCTTTGCAGGATGCAGCTAAAGATTGGTTTCTCAACCTGCCTTCCGGATCCATCACAACATGGACTGGCATGGCTCAAGCATTCTTAGAAAAGTATTTTCCAGCCTCACGTGCAGCGATGATCCGTAGAGAGATCAGCGGCATCAAGCAAAAGGATGTTGAAACACTCCATGATTATTGGGAGAGGTTCAAAAGGCTGTGTGCAAGCTGCCCCAACATGGGATAACTGAACATTCCTTGATTCAATATTTTTATGAGGGAATGTTAGGCATGGAAAGAAAGATGATAGATGTTGCTAGTGGGGGAAGCCTCTTTGATAAAACACCAACTGCAGCTAAAGAGCTGATCAAAAGTATGGCAGCAACTTCCCAACAATTTGGGAAGCAACAAGAGCCTCCACGAAAAGCATACGAGGTAAGCACCTCATCCATTGAGGAGAAACTTAATACACTGACATCTCTTGTTCAAAATCTGGTTGTAGGAACAGCAGTTCAAGCTAAGGCGTGTGGGATTTGCACAGTTATTGGTCATGCCACAAATGAATGTCCCACATTGCACGAAGGTACACCGGAACAGATCAATGCCGTCCTCGGATATCAGGGACATCCCCCAAGGAAGTATGATCCATACTCGAATACATATAATCCTGGATTGCGGGATCATCCGTACCTCAGCTACAAGCCGCAAAGTAATATGGTTCAACCGAATATTCCCCAACAGTACCAAAGACCTCAACAATATAGTCCCGTTCAAACGGATCTAAATTCAGGTATGGCGTCTAGTTTTATTGATCAGTCTGTTGTGTCTAACTTGCTGAAATTTCAAGAAGAACAATGCAAGGTCAATGCCAATGTTCAAGCAAACTTCCAAAACTTGGAAAAACAAATGAGTCAGATAGCAACCACTCTGAGTGCAATACAGTCCCAGGGGAAGTTACCTTCACAAACTGAGACGAATCCGAGGCAAAATGTGAGTGCAATCTCGCTTCGCAGTGAAAAAGAATTAGTCTTTCCCAAGACTAAGTTACTTCCGAATTAGAACAACCTATGTCGGAGAAATCTGTAAGCAAAGAAGAGGTATTCAAAAATGAGATAGAAGGTTCTGTTGGTAAGTCATCCGGAGAAAAAGCCACAAATCAACACACACCTATGGTAATTAGACCACCTTTCCCTGGTCGTTTAGCCAAATCAAAGAAAGAAAAGGAGGAGAAAGACATCTTTGAGACTTTCCGCAAGGTTGAGGTAAATATTCCATTGCTTGATGTTATTAGACAAATCCCTCGATATGCTAAATTTCTCAAAGAATTGTGTGCTAACAAGATAAAACAAATTGGATATGAAAAGATTGTCATGGCTAAGAATGTGTCTGCTGTACTCCAAGGGAAAATGCCCCAAAAATGTAAGGATAAAGGTATGTTTGCAATTTCTTGTCAAATTGGGAATACTAGCATTAAGAGGGCAATGTGTGATTTAGGAGCATCTATAAATATCATGCCTATGTCTATTTATTCGTCCTTAAATGCTGGACCTCTTAAGGAAACGGGAGTAGTGCTTCAACTTGCTAACCGATCTATTATTTACCCCGAAGGGCTGTTGGAAGATGTTTTAGTGCAGGTTGATGGATTAATTTTTCCAGCTGACTTCTTTGTTATCGACATGGAAGATGAAGATCACCCTTCAGATTCGTCAGAAATCCTATTAGGTAGACCATTCCTAACAACAGCTCGAACAAAAATCGATGTTCACAAAGGAACACTGACTATGGAGTTTGATGGTAAAATTGTTCAATTTGATGTTTATGATACCATGAAATTTCCTAATGAAGTGCATTCTGTTTGTGGTATAGATGTTGTCGAACCAATAACTCAGCAAGTTTTTGAGATTTTTAGGGAAGATAAGTTGCAGGTGGTTGTTGAGGAAAGTCTGAATGTGTACGATGAAATAAAGGAGAAAGGCGTGGAGCTTAGAGAAGATGAGCAGGAAGTCATGCAAGAAATGGCAGCGCTGAAATCAAAACCGAAAAATTCTGATGTTAAAACAATTTCTCGTGCTAATCAACGCCCATTACCTTCTATTTTGCAGGCAACAAAACCAGAACACAAAGCCTTATGGGCGATTAAGCAGTGTGACATGAATATTGGTGGTGCAGTGGAAACTCAGAGCTTGGAGAATGGGAATGTGCAAAAAGTAAACGGCCACCGACTTAAGCCGTTTTATGAGAATATCCCAATTGGAGTCCTCGAAGAAGTGCAATATCTTGATCCAGGAGACTGGCCTTAGAGCTTGAGAGTGTCTAGCCAAAGACATTAACTAGAGGCGCTAATGGGAGGCAGCCCAATTTTAGTCTTGCCCAAGACTAATGTTCACAATTTCGTTTTCATTTGATTTATTTTTATTTGCAATAACTAACTTAACTAACGTCATCTTCTACAAAGGCTTTAATTGTTGAGTTTTGAGTTTCAGGTGTGAAGGAAAGAAAAGAATGGAGGAATAAAGGCC
This sequence comes from Euphorbia lathyris, assembly GCF_963576675.1. Lineage (NCBI taxonomy): Eukaryota > Viridiplantae > Streptophyta > Magnoliopsida > Malpighiales > Euphorbiaceae > Euphorbia > Euphorbia lathyris. Next base: position 77,577,181 of record NC_088914.1, on the reverse strand, counting down.
CAAAAGAATGAGTTATGGAGTTAATGGAAGCCCAAGAGTGTTTATCATGAAAATTAGAGATGTGAGGGGTAAAAAAGGAAAAAAACCACAATTAAATCCTTCATAACCTATGCTACCCCACCATCCTACTATCTCTCTTCCATTCCCTGCCTTCCCCAATTCCAAATTGGAATTACGAAACCCTCACTCCCTCATATCACCGCCGCTCAACCCGCTTACCATCGCCACTATCTTTCTCTTTTCTTTTGAATCCCACCACTCACATCACCTCACCAACCTAATTCTCCTTCACTTTCAATTTCATATTCGAACTCACTCACTCTCTTCCTATCCTATGTCCGCCGTAACATCGATTCGTTCCCTCACCACTGCCTTCCTTTCTCCCAAATGAATTTTGAACCCACTCACTCATAACCATCGCCACTTCTTTCCCTCATTTTCTACCTTCACCATTTTCAACTCCCAATCACTCCACCACCGCCACTTCAAATTTCTTTCTTTCACCCTCACAATTCACTCGCCATTCACTTCACCCACCATCCCACTCATTTTTCTTTTTCTTCACTCCCTCAATTTTTCACAAATTGGAACACCACAGCCACTTCCTTTAAATTCCCATTTCAATTTCATCTTTCAATCGCATCCTTCAAGCCACAGCCTTCAATTCGCGACATCTTGCAACTTCACAGCAGCGTCAATCGGTTCCACATCCAGCACCAATCTACAATTTGCAGACTCAATCCACCAAGCCAGGTATGTGTCTCTGAAAACCAAGCCTTTTGAAAGTTCACTTTGTGTAAATGATGCTATTTTGGTTTGGTTGAGTTAAATTTGAGATCTAATTTTGATAAATTTGTTCGTGGAATATGTTGGAAGAAATTCTTTACCATGAATTATCCCATTTTTGATAAGTTGCTACATGAATTTTTACAGTACCTTTGATTTTGCTGACGGCAACTTTGATTTAGGGACCAAGTCCATTCATTTTTATATGTTAAACCAAAAGCATGATTTATCCATAACTGAATTCAATATAGCTTTAGGTTTTAACAGATAGTCAATTTTCTAAGTCTGATGCATATTTTGACATATACTGTAATTTTCCTACAAATTTTGATGATGAACCTATTTTCAAGGATTTTACACTTGAATCTGCACCTAAATTTAAGCCATCTAAGACTAAAGCTCATTATTTTCTCAATCCTGTTATTCGTTTGATGCACCATTTCTTGGCCATTAATTACTCAGCTAGAAATAAGGATACAAAGACCCAACTATTTATATTTGGGATATTTGATCACGTCTTTGGCTGTGAATCTTTGTGAATGTTGCACAAACTGATAGACACATAGCCTGTACCACACCACCTCTTGATATAGAAGTTTTGAAAAATATGCATTTGTTACGCCGAGGAGGGCAATCTTTGTTTTTTTGATACAGGAATGTTAAATGAGATCAAGGAAATACGTGCAAATCAAGAGGCTTACTTCGAGTATGTGAACTTTTTTCAAACCTTCCCATAGAAAGATGAGGCACGAGGTTCCCTCCTCCAAAAAGGGCAGTAAGCACAATTTCTCTTTCACTTTATTTTTCTCCTGTTTGCTGCCCTTCGCCCCTAATTGTGTGATTTCCGCACTGAGACAGTGCGAGGAGAAAGTGGGGGAGGGGTTTTTGATATAGAAGTGTGTTTTGTTTGTTTGTTTTGATTTTGTCTAACTTTCATGGAGATATACTGTTTCATTGCCTCATTTTATGCCTGTTCTTTCCAAAATTTCTGTCTATTTTTGTCTGCAATAGTGTGGGGTGTCCACCCTTTGTTTTGTCCCTAGAAATAACAATGCTAGCTCTCAGTTTTGCACTCGGTTGAAACTAGATTGCCAACTTAGCACTGAAACCCCTTAGTCTTGTTTTGAGTAAAGCTGTCGATTTCAAAAGGTCAGGGTTGCACAATTGTCTTGAGCATGCATATGAATCACTTGACTAATTTCCCATTACATGACAGACGTTTTGAATGAAACAACACCGATTTTACCCCAATTTTTGGAAAGATTTTGAGCCTAAATGCAAGAACAAAATATTACACTTTGTTCTATATTTTTCTGAGTGTTGTCCAATTCTAGTTTGAAATTCTAGAACTTGCCATGTTATTCATTTCGAGACCACATTGATGTATTCGAGTATTAAAAATGATAAGGGAAGTAGGTTTTTTTTTTTTCTGTTAGCCATTTCAAAATAAACTTTGCACCCTTAGTCTTGTCCAGGACTAACAAAAAATAACAGTACCAGCCCTTAGTTAGCCACATTTGAGCCTTTCCCCATTCTTGACATACCCCTGTTCAAATCCCTTGGCCAGGGATGTTCTAGCCATCAGAGTCTGTACATTCTCTCGCTTATTTATGTGTTTAGCTGTTGCTTTAAGCAATCTCCGTATTCGAATTAACCACAAGCTCATCAAAGTATGAGGATTTAGCACAAGCCTGTTGCTTATATGTGGTTGTGCTTCAAAAGGTGTCTAAATGGACATTAGCTTGGAAAGTAGTAGCTTTCTTATTCGAGTTTGAAATATTATCTTTAGAAAAAAAAGAAACAAAAAAAAGCCTCAAAGAAAAAAAAAGAGAAAAAGAAAAAATCAGAGGCACAAAAAAAAAGAAAAAACAAAAGCAAAAAGAAAAAAAAAAGAAAAAAAATGTTTCATTAACTTATTCATTTCAGTATGTCTATAGTTGTTTAAGTTTGTCTTAAACATTCATTCATTCTGAAGTTTAAGAATTGTGATTCGTTTATAAATAATCGTGTCTTGATTCCATTTTGGCCATTTTCAGAATAAATGTACATTTTTATTACTCTCGATTTCCCTTTCTTCTTCATTTCCTTTCCAAACCTTACCCCCAGCCAACGTTACACCCTGTTTTAAGTCCATTTGATTTAGTGTCTTGAATTCATACTAAGTGGTGGGGATTTGATATATTGGCAAGCTTATGGTAATTTCATTCTAGATTGTGATTTGAGTGATTTCTTGAAATTAATTATAGCCTAAACACTTGAGTGCAATGAGCGATTTTCGTGAGGGTGTTGTTGATTTTAATTCATACCTTATGTACATGGTCAAAAGCTTGTTTGCTGAGATTTTTCAAGTGGTTACATTGTATGTTTAGACATGAATAATGCCTTGGCTTTGAGAGTTGATGGCTGATAATCTCTACATTATGAGGGGGGATCGGGAAAGGTTGGTAAGCACGAAATCATAAGAGTAAAGAGCTGTTGACATGATCTGATATGCTTAAGGACAAGCATTGGGTAAGTGTGGGGTGTTTGATAAGTGTCCAAGTCAACGTTCAAATGTCCACTTTAGTGCTAGATTATTTAATTAATTTAGTGTTATTTCGGATATTATTGCTTGTTTTGGTATAATTTGTCTCCACATGACTCAAATGATTAAAAGGAACGGAATTGGGCTTAACTTGAAACAAATTTGGACTAAAAGGGAATTTGGAGCTGATTCAGAGGAGCTGAAATGAAAATGGAGTTAGTCTTGCCCAAGACTAAGGATTTCGGGAATCGCAGACTCCAGAATTGATCAGGACTCTCCCTTATTCTATCAAGAATGAACATGGACAGTTGGGAATGACTAAGCATGCATGAAATTAGGAGATAGGGAAGATTAGAAAAGATTTGTGATTGGGAAAGATATTATTTTGTTAGCTAATTTTTAAGGATATATTTTCTCTACAAAACATTAGGTTTTAGATTGGACTATCTCTCTCTCTCTTTTTTCTTAGACTTTTACATTTTTTGCAGAGAACATATCGTTCTTGATACTGGGAAAACTCGAAACATTTTATTTTGTTCTTAATGGCTATTCATAGCTAAACCCTTTATTTCGGTTAAGGGATAATTCAAAGGCAGGAATCTTCAAGTATTGTGAGATCGTTTCTCTTCTAGTATTTTCTCTTTATTCATATCATTTGTTTATTCACTGTGTTTAGGGATTTTATCTCAATTGTTAGTTTGCTTTTGAATGATACGGCCGATTGTTCATTTGATTAAACTGGCATACAGCTATCTGATTAAACTAGATAATCAACGAGTCATTATTTAGTTGAATCTGAATAAGTAGCAATGATGCTATAAAGTTGAAATCTAGATTGTATTTGGGGAAAATCAGATTGACAACTGAGAACTCTCCATGTGACATTAATACATCTATTATCGACTTTATCACATCAAGTGAATGAGTAATTAAGTTTCTGAATCGATATCGCTGAGAATCGGTTGGCTTAGATTAGGTTCTTCTAATTCCTAACGCTGTTAACGGGTTGAATCTTAGCCGCTGAGGTAAGGTTATTCGTTAATTAGGAGTTAACTACAGTCTTACTTGGTTAATTCATTATTTAGGAAGAATATACCAAACTAATCTGATATGTAATTTAGAAGAAACATCATTTCTGTCAATGATCAAGACTAACTAAATTCCTTGCCTGAGAATCCCTTAGCTGAAATTCTAATTAATCATTTTATTCAATTTCAATTCAAATTCATTACTTTTGTTAATTTAGCAATCATCTATTTCAATCCCCTTTTTTTACTTTTTATTCATTTGCTTGGTTATATTTACAAATTAGATCAGTATTAGTCCTTTGGGTACGACCTTTGCTTACCCTTGTGCAAGCCTGAGGGCTGTGAAGTTATATTTTATTTTTGGTGGATTCGACAATCGTCAGTAGAAAAAGCAAAACAACCTTTGGGAAAGCCACGATAGTTGCAAAAAATTCCTCCCGCTCCTGCCTCGCCAGGAGTACCAAAAGCAAAGCCGTCCACATTGACTTTAACCCAACCTGGAGGAGGTTTAAGCCAATGGACCGGAATAATGTTGGGAGCAGGAGGCGGCCTAGGAGAAGCCAGAAGGTGGGATAAGACAGCAGCATCTCTCCGAGAAGAGCAGAAACCTTTAGAAGTGGCCAAGGACTCTCGAATCATTCGAAAGAGTGTGATCTTCGAGTGCTGAATAGAAGGAGAAACTTCCTTAAAGATTGCTTCATTCCTGCAATGCCAGATTAACCAGATGCAAGTGACAGCAGCAACACGCTAGATCATCAACACCTGTGAGCTAAAATGAATGCTACGAAGAGTGCTGAAGAAATGGATGAATTGGGAATGACGAAGCAAAGAGCAGTCAAAATGAATCTCAAGGGCCCTCCAAAGAGAATCTGCAAAAGAACATCTAATGAATAAGTGGTTAATGGACTCAGCATCCCTACCACATAGAGCACAACGAGAGGCAATGGAGAATCCAAGACGCTGCAGGAGGTCATGAGTTGGAACCCGTCCATGCAAAACTCTCCAGAAAGTGAAGGAACGAGAAGGGGGAGTGTGGGCATTCCAAACAAATTTATACCAGTCCACCGAGGAGGAACTAGGACTGAGAACCGAATAGTACTCTTTGGCAGAGAAAATACCCTTCGTAGAGGGCTGCCAAGCGCAGAAGTCAATATCATCTCTACCCTAGTGAATAGATCTAATACTGTCTTGAACAACTGAAGGTAGAGTGCCTAAGTCAAGCCACTCTGAATTTACCAAAAAATCATCAACAGAATTATAGCGAGAACGCTTATCCTGAAGATCAAGACCCAATCTGTCTGCCACCGATGGTACGATCCACCTATCAGTCCAGAAATTAAGTGATGAAGACTGGCCAATCCACCAAAAGGTCTGGTCCCAAATGGAAGAATAAACAATCTTACAAGAAGACCAGATCGATGAAGGAGCAATGGTAGCTTTAGGCAATCCAGAGAGTTATAAATATAGACTTCATCAGAGAAAGAGCAAGATTCGTACCTTGAATCAATTCCTAACACATCTTACCCAAGAGAGCCTAGTTAAAGATCCTAAAGTCCTTAATGCCCAAACCACCCCCTTCCAAACTTTTGCAACAAGTCTGCCAGGGAACCGTGATTAGCTTCCTCTGATCAATACAACCCATCCAAAGAAAGTTTCTAACACTTCTATTGAGCTTATTCAACAATCCCACTGGCCACTTATAGATCAAGAATGAGTGAACTAGAGAACCAGTAATAGCAAACTTAATTAGAGTTAAACATCCTGCAAAGGAGAGAGAGCTACCTTTCCACTTGCTAAATTGAGAGAGAAATTTATTAGTAAGACTGCTGAGATGACGAGCCTTTGGAGCTCCTTTGAATAGAGGGACTCCTAAGTAAGTGAAAGGGAGAGACTCCAAACGGATGCCAAGACAGTGAGCTAGACGAACCCTCCTTGGAGGACTCACCTGAGAACCAAAAAAGATAGCAGATTTGTCCCAACTAACCTGCTGACCGGAGATCTGTCCATAGAGCAGGAAGAAATCCTTGAGAGCATGCAAGTTGCTCAAGGATGCCACTCCAAAAATGAGCATGTCATCAGCAAAAAGAAGATGAGAGGGAAAAGAATTTCCTTCAGAATAATACATGGGAGAATAAGTACCCTCCCTCACCATCTTAGCAAGCCAACGAGAGAAAAAATCCTCAGCAATGTCAAACAGAAGAGGAGAGAGGGGGTCCCCTTGTTTGACCCCTCTAGAACAAGAAAAGTAAACCTTTGGAGAACCCTTAATCATCACAGAAATACGAGAGAAAGCCAGAATGTTTAGGATCCAATCCCTAAAAGTGAGAGAAAAACCAAAGGAATCCAACACAGCCAAGAGGAAGTTCCAATCGAAAGTATCAAATGCCTTACGAATATCAATTTTTAAGGCCATGTGTCCACAAAAACATTTTCTGTCAAGCATATTAACTCCCTCAGAAGCTAAGGCAATGCACTGATAAATGCTTCTACCTTTAAGGAAACCATACTGGTTGGGAGAGACAATCCTTGCTGCAATAACTGCAAGGCGATCAGCAAGAATTTTTTAGATGATTTTAAAACCAAAGTTACTCATCACAATTGGACGAAAATTCTCAATTCTGTCAGCTTCAACAACTTTAGGAATTAGAGCCATAATACTAGAGTTTAAACCAGGCAGGATGCAACCATGATCAAAGAAAGCATGAACCATATTGCAAACATCCTTCCCTATAATATCCCAAAATAATCGATAAAAAATTCCCCCAAAACCATCAGGACTAGGGGCACTGTCAGGATCCATGGAAAAGACTGTGTCTTTAATAGTTTCAATGGAAGGTTTAGAAGTTAATTCCTCATTTTCCAAAGAAGTTACTAAGTTGGGAATTACCTCATTAATTGGAGAAAGATCAACATGTTCCCTAGAACTACGAAAGAGATTAGAGAAATATTCAATTACATGATCAGATAATCTAACCGTGTCAGAAGTGGGACCCTCATCTCCGATCCTCAAATGCTGAATGCCAGCCCAAGTCTTTCTAACTCTAGCAGACCTTTGGAAAAAACTAGTGTTCCGATCCCCCTCTTTAAGCCATTTAACACGGCTTTGCTCTCTGTACATCATCTCCTGCCGAAGAAGCTGTAAATCAAGGTTGGAACAGGCGGCAGAAGCATCATTACTCAACTCCAGAGAATCACCATGTTCAGAAATTTGCTTTTGAATATCAGCAAGATGAACTTCAGCCAGGTGGATATTAGAACCAATTCTGCCAAATGTTGGTCCCTTGTAAGGTTGCAAAGATAGTTCCAGGGGGGGGGGGGGTTAGGAACTATTTTACCCTTTTTAAATAATTAGGGCAAACTTCTTTTTCTTAAGAAGAAAGTATATGACAAAGGCACTGAGCAATCAGCAAGACACTGGCTTAGTCAACTGGTGACTAGGTCAGTTTCGTTGCTTAAGTCAGGAAATAGCACTTAGAGTCTATTCCTGAACTAAGTCGTTTGCAGCGCACAACTCAGCTTGACCTCTTTTACTTGGTCAGTTTTAGTTTGTTTTAAGCAAGCAATGTATTAAGGAGTTAAGGGTTAGAAATACTTCACTCAGCGGAGTTATCCAGGTTCGGCTTCTTCTAAGCCTACGTCCTGTCCCCGGAACACGTTCCGAGATTTCCAATTCACTACTGAGCTCTTTAAAGGTAGAGACTCAAAAACCCTTTACAAATCAGAAGCTGAGTATAACAAGAGTACCTTCCTCTATACCTCTACTCACTTCTACTCTAATTCACTAAGTACTAAAACCGAGTACTCAACTTCTCCTTTCTAATTCTAGAAATGATTAAGATTTGTCCTAAACAACAATTGCTAGAACACCTTAGATGATTGAGGATCAATCACTCTAGACTTTTACACAGATGTGAAAATTGTCGTGTAAGATTTGCTTTGCTTTTGGATGCAGAACTTTTGTATACGTTTGGTCAGCGTAACGGCTTTTGCTCAAAGTTCTGTGTTGAATAATGATTCTGAATGCTCTATTTATAGAGAGCTGTGAGAGCTTCTGGTTATTTCGAATTTCAAAATGACCGTTGGAGGGAAACGGCTTCATGTCGTTTTCACTCAGTCTGTTCAGCAGTTCTCTTAGCCAATCAGATTCTAGCATCTTCTGTTCTTCGGTCAGTGTGGCAGTATGTTCCTCCAAATCTGGTAATGTCAAACAGACAGCTTCCTGCATCTTCTGTTCTTTACCAAAAGAGGAAATACTTGGTCTGGAAGTTGCTTTGTGGTCAGCGGCTGTCTTGTACGTTTTGTCGAGACAACTCAGCAGCTTCTTACCGAAGTTATCTACGTGGATCTTCTGGATCCTTCATTGCTGAGCTGCGTTTCAATACTCAACGGCAGCGTTTTGTAATACGCGGGCTGAGTGATCTTGGCCTTGTTTAACTTGGGCTTTGACTTTCATATAAGGCTTGGGCCTTATGATCTTTATGTCTTGTAACAATTATAAACTCAACATTGAACACACACATTAGTAACAATAAATGAAAGCATTTAAACTTAGTGTGTTATAGAATATTTAATTGTACTTAAATAATTTTGTCAAATCAAAATCTTGTGGAAAGGTGTTTCAACAAACTCCCCCATTTTGATGTTGGCAAAACTATTCAGCAAGGAACTCAGCATTGAGCTCCCCCATGATAGTTGACCTATTTGACTAAGTAAACTCCCCCATCAGGGTTGAGCTACTGACTTAGTTTTATTCTAAACATTTTAAGGTTTAATTGAATAAGTCTAAGATCAGTTTTCAAGTATAGGTCAGCTTGTGGGATATATTCTATTTTACTCAGTTTTAGCGGAAGTGTAGTATAGTAAAAGAGCGCTAAGTAATTAATTTGTTCAATGGTTGATTTTAGACAAGTTCAATCATTAATTTTTACGCAGCATACATTCAGCAGATATTTTACTCGTTTACTGAGTTCAATTTGTACTTAGAAGATGCATTCATAATACTTAGCATGAAAGGATAAATAACACAAGTTAAGTCGACAATGCATACAGGTATTGTATTAAATAACATAGGATAGTTAGCATACATAATACATGTTACAAGAAGGAAGAAATAAGCTAAGTGTAAACTTAGCTTCTGATTTAACTAAGTTTCTTTTTTTTTATCTATTTCTTCTTCTTTTGCTGACTGCCTTCAGCTTGAGTTCTGCGCTGATCTTTCTTCTCCCTCGTTTTGCCAGCACCGGGTGGAGGCAACTTGAAGGAATCCAAAAGAACAGCTCTAGAGAGCTCAGCAGAGAAGGTCTTCAAACGATCAGCACTTTCGTCTATGCCATCAAAGATAGGAGCACCGTTGCTGAGGACCTCAGGACTAATACGGATATCAGCAGCACTGAGCATACTGAGTACATAAGCTTGTCCTTTTCCCAGCCATGTAATTGTGTCTGTCAGCACAGCAAAGGAGTTGTGGAAGGTTTTGAGAAGTGAAGTATCATAGTGCTCACGCTGAAGATTCGTGTGTCTAACATGGTCGAATATCTTCTGGGAGTTGGTCAGTATTTGATCCTGTTTGAGCTGGTTGGTGTCCATTTCTTCCTTGTGGAGATTAAGTAGACGAACTGCCTCACTGAGTTGCTCCATTGAGCATTGAGATGTGTTTGCAAGCTGTGCATTAGTCTTGTTTTGTTCAGTATGGAGCTGAGCAAACAACATCTTTAACTCAGAGGAAGTGGCGAGATTTGGGTTCGCAGCTGACAGGTTCTGGATCTGGGAAGATAAAGAAGTGAGACATTGTACTGTTGTCAGCTGGATCTCAGCCAACTTAGCAATCGAATCCTGCCTAGCTTGCTGTGTTTGTGAAGATAGTAGAATACTCAGCAGGTCCTTGAGTTCCTTAACTTCATTGAGAAGTTGAGTTACTTGAGAAGGCTGAGTAGTTTCTATATGGGAAATGGCAGCAGCAGGAGGAGTTGAATGCTGAATATCTCTAATCAGAGCCTGCACTGAGTCAATGATTCTTTGACTGGACTCAGTAACATTGATTATGGCCTGAGAGATGGCAGTTTGACCAGATAGAGAAGAGGTTGCTGGGTCAGGGACTGGGGTTATTATTGGGTTTTGCGCAAGTGTTGATTGGATAGTTGTTGGGTTAGCAGGTTCAACCTCAGCGGAACAGTCAGGTTGGATGGGTTCAGAGCTGACTGGTGCTGTGTTTTCTTCGAGATTTTGCTCGGTTTGGATTGGTGGGTTTGCAGAGTTAAGTTGTTCGGCTTGTTCCTGAGTAGAAACAGAGGCTTGTTTTTCTGCTGCTTGTGAAGGTTGAGGAGATGGTGCAGAAGGAATTGGCTTCCGGAAGAAGGTCATCTTGACCTTGGATGGATCATGCAATGGTGTGCTGACTGGTTGGTCTAAGATGCTGGCCTTTACCAGTCTTCTTCTGGTCTTTTGTACAGGAGGAGGGTCAGCTTGATTTACATCAGCTTGAGATGGAGAGTCGTCTACATTCTGATCAGCAGTGTGCTGGTTAATTGGCTAGTGATGTTGTTCAACTCCATTAGCTGACTCAGTGTGAGCTTGGTCAGCTTGATCATGGTCACTAGCTGTCCTTTCAGAGTCAGCTTCCGTCTCTTGCTCCTGTGCATGTCCTTCATCCTCAGTGTCTTCATTCTCAAGCTCTTCCTCGAGCTGAGTGACGAAATGTTCGTCTAGGTCCACCTCATCTTCCTATTGCTCAGTTTCTTCAGCATGATGCTGAGCATAATGTGAGTCCGAAGTGACTACGAAGTCAAGTGGAAGGACGTTGATTGGTGAAAGAGTAGAAGTCTTCTGCTTCTTCTGAGGAGGATCCGTTGTATCCTCAGTTGCAGGCTCATCTTGCCTGCTGTGCTTTTCAGCTGACTGAGTTTTGTCTTGGTTTGACTCAGTAGCTGATTTGGTCTTTTTGGACTTAGGCTCAGCTTCCTTAGATGGAGTACCGGTGGGCTTCCTTTTTCTTGTGGCTGGGGCTTTAGTCCGTTTTCCTTTTGCTGGAACAATCACCTCAGCAGGTAGCACTTCCTCAGCTTGCTCCTCTAGCTGCTCAATAAATTTTCCTTTCTTCAAAGGTTGGTTGAATTTGAGAGCACGCAGTGATGCTGTTGTGATCTCAGATCCTTTCACACAGGTTTCTCCTTGTAAGTCAACCTTGTGGTCAACTAGAATCTTTGTGATCAGCGAGCCTAGCCTTAGATTGTTCGTGCTACGTAGGAATCCAGCTATTAGAAACACTGGCATGTTTATCGGTTTGTAGGTCAGCATGTGCCAGATAAAGCACATCTCGAAGTGGGAGGCTGAGCTGGTGCAGTTGACCTTCTGGTAGATCAGTTGGACCAGCAGGAAGTGGGCCATCTTCTGATGCTGACCCATGGACGAGCTAGTTACTTCTCCAATGTACCCAGCAGGCTTACAGAAGGTTTCATCATAGTAGATGTCCTCCTGATCACCATTTCTTCTTAACTCAGCACCCTCAGTCTTAAGGCTGAGTAAGGATCCCAAATACGTTGGGTTGATGAAAATGGTCTTTCCCCTGACTTCAGTGACTAAGTAGTCATGGTCCTTTGCGTCAGCTTTGAGGTTATGGTAGAATTCCATAACCAGGTCAGGGTAGGTGGGGAATCATAGGGAGAACAACTCAGTCCAACTGTTGTTCTTTATCCAGTCACAGAACGGTTGTTCTGAGTCAATAAAGGTCTGAGATACCCAGCGAGAAGATTCCACTTTCCATTCTCGGACATTCTCGAATACGCGAATGTACTGTCTAGGTTTAGCTGGTTTTCCCTGAGCTTGAGTGGCTTTTCCTTTTCCATGTCCAGTAGCTTTGGATGGAGAAGGCTGAGTGGAGGTTTTGTTTGTCTGTTCATCGATGGTGGCCTTGGAACGACCGGCACCGGAGATGTTGAAAGAGGCTTGAGTCATTTTAGGAGTTCTGAAGTTCTTAAGTTTGTAAGGAAATTCTGAAGCTTTTGAAAGTTCAGTACGCGTAAAGAGAAGGTAGTGGGAAATACCCACTATTTATAGATTTTTTAATTAAGGTTTCCGTTTGAATTTAGGTCGGTTTTACCCTTGGGTTGTCCAATCGGCAGAAACCCTGACATTTATGACACTTTATGACATATTCAGCGCAGGCGTTGTACAGGTGTCATTACGCGTGCGTTTGCATTGAATGCTAATGATTACCTTTACTCAGCATTTGTTGGTACAAACGTTTCATATTCTGAGTGGTCAGTTTTGTGCAACGGATAGTGGGAGTAATTAGTTACTCGGTCTGAGATAACTTACTCAGTGTGTATTAGTTGCTGTGCATGTGATTTTGACAGATATTCGTTAAAACACTCAGCATGTTAACATTCATTCAGCATGCATTATATCACATTTTTACTTAGGAATTTAAGATAGTGGATTAAACATACCAATGGCTTCTCTCAGTATGCTGAATTGCTCTCGTGCTAGAGGCTTTGTAAAGATATTAGCGAGCTGCTCATCTGTTGGCACATATGTCAGCTTGATTTCTTCCTTGAGTACATGATCTCTGATGAAGTGATGTCTTATGCTGACATGCTTCATCCTGCTGTGCTGGATTGGGTTCTTTGAGAGGTCAATTGCGCTCTTATTGTCGCATTTGACTTCAATTGTCTTTGTTTGTACACCATAGTCTTCAAGCTGTTGCTTAATCCATAGGACCTGAGCAACACAGCTTCCAGCAGCAATGTACTCAGCTTCAGTGGTGGACAGGGCTACTGACGCCTGCTTCTTGCTGAACCAAGATACAAGACAGCTTCCTAGGAAATGGCATCCTCCAGAGGTGCTTTTTCTTTCCAGCTTGTCTCGTCCATAGTCAGCGTTAGTGTATCCGATGAGTGTAAAGTCATGAGTATTTGGATACCACAAGCCTGCATTTACTGAGCTTTGCAAATATCTAAGGATCAATGTTCTAGTTCATATTTCTTCAATATATCCCTGGCATATTTAGCTTGACTGATGAATATGTCATTCTTTCCTTGTTTAATTTGAAGTCCAAGGAAGAATTTGAGTTCTCCCATCATTGACATCTCGAACTCAGTCTTCTTGCTGACTGTAGCCCTGAGCTACAAGCCGTGCTTTGTTTCTGACTACGTTTCCTTGTTCATCCAGCTTGTTCCTGAAGACCCATCTGGTTCCAATGGTCTTCTGGCTTCTTGGATGTGGCACTAGCTCCCATACATTATTCCTTCTGAATTGGTCCAGTTCCTCTTGCATGGCATTCATCCAGAATTCGTCATGCTCAGCTTCAACAAAGTTCTTCGGCTCCTGAACTGAGACAAAGGCTACATTGCCGAGATACTTCCTGAGTTGATTCCTTGTCATCAGGGTATTTCCAGCTGAGTCAAGAATTGCATTTTCTGAATGCCCTCTTGGGACTCTTATCTCCTTGGGTAGATTTGTGTCTTGTTCTATTCGTGTTTCATCATTCTCTGCAGAAGTAGATTGGTCAGCGAAAACAATCTTAGGTTCACTCTTACTCTTGGTCAGCCGCTTTGTGAAGGACTCGGTAGCTGGTTCTTGATCAGCAAGTGCTGAGTTTGGTTCATCTTCTGTCAGCGGCTGGTATCTTCCTGCAGGGTCAGTTTCATCGAATTGCACATGTATAGACTCTTCTAATACTTGGGTTCTCTTATTAAAAACTCTGTATGCTTTGCTGTTTGTTGAGTAGCCTAGAAAGATAGCCTCATCTGCTTTTGAATCAAATTTGGCTAAGCTATCTTTGGTATTTAAAATGAAACATCTACAGCCAAAGGCACAAAAGTATCCAATGTTGGGCTTTCGTCCTTTCCAAAGTTCATAAGGGGTTTTCTTAAGTATAGGTCTAACTAGAGCTCTATTGAGAATATAGCATGCTGTGTTAACAGATTCTCCCCAAAAATACTTTGGAAGCCTATGCTCATCCAGCATTGTCCTGGCTATTTCAACCAGAGTTCTGTTCTTCCTTTCTACAACCCCATTTTGCTGAGGTGTTCTAGGAGCAGAAACATTGTGGTCAATGCCGCTGGCTTCACAGAATTCAACAAACTTTTGGTTTTTGAATTCTCCACCGTTATCACTACGGATATGAGCTAATTTTAGGTCTTTTTCATTTTTAATTTTTCTAACCAAATTTGAAAATGTCTCAAAGGTCTCATCCTTGCTGGTCAGCAAGATAACCCACGTATACCGAGAGAAGTCATCTACAATGACCAAGGAAAATCTTCTTCCACCCAGACTCAGCGGCTGGACTGGACCAAAGAGATCCAAGTGTAGTAACTCTAACGGACGTTTAGTTGAGACAATGTTTTTACTGTGAAAAGATTGTTTGGTTTGTTTTCCAGCTTGGCAAGCGTGGCATAGTTGATCTTTTTGAAATTTAAGTTCAGGCAGTCCCTCAACCAATTGCTTTCTTGCTTATTTGGCCAGGAGGTCTATGCTTACATGACCAAGTCTCCTGTGCCATAGCCAGGAATTTTCTTCCTTTGTGACTAAGCATACAGTTTTTGAAAACTTCTTTTGTAGGTTCAGCATGAAAACATTATCTATCCGAGGGCCAGTTAAAATTAACTCATTTGTTTTTCCCTCATATATTTTACATCCAGTATCATCAAATATAACTTTTCTCCCATTATCACATAGCTGAGCTACACTGAGTAAGTTATATTTGAGTCCGCTGACTAGGGAGACAGATTCAATAGTGGGATTACCTCCAACGGTGCCTGATCCTACTATCTTACCCTTTCTGTTGTCTCCAAAACTTACGCTTCCTCCTCGTTTACGTTCAAACGTGATGAACTAAGTTTCATCACCCGTCATATGCCTTGAGCATGCGCTGTCAATATATCACATTTTTTACTTCTCGGCACATCTCAGGCTTACCTGCATTGTGATCAGTTTCCTTTAGGTACCCAATTCTTTTTGGGTCCTGACTTGTTAGGTTCAACAGGTAAAGCATCATATTTTATTTTGTGGCGACATATATTGATAGTATGGCCACTTTTTCCACAGAAGTCACAACTGACCTTCTGTTTAGGATTCTTTACTGACTTGTCAGCACCCCAGTGCTGAGCGTGCCAGCACACCTTAGTGGTGTGTCCTAACTTCCCACAAAAGTCACACTGGACTCTTCGCTGGGGATTTCGTCTCTGCTGAGTACCTTGGTACTGAGTACCTTGATACTGAGTTCTCAGAGGAAAATTGTTTTTGTTTGGAACCTTTAATTGGTTCTGAATGGTTGTGACATCCTTCCTCAGTTTCTTTGAAACTGACTGGACTTCAGAGACAGACTCATGAATGATTTTCATATTTTCATGCAAAACTGAGTTGTCCTGAAGAAGGTATCTGAGGTCACTCAGTTTGACCTCTTCTACTTCATCACAGCGCCGGTTGAGTGCTTTAATCTTCTTGTTACACTTTTTGACAAGTGTATAGAGATCACTCAGGGCATTACCCATTTCATTTCTGAGTTGAGAGAGTGAGATTACCTCATTAGATTGCTCTTCATAATCTGACTCATCAGATTGGTCAGCATGCTCAGAAATGCATGGCTCAGCAAGTTCGTCAGCCATGAAGCATATCGTCGCTGACTCTGTGGCCTCAGCTTCAGTAGATGAAGAATCATCACTGTCACTCCATGTTGCCACCATTGCCTTCTTGCCATTCTTTTTGTCTTTCCTCAGCGTTGGGCAGCTTGACTTGATGTGGCCGGTTTGATGGCACTCAAAGCATGTAATGGGCTTTGAGCTGTCCTTCTTGAATTTGCTGTCACTTGAGTCAGCCTTATATTTATCAAATTTTCTATAAGGCTTCTTGGAGTATTTGTCATTTCTTTTGAACAGTCTCTTCATTTTTCTTGTGAACATTGCCATCTCCTCATCGTCAGTTGAGCCATCATCAGTTGAATCAGCTTTCATGACAAGTGACTTCTGCTTCTTGTCTTCGGATTTTTCTTTCACCTCGAAATTCTTCATAGATATCTCATGAGTCAGCAGTGAGCCGATGAGTTCATCATATTTGTAGGTGGTTAAATCCTGAGCTTCTTCAACGGCTGTCTTCTTGGCTTGCCAGTCTTTAGGAAGACTTCTGAGTATCTTCTTGACTTGTTCTTCCTCAGTGAAGATTTTTCCAAGTCTTTTGAGCTCATTTATGATGTTGGTGAATCTTGCATTCATTTCAGAAATCCCCTCATCATTGTTCATTTCGAACAGCTCATACAATCTCATCTACTGGTTGACCTTAGACTCCTTCACCTTGTTGGTTCCTTCGTAGGTGACCTCCAGCTTCTTCCAGATCTCCTGTGCTGACTCACAACCTGATATTTTGTTGTATTCTGCAGCATCCAGCGCACAGTGAAGCATATTTATAGCCGAAGCATGATTTTGTAGCTTCTTGAGATCATCCTCTGTCCATTCAACCTCAGCTTTAACAACTGACTGGCCAGCAACAACTTTCACAGGTACAAACGGGCCTTGGACTATAGATAGCCAGGCACTCATGTTTGTAGCTTGAATGAAGTTCTTCATCCTATTCTTCCAAAAGGTATAGTTTGACTCGAAGAATAGGGGAGGCCTAGTAATGGACAGCCCCTCAGGTAATATCTGAGTTGTCTGGTTTCCAGGGAGAAACCGAGTACTGTTTTCACCCATGGTATGGATCAACTCAAGGTTGTTAAACCTTTAGTAATGAGCTTTTAGGCTCTGATACCACTTGTTGGTCCCTTGTAAGGTTGCAAAGATAGTTCCAAGGGGGGGTTAGGAACTATTTTACCCTTTTTAAATAATTAGGGCAAACTTCTTTTTCTTAAGAAGAAAGTATATGACAGCGGCACTGAGCAATCAGCAAGACACTGGCTTAGTCAACTAGTGACTAGGTCAGTTTCGTTGCTTAAGTCAGGAAATATCACTTAGAGTCTATTCCTGAACTAAGTCGTTTGCAGCGCACAACTCAGCTTGACCTCTTTTACTTGGTCAGTTTTAGTTTGTTTTAAGCAAGCAATGTATTAAGGAGTTAAGGGTTAGAAATACTTCACTCAGCGGAGTTATCCAGGTTCGGCTTCTTCTAAGCCTACGTCCTGTCCCCAGAACACGTTCCGAGATTTCCAATTCACTACTGAGCTCTTTAAAGGTAGAGACTCAAAAACCCTTTACAAATCAGAAGCTGAGTATAACAAGAGTACCTTCCTCTATACCTCTACTCACTTCTACTCTAATTCACTAAGTACTAAAACCGAGTACTCAGCTTCTCCTTTCTAATTCTAGAAATGATTAAGATTTGTCCTAAACAACAATTGCTAGAACACCTTAGATGATTGAGGATCAATCACTCTAGACTTTTACACAGATGTGAAAATTGTCGTGTAAGATTTGCTTTGCTTTTGGATGCAGAACTTTTGTATACGTTTGGTCAGCGTAACGGCTTTTGCTCAAAGTTCTGTGTTGAATAATGATTCTGAATGCTATATTTATAGAGAGCTATAAGAGCTTCTGGTTATTTCGAATTTCGAAATGACCATTGGAGGGAAACGGCTTCATGTCGTTTTCACTCAGTCTGTTCAACAGTTCTCTTAGCCAATCAGATTCTAGCATCTTCTGTTCTTCGGTCAGTGTGGTAGTATGTTCCTCCAAATCTGGTAATGTCAAACAGACAGCTTCCTGCATCTTCTGTTCTTTACCAAAAGAGGAAATACTTGGTCTGGAAGTTGCTTTGTGGTCAGCGGCTGTCTTGTACGTTTTGTCGAGACAGCTCAGCAGCTTCTTACCGAAGTTATCTACGTGGATCTTCTGGATCCTTCATTGCTGAGCTGCGTTTCAATACTCAACGGCAGCGTTTTGTAATACGCGGGCTGAGTGATCTTGGCCTTGTTTAACTTGGGCTTTGACTTTCATATAGGGCTTGGGCCTTATGATCTTTATGTCTTGTAACAATTATAAACTCAACATTGAACACACACATTAGTAACAATAAATCAAAGCATTTAAACTTAGTGTGTTATAGAATATTTAATTGTACTTAAATAATTTTGTCAAATCAAAATCCTGTGGAAAGGTGTTTCAACACCAAACATGTTTTTATTCCAATCCCTGAGAATAGGCCTAAGGGTGCGAAGTTTATGACATAATAGTTGAGCAGAAGGGAGAGAGATGTGGGATGTAGTCCAGTGATTAGCAATTACCCCCTTTAAAGAATCATTAGTGGTCCACATTGCATGGAATCTGAACCTAGCAATCATTGGTTCCCCAATCCTGCATTGAAGGAGCATCGGGCAATGATCAGAACTATACCTTGCCAAAGCCGTGCAAAAGATAGAGTCCCAAGAATCCAAAACGCCCTCTAACACTAAAGCCATATCCAGTCGACACTCAACATGAGCCGCCCTATCCCGACCATTGGACCAAGTAAACTTCTGACCCAAAGTATCAATATCAATAAGATCATAATCATCAATAAAGTTCCTGAATTCCCTGCAGGATCCAGCAACAGGAGGGAAACCAAGCTTCTCATGAGAGCCCGTAATAGCATTGAAATCCCCAAACACCAACCAATTATTAGTTGGAAAGGCACAACTATAAAGAGAAGACCACAACTCCCTTCTTTCTGAAGCCAGATTACTACCATAAACAAAAGAAAGCAGAAAAGACTTATCACCCAGCTGGTGTTGAACATTAACATGTTGGGCATGAGAAGAATGAAGAGAAAGAAAAGAAGCATCCCTAGAGAGAAGCCAAAGAGTCGGTGAATTTTTATCATTCCAAGCAAAGAGAGAAAGACCCAGAGATCTCCAAAACTGATTAGCAGTGTCACTAAAACAAACAAGAGGTTCTGCAAGACACAAAAAATCAGGACGATGTTGTTGGCATAGAAGCTTCAGGGCTCGTTGAGTACGATCATTACCGATGCCCCTACAATTCCAAAATAACACAATCATTGAAACCGCAAAGGCGGCTTGCTATGCCGTTTACCACTGACCTCAAGAGGAATGTTGTTATCTTTGTGCTTCTTCCTTTTTTGGACTTTAGACCAAGTCTTTTCCTCTATATCATTAACCACCTGCAAACAGTCACTGTTTTCTGAATGCTCAATGATTTCAAATTAGGAAATTCAGAAGCTTGAGGATTGGGGTGAGAGGTTTGCCAACCCAAGACTCCCAGCTCTTTATCAAGTTGATGAGATGGAAAGTTAAGAAAAGGAGAGGCGAGGGCCATGCCAGAGTCAGAATCAGGAACCGATTCACTAATCTTGACAGAACTATGAAGTACCATCTGCAAGTCACAGTTATTAGTTTTGTCAGACTTTTCAATGTCAGGAGCCCCTTTAGAGGATTCACCAGGATCAATGTGAACTCCAGGCTTCTGTTGCCAAATCCGAGTAACAGACCTACCTCGGGGCTCGAGAGATCCCATCTTTTGCTTCCCATTTCATTGCTTTGTGACAACATGTTCTTCACGACGAAGATTCCTCCTACAAGCTCCAGTAGAATGACCAATGGAATGGCAAATGGAGCATAAGTCAGGAAGTCTTTCATATTCAAGGGAAATCCAATGCATTGAGGTGTTAGTATCCACCCTTAGCTTGTATTGAATTTCCTTAGAAAGCTCCACATCAATCAAGATACGAGCATAATGACCCATTTCACCCTCCACAGTATTCTTGTTAAAACGAAGGGGCACCCCAATCGCCATTGCAATGCTTGCCATGATCCGCTTATCCCAGAATTCCCAAGGAAGATTGTAGAATCAGACCCAGACTTGAGCAGATGTGGATTTGTGAGAGTCAGGATTAAATCCTGGACTCCAAGGAATGAAACGCATAATTCCAGGCCTGAGAGCAATGGCACCACGACTCCAAACAGATTGGAGAGCCTCTGCGGATGCAAGAATGATGTGGTAAAAACCTCTACCCAGAGAAATCAATCTCCAATTAGGAGGGCAACCCCAAATAGTTGAAAGTTTGGCCTTCAAGTACGGCTGCTTCTAAGGAGATTCCCCTTTAGCAAGAGTGATACGCCCGATAATAGAATGCTTACAAAGATTGAGTCTTTCATTGTAAATATCTTGCTGTATTTTGACGGCTTTAAAGCCGCCTTCTTCAGATATAAGAGATCGATCCATGGGGGGAGGAACATCAGGAGAAATAGCCGTAGAAGGAGCAGCACCAATAAGAGTAGCCGCATAGGACCTAGGTCCAGCAGAAGGCCCGGATCTCGAAGGAGGACAAATCGCAACATCACGAGATCCAGACGAAGTATGTTTCAAGAAAGAAGATCTGGAAAAAAGATGAGCAATGAAGCAATCCATATCAGATCTGCAAGAGCCGACTAAGCAACCAAAAACGGTAGTGGCAGCGAAAAGACGGCGGTGGAGAGTCAAAACCCTAGCAGCGCAAAACCTTCCAATTGTCAAATCCTTTACAAAATCAATTAAAATCCATCATATATTATTAATTTATTATTCCATTATGGATATATTAAAATAAGGTGCAGACAAATCCAAACAGAGCCTTTCAAATCGTCTCTCCCTTAGGTAGTGTTTCAAGTGCAGGAAAAATTGCAAAGATCAATTAAAAGTCCAAATTATAAATCACGACAGGCGGCCGGCGACAGCGAGCGGCGGCTACACAGCCGCGCGCGACGACAAACCGCGAGCAGAAGAGCGGACCGGTGACCAGATCTGCAAAATCTCGTACACCTAAGAAGAGCGAGGCGGCGGCAGGGATAAGAAACGACGACAGCAGCGGCGAAAGGAGAAGAGCGGCGGCGGCCCAAACCGTGAAATCCCAAACACTGAGAAAGAAAGACCCGGCGGTGAGGGGAAGAAGCGCGGCGGAGGCAAGGAGAGAAAGCGACGGCAGCGGCGACGAAGGAGAGGAGCGACGGCGTCCAAAATGCAAAACCCTAGCAGAGCATGTTCGTGACCTTCATCTCTCCTAACTTTTACCCCTATATTAAGAATATTTTAATATTTGATAAATTACGAAAAACCTTAATTACCTCAACATGATTTATTAGCTTGACAATAGACTTATTAATACTATTAATCTCTATAATATTTTTTGAAAAAGTTTAATTTAGTCATAACGTATAAAATAATATTATTTTAATGTTAATGTTTATGAAATGGTATAATTATAAGATTGAGTAAATTGAATTAGTACCATTTTACAATAGTACAATTATAACTCTTGGTAATGGGACTTGGGACTAAATTTGTACCATTTCACAAATGTTGAGGCATCTTTTTCCGGAAACTATAATTGCACCATTTCACAAACATTAAAATTAAAATTGTGTCATTTTTTATGTTGGGGCTAAATTGGCGCATCTCAAAAAAGTCTTATACATTATGTCTCGATTCGATCCATGTAGAGTGTTTATTCAATAGTGGAGCCAGGAATCCATACATGAAGGGCAGATTTAACCGTGCGGTTAGTAGCAGAGTAAGACTGTGTTTTTTTTTTACTAAAATTAAGTAAACTGAACCAAACTGAACTGAATGGAACTGAAATGAACTGAATGCTACTGAACTGAAATGATAATATTAGAGTTTGAAAATAGTAATAATTAAAATAAATAAGCTTATAATAATAATGGTTTTAATAATAATAATAATTGATACGGTATCAAGTTATTTGGGCTTTTGACGATTGGGCCGTGACCATGATCCGAAGTCATTGCATGGGCCCAATTCCATCAAAGCCCATATTGCGTTCTTCTTGGCCGAAGCCATGACTTCAGCCACTTAACGTCCGAAGGTTTCTCCTTAGGAACTGTTTAAGGAAACACGTGGACTAATGAATTGGATTCCAAAAGCACACTTCCCAAACTCATATATCTCACAGTATGGAAAGATAGGGTCCGAAGAGCAATTAAGTGCTGCTGCGTGTCCAGATACACTTCATTTTTACTTATAAATAGGTTAGAAGCCCACGTTCACATGTATCTTACTTAAACTATTTCATTTACTCATTTCCTTATTCTAAGTTAGCTTGATATTCTCTTTGATATCTTGTGACTTTAGCATCGTAGAGGGTTCACCGGAACACCGACCCCCTTTTCTAGCATTCTTTGTGATCTCAGGTCATCGGAGTGCAGTTGGAAATGGAGTTTACAAGAAGTTCCATATCATTTGGTGCAGTGAACGTGGACTGTTTCTCGTAAAGTACGGTTCAAGTTCAAAGTTCAGTCATCAATCCTGCAAATCAACATATGGCACAATCCACTGTCCAGCCAGGGATTCAGTCAAATCAGTGGGTTGCGGACATTCATAGCACTTCAACCAGGGATTAAGTCAAATCATTTTTCAAGTGTTTCGTATTTTTTCACGTTTTTCTATTTTTTCGCATTTTCCTACTTTTTTTCCAATTTTTCACGTTCTTACCGTTTTTTTATATCGTTTTCACGGCTATCCATTTTCATGTTTTTTATTCATTTTTAGCTTTTTCTTTTTTTCGTTTTCATGTTTTCAATGTGTTTTTTTTTACATTTTTTCATGTTTTTACTGTTTTTTTTATTTTTATAACAAATTGCCAAATTATGATCTGCTAAAAGTGTTTGGTTATTCACATTTAACAAATGTGGTAACAGTGAGATTTTTTTTTTGTAGTTGTTGCAGCATAGAATTGGCTAATTTATCAAATTGATATCAATAATACCTATTTGCATAATACTATTGATGCAGGGCCGGCTCAGGACTATTTGAGGCCCTAAGCGAGATATGAAATATAGGCCCTTTATATATTCATGTGACACAAAAAATTTAATATTTATCTAAATAAAGTTAGATGTAAAATCACTAATTAAATTTTTAAATTCAATGTCTTTAGTGTCTCATTTTTCTATAGATAATAAAGTTAATCCATGTTCTTGAGTAGTATATATAGCTATTTTTTATTTTTTATGTTGTTTAAAGTAAAAAAAGAAAAAAAAAACGTTGCAAGATTTTGATAAATGGTAAAATATGGAATTGATAGACATAGAGTAAAACCTTAATAAATTAATACTCGATAAATTAATAACCTTTTTAAAATAATAATCTCTTCTAGTCCCGATTTAGGTCAATTCAATAAATTAATACTCGATAAATTAATATCTCTATAAATTAATATAGTTTTATGGTCCCAACATTATTAATTTAAAGAGATTTTACTATATGTATTGGATTTGGATGGAAGAATAAATAAATTAACATCCTAATTTCATAATATATAATATATAATTATATTTTTCTAAATTCTATCTATAACAAACATATTAAATTGAGGTCCTCATTTGTTCGGGGCCCTAGACGGTGGCCTTGGCTGCTTTAAAGGCAAGCCGGCCCTGTATTGATGACTATATATGGTAGCTCTGGGGTTATATAATGCCTCCAGGATCCGTATACAAGTTGTCCAAATCTCTTTATGGCCTAAAGCAGACAGGAAGCCAATGGAATGAAATTTTTATTAAAAAACTTTTAACTATTGGTTTCACTAAATATGTGCACGATTATTGTCTGTTTACTACTAAAATAATTGGATGAGACTTTTTGTGTTTAACCATTTATATGTCGATGATGTTTTAATTACTGACACTTCAGTGGATCTTAATGATAAGATCAAGCAATATTTGAATGATGCATTTACAATTAAAGATTTGAGGATGACTAAGTTTTTCTTGGGAGTGGAATTAGTTTGATCAAAGGCATGTAGTTTTTATCTCACATCACAAGTACATTATAATAGATACTAGTTTGGAGGAGTAATATCTATTTCTAGTCCTTTTCCATCTGTTGTAAATTTAGACGCAGAATCGAGCTTTTGTAAGGGAATAGATAGTTATAAAAAGTAAATTTTTAAGAATATTTTATTTGGGATTTAGAGCATTTCCAAGAGACTCTTAGTCTATTCTCTAAAAATAATATAAATAATTGGCTCTTAGTGATTTAAGAGTCACTAAGATATATCATCTCCAACAATATTCCTTATTTATTATTTTATTATTAAAATTATTAATGATTGTTATATTTACCAATAGTGAAAGGAGAAAGACTCTGTAATAAAAAAATTATTAATAAAAAATGAATTTAGGACACTTTTAAAAAATTATGTAACACCGTCCATTTACGACACTTTTAAACTCTCTATCCTTGTACTTTTTGTAATTTTTTAATATAGCTTGGGTTTTGTTGGGGAGGTGCTAGGGGTGTCAGCCTAGTTGGGATGTCCGATTGCCTTCCCTGATATCGTCTCAATCCTTATTGAAAAAAAAAAGAATTTAGGAGGCACTACAAGATGGAAAGAGGCTTAATAGAGAGGATGGGGACACTTTTAGTGATTTTTAACTCTCTCTCCTCAAATTTTAACTTAAGAGTCAAACTAAAAGGTTGTTAGAGATACTCTTACTAAGTCAGATTTGTCCTATGCTACTCAGCAGCTGAGTGCCGATTTATGTCTTTTTTTTTTAATCAAAGAATAACTTTATTGAATAAGATCAGAATCAAGAATAGAAACAAGAAAAGGGGGTGCACTATGCCACTCCCCGCGAACAGACGCAGAACTGACTGCCTTTGCTAGGCTATGGGCAGCACAGTTCGCTGAACGCTTAACAAATGAGATAGATACATTATCTAACTCGGTTAACAAAACAATGCAAATAGAAATAATGTCTGATAAGTAGGACAGGGATTGGGTATTGTTGTTTATGGCTTGGACTACGGATAGACAGTCGGTTCGGACCTCAACATTCCTGTATCCATTGTCTTTCAGCCACGATAGTGCCTCCTTAACGGCAATTGCTTCTGCAATGATGGGCTCAAAATAACCGTTTAACGCTCCGTGCTGGGCGAATTTACACTCCCCAGCCCTGTTTCTAATTAAGAACCCAAAAGAACAGTAGCCTTCCTCTCTAAAGATCCCCGCGTCGATGTTGCATGCCATACTGTCTTCCGGTGGTCGTACCCATCTGCTCAGGTGGCCAGCAACTTGTGCTTGCGCAGATTGTCGGAGCTCCCGCGCTAATTCCCATTCAGTGTATTCCCTTGCCGCTACGGTCACCACTTCCTCTGCTGCTAAGTGGGTTTGGTTCCAAACTTCAGAGTTCCTGTTTTTCCACATATTCCACAGAACCCAAACCATCTCCTCCGCCTCCCTAGCCCAGCCTGAAATCTTCTCTATAATCCAGCTCGAGATGTCCGTCGCTGAGGACATGCGATTGTCTTTAAAAAACCGGAACCAGATCTGATGTGCGCCGGGGCAACGAAGAAAAGCATGCCCCACATCCTCAATCTCATTTTTACAAATTGGACACAGAGGAGATAAGCTACTATGGCGGAGCTAGAGATTGCTCATTACAGGTAAGCAACCTAACAAAAATCTCCAAATTAGATTTTTAATTTTTGGTGCTGTCTTTAGATTCCATAGTGTGTTCCAGTTGATGGGTTCCTCTGCATTTCTTTGTGGCTGTTCTGTGATACTCCGGTAGCCAGATTTTACCTTGTAATTACCAGTTATGTCATGTCCCCAGTACCATGAGTCGTTAGCTTGATGATTAATCCTCGGTATGGATAGAATTAGTCGTTGATCTCTATAATTGAAAGTTGTTTGTATTAGGTCTCGGTTCCATGATCCATCCTCATTCATCAAATCGCTCACCTGTCCTGTAGCCATCTCAGATGATGTGGGCTGGTAAGATTAGGGTTTATCATATCTGGTAGCCACGGATCCTCATGAATACGTGTGTGCAGGCCATTGCCGATTTTCCTCCTTAGACCGTTCCTCAGTATGGTTTGACTAGTTAGAATGCTACGCCAGACATAAGACGGATTGTGGCCGACAGTTGCGTTCAGGAAGTCCGTGGTTGGAAAGTATCTGGCTTTCAGTAGTTGTGTGACCAAAGATTGAGGTTGATTGATAATTCGCCAGGCCTGTTTTGCGAGCAATGCCATATTGAATTCCTGCAGTTTACGAAAACCAATTCCACCCATGCTCTTAGGCGTGCATAGCCGATCATATCGCATCCAATGAATACCAGAAGTTGAGTTAAAATCCCCTCTCCACCAGAACCGATTTAACATACGCTCCACTTCTTCACAAAAGTGGGTTGGCAATAGAAATATGCTCATTATGTAAGTTGGTATTGATTGAAGCACATCTTTAATTAACACCTCTTTTCCAGCTCTTGATAGCCATTTCTCCTTCCAGTTATAGATTTTGTCTCAAATTCTATCTTTAAGAAAGCCAAATGTCTTTGTCTTGCTTCTCCCCACAATTGTCGGTGCGCCTAGATAGAATCCCAGCTCCTGTACTTCCTGAATAGCGATTTCTGAGCTGATTAGGTCTCTGTCAGTAGAGCTTGTATTAGTACTGAAGAAGAGCGCTGATTTCTCCGTGTTGATACACTGACCTGATGCGAGTTCATAGTCCTGCAAACATTGTTTAATCATTCTGACCTCGGTGATTGTGGCTCGGAAGAACAGATAGCTATCATCTGCAAAGAACAGATGATTAATACAAGGGGCTGAACGTGCAATCAGACAACCATGAATTAGCCCGTCTCGTTCTTTGGACTTTAAAAGAGCCGATAGACCCTCAGCGCAGACTAAGAAAAGAAACGGGCTGAGCGGGTCACCTTGTCTCAATCCATGGGTAGGTTGAATCGGTCCAATCTCTCTACTACCTTGACTGATTTTGTAGCTTACAGTTTCAACACAGAGTCTCATCCACTCGATCCACCTGTTCCTGAATCCCATTGTGGCAAGCATATCCCATAAAAATTTCCACTCAACTCGGTCGTATGATTTACTCATGTCGAGCTTGAGGGCAGCCGTGCCTAACCGACCTTGTCTCTTGTTCTTCATATGATGAATCACTTCATAGGCTGCAATCACATTATCAGATATCAGCCGGTCTTTGAGAAATGCGCTTTGGTTGACTGATATAACATCTGGAAGGACTTCTTTGAATCTGGACGTCAGCATTTTTGAGATTATTTTGTATAAGACGTTGCACAAGGAAATTGGTCGTAGGTCAGTAACTTTCTCAACGTTCTCCTTCTTTGGGATAAGTGCAATCAACGTGTTGTTGAGGTGTGGGGGAAACTGTGTGTTCCAAAGGGCTTCAAGGCAAATTGTTGCAATGTCAGTGCCTATAATATCCCAAAACCGTTGGAAGAAAGCGGGGTTGAGTCCATCTGGTCCCGGACTTTTGTCAGGGTGCATGGAGAAGCAAGCAATTTTGACATCTTCAGCGCTAAAAGGTTGAATTAGGTACTGGTTTTGGGCCTCGGTTATCCGATGTTGAATTGATTCCATAATCCTCCCTGTTTCACTACCGTTGCTTGTGAATATATCACTGAAATATTCCTGTATAATGTCTTCAAGCCCGTTACCCCAACCACACAAGATTCCATCTCTGTTCTGCAGTTCATTGAAGCTGTTAAATCGTTTGCGAGATGATGCGTACGCGTGAAAATAACGAGAGTTGTTATCACCGTCTTGGAGCCAGTACTGCTTAGCTCTTTGCTTCCAAAATTCTTCCTGCATCTGTAGCGTTTTTACATAGTCAGCTTTGACCGTCTGAAATAATTCCATTCCCATTCGATCAGTTCTGTGCCTTAATGTTTCGATCTGCCTCCTTGTGTCGTCTATACGTCTCTGAAAGTTATTATCTAGTGTCAAACTCCACCCCTTTAACGCTTCTGTGCAAGCCGCCAGTTTATCAGATATGGTTTTCCCACGGTTTGCTTCCCAAGCCGAACGCACCACACTTGTGCAGTTTCTCTCTCTGAACCACATATTTTCAAATCTGAACCGTTTCACCTTCGGGGCTGCTATCCATGCTTTGAGCTGCAGAAAGAGAGCCGAGTGGTCTGAGCATGCTGCAGTTAGATTACGAACCGTTGAATTCCCAAACCTCTCCCTCCAACTCGAATTGGCCACTACGCGATCCAACTTCTCCTCGATCCATCGACTAGACCCTCTGCCTGTCTCCCAAGTAAAACGGTAGCCTTTCATAGGTATACTCGTTAAATCACAGTCCCCTAATGCCATCTGAAACCCCTCCATCATCCAATATGGCCGGTTTATGTCTAGTCCTACACAATTACATATGGACACATACCTTCATGTGCGGAGATATCTAAAATTTACCAATGATAGGGGATTATTTTACTCATCAAGCAACAATCAACATAAGTGCATATTGTGACTCAGACTGGACTAGGTGCAAAGAGTCCATGAAGCCACTGACAGGTTATTGTGTGTTCTTAGAGGATGCTTTAGTGTTAAATGAATTCAACACTAAAGCAAGGACCCTAAGCAAGTCATCTGTAGAGACTGAGTGTAGAGCAATCAGAACTTATGTGTTAAATGAATTCAATTTGCTACCCCTTCTACCTATACAAATGTTATGTGATAATCAAGCAGCATACACATTGCTGATAATCCTGTATTTCATGAAAAACTAATCATGTGGACAAAAACTGTCACATTATTCTAATCATCTAGCTAGATGATTCATAATCACTCCTTATATTGACTCAGAACATCAGTTAGGAAATCTATTCACCAAGTATCTAACTGTTAACCCGATGAGTTATGCATTGTCCAAGATGAAGTTAATTTCTATAGACGGGAAGGTAATATTAACATAATTAATTAGCATTATACTTTTGTAAAAGCTGAGCAGTGTACGTGGCATCTATAAATATAAATGTAATAGTAAAGTTCTAAACTTCAATAACCAGACTTTCAATTTTCCTTCTCACCTTTTCCAATTCTTATACATTAAGCTTTCAATCATACAATCGTATACATTGCTTTTTTGATCTTTTGTGAATATTGTATTCTCGCTAAACTTCAATAACCAGATTTTCAATTTTTCTTCTCACCAGGCCTTTTATTTTATTTTATTCAGATTCTTATACATTAAACTTCCAATCATACAATTGTACATTGGTTTTTTTTTTTTTTTGATGAATTTTAGTTACTTGAAATTATAGCAGCTATCTGTGAATATTAAATTTAATTAAAAGTAGATTGTTTATTCCATTGATGTTTGATGTTACATTATTTTATCAGTTCAAAGAACACTACTTTATAAGTTTACTCAACACCTGGAGTTTCATGCACAACTAAAGAATGGCCACCCAACCCAATGAAATACTAAATATACTGTTATAGGCACGACAAAGATGACGTATATGAGGACGTTCCTCGTGTAAGAAAGCTTTATTTTTTATTTTTTATTCTTTTAGTTAATGATATATAGTTAATTCCAAAATGGAGGGCCTTCCTAGCTTGCAACCTTGTCTTTTACCTTATGCAAAATCTCACAACTTAACCGAAAGAAGTACAGGATGATGAGTCTTAATGAGTTTTTTAAAACTAGATTAGGATTATCTCAATAAAAATACATGTAATGTAATGTGAAAAAAATGTTGATTAAAATCTGTCTCCTTCACTAATTCACGGAATCTGCAAAATGAACATAATTATTTTGGGATACATACTTTGCACATTCTCTTTTTTTATTTTTTTGTGATTATAACATCTACATATTTCTCACAAGTTACTTATATTTTCTGCAAAATCATCTTAGTAATTAGCATTACCTTCATAATTAAAGAAATGACAAACCAGTTGAAAGAGTGAAGGTTCTAGCTAGTGAGATACAGCTAGCTTTGTGCATGCAATTATGTAATTATTATACTCAATGACATAATACTGAATGGAATCTTACAACTTATTATTATATACATTTCATTTACTTTAAGTTAATACTAATCCAATTCAGATTTAATAACTATCCTTTGATTCTTATTTCTATATATCTGATTATTATTATTATTATTATTATTATACTGTTTTTTTTAACATAGCATTACAGTAAATAAAGTGCCTCTTTTAGGCATTTTATTTTTGTAATCAGAATTTATAATAAATCTTCTAAACCAGTTGTTCTTATCTATATGTATATGTGTAAATTGAAAATTAACTGTCCATTTATTTATTTATTTAGTTAATTTTTGTTTTATTTAGTTAAAATTAAAAACATATATTGATTAGTTTGTGTGTTATATGTTCTTGTTGTGGTGTTTTGTTTTTTCCTCCTTTTCCCTAAAAAAAAAAACATATATTGATTGTTATATGCTTATATAATAATTTCTACCAACTACCAACACATCAATAAACAACTAACACCAATAAATATTATATATTAATAATAAATTATTTGATCTTCTATAAAATACCACATTTAACATATTACATTTACTTTTTTTTTTTTTATATATAATTGAAACTAGGAGAAGTACCACGACAGTGAATCCCAACTAGATTGATATTACATTTACCAATTTACTATATATTCGGTGCACAACGTTTATCCATATGTCACACCAATAATTTAATGGTATATGGCACATTAACCAATAGAATATTAAATAAATTTATATTTTTCAACTAATTATTTATATAACATTATATACTCTAAATTTTAAATTTTAAATTCTAATATACGTAGGAATGTATCATTAGCCTGAAATTTCTTTTTATATGTATACTACTGATGCTCAAAATGATATCTTTTTGGATTAGAATGTAAATGAAAATTAAACAATGATATAGATTGCGGCGATTCAATTTAGATTTTACTTTAGTAATAATGACTTGAATCGAAAAGGATAAAATGTAGTGAGTTGTCTTTTAAGCAGCAAATCCTTTATAATTAAGCGATTGAAGGAAGATAAAGAATGAGGTGGCAAAGAACACATGAAAATCCTGGCTGATAGCTAACAACATTTTCAGTTCATTCCCTATTGCCCTGCTGCTCCTTTTATAGGACACCTGTTATTTCCCATTTAAAGCAATTCAATTTTGAAACGCAATCTCATCTCTTGATTACTCTCATTTTAACCCCTGCCCTAGATTCTTAATCTAACGGCTTAGATTACTCCCATTTTGAGATTTTAATGTCTGCTCACTTTACACCTAAGCTACTTCTCATCCCCTTATATATATCCTACACTACACTCTCACACTAATCACACAGAAAGAAAGAAAAAGATGGCTCCTATGGTTCTTTTCTATAGCCTTTTATGTGGTGTTTTCATGATCATCATTGTGAGATTGAAAATATGGAGCCACAAGAATAAGAAAAAAGGACCAAAGTTGCCACCTGGTTCAATGGGCTTACCTTATATTGGTGACACTTTTCAACTCTTTTCTCAAAATCCTGACTCCTTCTTTGCTTATAAACAAAAAAGGTAAATATCCATTTTGTCACTAATAATAATAAAGTTATTATTGAAACTTAACTATCGATTTTAGGTACGGGGAGATATTCAAGACGCGGACTCTAGGGTGCCCGTCGATCATGGTGTGTAGCCCGGAAGCTATAAGGTTTGTGTTGGTGAAACAAGCAAGGTTGTTCAAGCCAACATACCCAGCGAGCAAGGAAAAACTTATAGGACCAGCTGCTATATTTTTCCACCAAGGAACTTACCATTCTCAATTAAGAAAAATAGTTCAAGCTTCTTTTTCAATTGATGTTATCAGAAAATTAGTTCCAGATATTGAATCTATTGCTATCTCTGTCTTGGATTCATGCTCTTCCCAATCTGTTGTTAACACTTTCCATCACATGAAAAAGGTTAGTTCATGCTTACCGCATTATTCTTGATGTCAGAATTGATGGTATCATATTAGTCATCCAGATTTCATGGTTAAAACCTCTTTATAGATTTTTTCTTTAAAAAAAAACATTAATTAAATTTTTTTTGTTCATCTACGTAATCATATTTTTACATCATCCTTTTCTATTTATTTATTCATAAATTGACTGTTCATCTGTTATTTTTAATTAGTACTATTATTTTTGTCAACTGATTGATATGTATTTAATAATATTAATATCCAACATTTCTTCTCATTATTTTATTTGTTCGTAAATGGACCGTCAACGTGTTAATATTTCATAGTTCTCGTATGCTTCTCATGCGTCGTGTATTATATTATTATTATTTATTTATTTTTGTCTGTGTATGTTTGAAATAATTTGATGTCACGTTACTGAATTTATTTTATTTAATATACATTTTATTTATGTTGATGCAGTTCACTTTTGATGTTGCTGTATTAACCGTTTTGGGTAATTTGGACAAGTGCTATAGAGAAGAACTGAAGAAAAATTATTACATACTGGACAAAGGTTACAATTCATTTCCAACAAATTTACCTGGAACTTTATACAATAAATCACTCATGGTAAGAATTAATTACAATTAACTACTTGATTATATAATTTATTTATTTCCTGTAATATTGAATTTAAATTTGTTTCCAGGCTAGGGAAAATATAAAGAACATTGTGAGGCAGATAATATTGGAGAGGAAAGAGAAAGGATTGGTGCAGAAAGATCTATTGGGTGATCTGCTAAAATTCAAAGATGAAAATGGTGAAATGTTATCTGAAAATCAAATTACTGATAACATAATTGGTGTATTATTTGCTGCTCAGGATACAACAGCTAGTGTTTTAACATGGATTCTTAAATATATTCATCATGATTCCAAAATTCTACAAGCTATTCAGGTTTCAGTTTTACTATGTTTTATGTTTTTCTTCTACATATATAAATTATTTCTTGCTATCCATATTTGATTAATGGAAGTTAATTAATTTACTATATATTGTAGATTGAGCAGATGGCAATTTATGAATCAAATGGGAATGGAAAAACCCCATTGACATGGTCTCAAACTAGAAATATGCCCATTACTAATAAGGTATTCACAGTTTCTGCTATGCACTTTATCATTTTAGTTTGTGCTGTATATATATAATAAAACTCAAATCTTGTACATTATTTTAGTTTTAAAAAGTCCAAATTTATCTTAACATTTTTGCGGAAGTACCTAAGTTTTTGTAAAATTTTGTGCTTAAAGTTTCTAACTTGAAGCAATTTTGACCTTAGATAATAATACATAGAGCAATTTTAAACCTAGGTAATAAAACTTATAAAACGAGATTTTTACCTCTATCGATAGAGACACACCAAATACACAAAGATGTTGGTGCACCCTAGCCTTTGGAGCCACTCTTTATAGTGGTGGTTCCGCCCTTCCATGCCTCCATCTTATGCAACTAGGCATCAAGGGGCCAGGTCTAAACCAGGCCAAATCTTCGTGTGGTGTCTTGACTTTCCTCAAGTTTTGGCCAATCAATTCCAACCGAACAAGTCTATTCCCTTTAAGCGTTCTGTCAATGTGTCTGCTGGTATTCCGTTACCAAGGGTCTTTCTGTGATTAAACCTCGCCCTAAAATTGTCACCCATTATAGGCTCTCGACGGCCGCATAGCATCCATAGAGTTCCCCTCTATGGAGACATTTTCCTCCCTTCACAAAAGATATATGCCCGACTCTTATGTTTATGATGGACGATGGTGGATCGACTACTGACGTAGGGATGGCGGAAATCCTAATAAGTTGTTTAATAGTTGGCATCTTGAATCGTATGCATAATGGAACGCCATGGTAGTCCATATCTCCTACTGTGTTCCTTATACTAACTCTTCCATCAGTGTATGTTGATATCTCTTATTGGCCACTCCATGCCAAACCTTGTCATAGCTTTACTAATATTTAGGGTTGAGTTTGTCTATATTCAAACCCCTACACTAGGGTGGCAATTTTGGATCTAGATAGTAAAGTTTATAAAATTAGAATTTTATCTGAAGTGAGAAATAGAGACCAGAGACACGAGGATGGTGCACCTCCGGCCTTCAGAAATCACCCCTTACAGGGGTGGTTTCGCTTTTTCCCACATTTCCATCTTCATTTAGAGCTGAAGTAATAGTTAAACCTAAATAACAGGTTTTTTTATTATTATCTCTTACAAAAGCAAACCAAGGGCTTGTATATCTTTTTCTTTTTTGCCCCATTAGTCCAAGTCAAAATTACATGTTTTGGCATGGCTATCAGAATTTATTTATTTTTGTAAAACCCAACTCATATGTTTTGCACTCCAAACAATTAAAAGCTAATGTTATCACTATTTCAAAATTATTTCATGTTGAAAAGGTCAAGGACAAAAATTTATTATTTATTATGTTAGGAATATCATGGCACTTTCTAAAAACATTATTTAGGGATAAATTTAGACATTATTCCTTATTGAATAGAGAAGTTGTTATTGCATAGACATTTAAATATGAGCCCATTTTGATACTTACACAGAGTATACTAAATTGCAGATAATAATGGAAAGTTTGAGAATGGCGAGCATTATATCTTTCACCTATAGAGAAGCTGTAGAAGATGTCGAATATAAAGGTATGTTTCACAAATTAATATAAACATAATTACGCATGACCCTAATTAGCTATATGGTTGATTGATAGGATACTTGATTCCAAAAGGATGGAAGGTACTTCCTTTGTTCAGAAACATTCATCAGAATCCAGATTTGTTCAGTGATCCACATCAATTCAATCCTTCAAGATTTGAGGTTGGACCAAAGCCAAATACATTCATGCCCTTTGGTAATGGAGTTCATTCATGTCCTGGAAATGAAGTTGCCAAGCTTGAAATCATTATCCTAATCCATCATCTTCTTACCAAGTTCGGGTATTTACCCGTTGGATCTGCGGATCGGGTTCAATATGGTCCTTTTCCAATACCCTTTCAAGGGCTTCCAGCAAAGTTCTGGAAAAAATCTACCAATATCATTACATAAACTAGTTTTACAGCTTATTTCTTCTAGTTATTTTTGTTTTGTGTAGGCTGTAACCTTTTATCAAACATCCAATGATGAATATATGTAGACTAAAGCAATCATATAAACATCTTAATTAAACCCTTACTAATACTAGAACACTTCGGATTTACACAATTCATTTTGAACAAACATGAGAAAAAGATGTCATGGTGACTTTGGGACTTTCAATTTTTTGCATTTTCGGACCATATTTTGCTTGGAAACGGGCTACCGATATAAATGCACCGTTTTTCTGCGACATTCATTGCTTTTCGGCCAAACTTCATCATCGTTTAGGGCCTCAAAGCGTAAATTGTTGTTTTTTTGGGTCTTTTATCTAATTTTCTTATTTTTTTTTTTTTTAGGATTAGGTTTTAGGGTTTTCTATAATTCGGATGTATTAGACATTTTATCATTGAATAAGAATTTATTTCGTGTTTTCCAAAGTTCTTGTTGAATTTCAAAGGTTTCAATAGGAAATCATGCGCAATTCAACAATTTGAAACAACTCTGTTTAATTATTGTTGTTGTATCCGTTGTAAATAATTTTGGTTCATACAAATATGTTAATATACATATTGTAGGAGGAATAAAGTATAAGACTATTTAGCCCGTGATATTTAAAATAAAAAGAAAACACCATAAAGATATTCATTTTAAAAAAAGCACAAAAAAAAAACATTGCTTGATAATCTATAAGAACAACAAAAATTTACATGAATTTCTAAAAAGTTTCCTAATTTGTTCTAGCTTCCATTGGCAAGAGCAGTAAAAGTGCTTCATTGTACTTTGAGTGTTAGAAAAAAAAAAAAAAAAATTGAATTAGTAATTATACTATGCAATTTCAAAGCCACACATTTTTTTTTTTTGAAGAACTTTCAAAACCACAACAAAAGTTCGTTCAACCGTGTCATTACGAGACCAAGGACTTATTGCAAAATATGGGAGCTGGGAGC
The DNA here is from genome assembly GCF_963576675.1 of Euphorbia lathyris. Taxonomy (NCBI): domain Eukaryota; kingdom Viridiplantae; phylum Streptophyta; class Magnoliopsida; order Malpighiales; family Euphorbiaceae; genus Euphorbia; species Euphorbia lathyris. The sequence goes on along the minus strand of NC_088914.1, from coordinate 77,541,127 downwards.
TGTAACATGCACATGAAATCCAAAATCAATCACAAAAAGACTATACATTCATCAATAAAATCTTAAGGAAATTTGAAAACGTTGAAGAATGTGAAAACCATATATATATATAAAGTAATTGTTAATATATAATTTCAAAAGAACAGTTCCTGCTAATTCTTTTAATGTCAACCAACCAATTTTGCCATAGTTTTCTACATTTACCTTTTCTAACATTATATATCTGAAATTCAAATCTTTCAGCTTTCTTAGGAGGTTTGCAACTTCTTACTATAAGGCTTTCATACTTGCTTCCAAATCCGTCATTTCATGGTAACTAAAGTCTACAAATTCTAAATCGTGGATCGGTTTCTTGAAAGACAACACCTCGAAAACATTGGAGAGGTATTTCGTTGTGGAAAGGAAGCTTATGATATCAAATGTTGGATAAGTTTTTTGTGCCACTGTATAAATGGTGCATCTGAAAATTTTGATATTCTAAAATGTAACAAATAGTCAAATACTTTATTGTATTCAACTATCCGTAATTTTAGCAATAAAATGCATAAAATAAGTTGTAAAGTAACTCCTAACTCTTTCCATAATCTTAATTAATAAAAATTCTAAATTTGAAGGCTAAAGTTGAGTTCAACCAAATCTTAAGTTAATTTGATAATAATTAGCATTTCTAAAACATTTAACCATATTTAATCATCCATAAGCTAAGTTCATGATAAAATTCTAAATCTAAAGGCTAAAGTTGAATTAAATCATGAGCTCAACTACTTTTCAAAAGATTCAACTATTCATAAGCTTTTTCCTCTTTTTGTCTATTGCAAACATAATTTTTTTTGAAAGTAATATTTCATTTGGAAAGAGGGGGTAAGAGTATGTTGTGGAGCAAGAAACATTGTAACAACTTCAAAAGAGAGAGTAAATAGAAAAAATACGGATTGATGTAGCAAATTTGACGAAATGATTTGGATGGTCAAACTGAAGTAAGCTTCCGAGTTAAAAATAATCCTTATCTAGAAAAATGACACATAATCATGGAATAAATTACATACGTGGTATACAACTTTTATCCCATTTTATACTTCGATGTACAACCTTCAACTTTGCACACAAAAGTATACAATCTTTTTAAGTGAACCCGCACGCGTGGAAAAAGTCACTCGGAGCATGACTTAACTCACGTGGAGCGTAGGTTAGCTATTGACCCAATAAGTGCCACTCCCCCGGATCCATTCATACTCCACGTTGAGTGTTAGGATTCCCACTCAGAGCGTGAGACTGTTTTTGGCCCCCTTTACTCGCTTGATTATACGTGCTTGGTTCTTCCTCCGACTTTCATTGTCCGGACTCGATCCTTGAAGGACATGCTTCGCATTATTTTTATGCTAAAATCATGTGAAAACTTTAGTTTTCAAGAAAATTTGGTTGAAAATGAATTTTAGTTTGAAGAAGTTTTTATTTTGTATTTCTTTAGTATTTTCTTTAGCTTTCTAACTTTTTTTTTGGTTTTTATTATTAAAAATAAATCATTCGCAAATAAAATTCTCAAAGGTTTCAATAACATTCAAATGAATATTATGCTAATATTTTTTAGGATTATTATGCATTTTTATTCTCAAGGTTCCATGATTATTTCTAATGAATATCACATGCATTGAAATATTGTTTGGGAATATTTGAATATTTATTTTGATTTTCTAGCTTTTATAAAGATTTATATTATTAAAAATAGGAATATTATTTGTAATGACCCTAACCTAAATAATATATGTGTATTTGATTTATAGTACATTTGGTTTTGTCAAATATATATATATATATATATATATATATATTAATTTTATAGTACCTATTAGTTAATTAGGTGGTTATAGTTATTTTAATTATATTAGAGCTATATTTTAAATCCCTAATTTAAGTCATTATCTTATGTTTGTGAAAACCTAGCCTCTTAAAAGAAAATAGTTTTCTCCAAAATACCTTTTGAAGGACTGCCGTCAAACCTTTTCCTTTTTCTTTGCCGTCGAGGTTGCAGTCGGAATCGATTTTGCATTTTATTTGTTCATCCATTTATCCGAGTAAGTTCATCACCTCCAAATCAATGATTTATTCTTTTTCTATTAGTGCTGTGATGTCCAAGTGGCTAGCAATCCTTTCTCCACCAAATAATTCCTGCACATTGAAAACAGAGATTAGTAATTAGAATTTAAACCAATTTTGTTCCATTGTTTTTATTATCATGGGTTCACAGGATTTATTATATTATAGTATATTTTTAGGCTATTAAATTTTTGGGTACGAAACATATAATGTAAAAGCTAAGCTAGGCTTTTCTTCCATTTTTTTTTCTTCCGCCTAGAGTTTTTTTTTTTTTTTGTATAATCAGTACATCTAATATCTGTCAATCATTTTAGTTATACGCTTTAAACTCGGATTTCCTTGCTTCCCAATTAGAAATTATGCTTATAGGGTGCTCATCTTCCTTTTAGAAAGTACATTAATCCCCTTTCCTTAACATTTAGTGTCTGTGACAGTTTAGTTCCTATTCGAGTTTAGATTAATTTATTCGGTTTCCGTCGTTCTTGTTCAATAGGAGGTTCAGAAGTTCCCTTGGACTGTTAATCGACAAGAATTCGCGATCTTAGGTGAAGCATTGTTTCAAAATCTCAGGTGAGTGGTAATTATAGTACATGACCCTATTTGGTTGAAATATCAGACTTTAAACTGTTTATCATTTCGATTATATATTTCCTTTTATAAAAGCGTAGATTTTGAACCTTATGTTTACTAAATATATCCTTAGTATTAGAGCGTATATTCTGGGAACAGGCCCTTCATATTTGATTGATTTTATTACCAGTCACAAAGAAGTTATTAAAATTTGATTTGATGTGATCTGTACTTTCTGATACGCGATTTATCGCAGTTATTACTTTTATTTTAGAAATCTGATAATTTGTGCAATCAGTTATGTTTTTCTGATTTATATATCTATACTATATGTTTTCAAACTGGCAGAAGTGCTCAGTATATCTGTATCTGTTATCTGGCATCTCACCGATCTTCATAACATTAGGTCCTTGCATTTGTCTTTGAGTCAGGTTGTCAGTTGTCAGTTTGTCGTTAGTTGTGTCAGCATTAGAATCATGCATGAGATCGGTGAAGGCGATTATCTGTTATCTGTATCTGTTATTGGTAGCGCTTACCATTTATCTGGCCCTAGTGGTGTGCATTATCACCACTCTGTTACACTGTACCATGTATTTTAAAGCTTTTGTCTTATTTCTGATTATTCTAATTTTGATGTTTTGAAAGGTTTCAGTATTATGTTTGACAATTGATTCCCAGTATTTGAATTGATTATATTATTTTGACCCTTTGGCTTAACTGATTTTGAAATATTACATTTTGAACTATATTTGTCATAATTTAAAAGTATCAGCCTGCCTGCCCGTTCCTTTTCTGTTGTGTGCTATAGCTACTGTTCACTGAGGTTTTTGCTCGTATAGACGAAAATCTCATACCACGTTGAATATTTCTTTTCAGATTAAGGTCCTTGTTCGTGAGGTAACCCTTGGATTGATGTTGAAGGAGACTGCTTAAGGATTTAGCTTTATTTTATCCGTTAGAGAATTTTGATTATTGAGGTTTAGACTTGCACATTTGATTCTTTTAAAGTTTATTCATGTAATTGAGACGAGTTTGATATTCTGTTAGTAAATTTTAGAATTTCTATTAGTTCAGAATTAAGGCTAGCATAAATTAAAGTTAATTTAATTTATGCGTCGGTCATGGCTTGGATTGGGTCGTGACAAAGGTAGTATCAGAGACTAGGTTTAGGTTCTTATAGACTTACTGTATAGGATTCACGTGTTCTGTTCGTATCCCTTATCTTGCATATCTATCTGGGCCTTCCTATTTACTCATTTTCAATATCTCATTTGCTAAAGTGTCTAAGTCTGCTGCATGGATAGGTAATCATGCCTCCTAAAGGAAGAAGAAGAGGTAAGAATATGGTTAATGTTAGTACTAGGAGTAGGGTGACCGTTGAGAATTCATCCCAACTTGATGGGGGAGCTTCACACCCTATTGGAGGACCAGCTCCAGCATCTGAACCAATTTTGCAACCAGCTAGAGCGTCATCTCAGCCCACTCGTACAGCTTCAGCCTCTCAGCCTGCTCAAATATCTAACACTGATTTGGCCGCTGGATTGCAAGGGGTCTTTCAAGCAGTTGAAAGACTAACAAATGTGGTAGGGGAAAACAAACAACCAAGAACTACTATACCTGTTACACCTAATGATAGAGCTCAATTCCAGGATCTCAGTGACTTCTTGAGGTTACAACCTCCAAAGTTTTCGGGTGAGGATTCTGTAACAGATCCTATGGATTTTCTGGATGCTATGGACAGATGTTATGAGGTCTTGGGATGCACCAGTGCTAGGATGGTATTGTTAGCAGGGAATCAGTTACAAGGAGTGGCGCGTAGTTGGTATCTTTTCAAGAGAGTGAATGGACTTGATAACGCTTTCCTTTGGCCACAGTTTCATGATTCTTTCTTAGAGAGGTTCCTTCCTCCTAGTGTTAAGGAGGCTAAAGCTTTAGAGTTTGAAGTGTTGAAGTAGGGTGGTATGATTGTGAGTGAATATGAAATGAAATTCACTTGACTTGCTCGTTTTGGTGAGCATCTTATTCCAACAGAGGAGAGGAAGGCAAGGAGGTTTGAGAGGGGACTTCGGGACAGACTGTTAGACCGAATTGCTCCTTTATGATTGGCTAGCTTTGAGGAGGTGGTGGATCGATCTAGACAGATGGAGATGTTTGATGATCAGCGTAGGGCTCATGAACAGAACAAACGTGCTCGATATGACAACCAGAGTGGCCAGCATAGCAGGGGAAGTAACTATTCAGTATCTCATGGGTCCCATTCCTTAACTGGCCAAGGAGGGCAATACTCCAAGAATAATCAAAGACATGGTCAGAGAGCTCAGTCCACTAGTACTCAGAATAGTCAAGGTGTCTCTAGATCGTCATTCCCTACTTGTCAGCTTTGTGGTAAATTCCATGGTAACTCTCCATGCCATCGAGCAACTGGGGCTTGTTTTGGTTGTGGTCAGGTGGGACATAGAAGAAAGGATTGCCCAAGCAGTAACACAACACTAGCTATGAGTCAGGATACAGTTTCTGCTCCTTTTATCGGTACTCAGCCATCTTCTCAGTATGGTGGTAGAGGCCAGAGTTCAGTAGGTCGAGGTCAGGGTGGTCGAGGTCCCAATTCAGCTCCTAATCATGCAACAGCAGGCCGAGGTCAGTCTAGAGCCTTTGCTTTGACACATCAGGATGCTCAGGCATCTAATGCAGTGGTGACAGGTACCATTTCTGTATGTTCATTTGATGCTAGAGTTTTGATTGATCCTGGTGCTACACATTCCTTTGTTTCTCCTTATTTTTCTAAGAAATTTGGTGTGCCACCCACTATGTTAGATTGTCCTTTATCTGTGGCAACACCTATAGAAGATGTCCTTGACATAAATCTAACTTTTAAGAATTGCTTAGTAAAAGTAGGGGAAAGGGAACTCTTAGCTGATCTTGTATTACTTGAAATGTTAGATTTTGATGTGCTTTTGGGAATGGATTGGTTAGCCTCATATCATTCCTCTTTAAACTTTTATAGCAAGTTAGTAACTTTCAAAATTCCTGGGGAGATAGAATTTCAATTTCAAGGAGATCGTAGCATGGCTCCTCATAGTCTTATTTCTGCTATTGCTACAAGAAGATTGTTGTATAAGAATTGTGAAGGGTTTCTAGCTTATGTTAAGGATACTCAAGCAAAGGGTGTCGAGTTGGAGAATGTTGATGTGGTGAATGAGTTTGCTAATGTTTTTCCTGAAGATTTGGCAGGTTTGCCACCTGAAAGAGTAATCGATTTCTGTGTTGACTTAGCACCCGAAACAAGACCCATATCTATGCCTCCTTACCGAATGGCTCCTGCTGAACTAAAGGAGTTGAAGGAACAACTGCAAGACTTGCTTGACAAGGGGTTCATCCGCCCTAGTGTCTCTCCTTGGGGTGCTCCTATGTTGTTTGTGAAGAAGAAGGATGGATCAATGAGGTTGTGCATTGATTATCGACAATTGAACAAGGTCACAATACGTAACAAATACCCTCTTCCTCGAATTGATGATCTATTTGATCAGCTCCAGGGTGCAAAGTACTTTTCTAAGATCGATCTGAGGTCCGGTTATCATCAGTTGAGGGTTAAAAATGTTGACATACCTAAGACAGCTTTCAGGACTAGGTATGGTCACTATGAATTTCTGGTGATGCCTTTTGGTCTCACTAATGCTCCTGCAGCTTTTATGGATCTAATGAATAGGGTGTTTAAGCCATTCCTTGATCGTTTTGTGATAGTGTTCATAGATGACATTCTGGTGTATTCTAAAAGTAAAGAAGAACATGAGCAACATCTGAGGCTTGTTCTTCAGACCCTAAGAGAGAACCAGTTGTATGCCAAGTTCTCAAAATGTGAATTCTGGTTGGATAGTGTCGCATTCTTAGGGCATGTAGTATCCAAGCATGGGGTGAGTGTTGATCAGAAGAAGGTTGATGCTGTTCTTCATTGGCCAAGGCCTAGTTCAGTGTCGGAGATTCGAAGTTTTCTTGGGTTAGCGGGTTACTATCGACGTTTTGTGCAAGACTTTTCTCGAATAGCTTCTCCTTTAACCAAGTTAACCCAGAAGAATGTGAAGTTTCAGTGGTCAGAAGCATGTGAGAAGATTTTTGAAGAATTGAAAGTTCGGTTGACCTCAGCACCAGTGTTAGCCCTTCCATCTGGATCGGGGGGCTACACGGTATTTTTTTATGCTTCAAAGGTTGGTCTGGGTTGTGTATTGATGCAACATGGTCATGTGATCGCGTATGCTTCTCGCCAATTAAAGCAACATGAACAGAATTATCCAACTCATGATTTGGAAATGGCAGCAGTAATCTTTGCCCTGAAGATATGGAGACATTACTTGTATGGGGAGACATGTGAGATTTTCACTGACCATAAAAGTCTCAAATACATCTTTGATCAACGTGATTTGAATTTGAGGCAGAGAAGATGGGTGGAGTTTCTCAAGGATTATGATTGCACAATTCAGTACCATCTAGGGAAAGCAAACGTTGTAGCAGATGCTTTAAGTAGGAAATATCTGGGTAGCTTAGCTCATCTTTCCCTAGTGAGGAGACCTTTGATTGGTGATATTCATGAATTGATTGATCAAGGAGTAGAATTTGAGGCAACATCTGAAGCGTTAGTAGCTCATTTTCGTGTTAGACCCATTCTGTTAGATAGAATCAAGGCAACCCAACAAGAAGATCCTCAATTGTGTAAAGTTAGGGATGGTGTTTGTCAGGGTAAGGTTCAAGACTTCGTGATTGGTGACGATGGAGTTCTTCGTTATGGGACTAGACTGTGTGTTCCTGATGTTGATGATATAAAAAGGGAAATTTTGGAGGAAGCACACTGTTCAGCTTATACAGTTCATCCTGGTTCCACTAAGATGTATAGAGATTTAAGGGAGTTATACTGGTGGAGTGGAATAAAGAGAGATGTTGCAGACTTTGTTGCCAAATGCCTTACTTGTCAACAAGTCAAGGCAGAACATCAGAGACCGTCTGGGTTGCTCCAACCATTACCCATTCCTGAGTGGAAGTGGGAGAATATTGCTATGGACTTCGTGGTAGGATTGCCTCGCACTAGAGGAGGGTATGATTCTATTTGGGTGATAGTCGATCGTTTAACTAAGTCAGCTCATTTTCTTCATGTGAAGATAACCTATGATTTCTCTAAGCTTGCTCAGTTATACATTGATGAGATTGTTAGACTTCATGGAGTTCCAGTCTCTATTGTGTCAGATCATGGTGCTCAATTTACTTCTCGATTCTGGAAGAAATTTCAAGAAGCGTTGGGTACAAGACTCCAATTTAGCACCGCTTTTCATCCTCAGACGGACGGACAGTCAGAGAGGACTATTCAGACTTTAGAGGATATGCTTCGAGCTTGTATTTTTGATTTTGGCCAAAATTGGGATCATCATTTGCCTTTGGTAGAGTTTGCTTATAACAACAGCTATCAAGCTAGCATTGAGATGGCACCTTATGAAGCTTTGTATGGTCGTAAGTGGCGATCGCCGATTTGTTGGGATGAGGTTGGAGAAAGGAGACTCACTAGACCTGAGTTGATACAGTTGACTTCAGATAAAGTTTGTGTTATTCGTGATAAACTCTTAACAGCTCAGAGTAGGCAAAAGAGTTATGTTGATCCAAGGCGCAAGAATGTAGAATTTCAGATTGGCGATCATGTGTTTTTGAAGGTTTCTCCGATGAAAGGAATCATGCGGTTTGGCAAGAAAGGAAAATTGAGTCCGCGTTATGTGGGTCCGTTTGAGATTCTTGAAAGAATTGGTACGGTTGCATACCGATTAGCTCTTCCACCTGATTTCTCTAAAGTTCATCTGGTATTCCATATATCGATGCTTAGGAAATATATCCAAGATTCTTCTCATGTTTTGCAACCACAAGCTATACAAGTTAGAGATGATCTGTCTTATGAGGAGCAACCTATAAAGATTTTAGACAATCAAGTTCGAAAGCTGCGTTCAAAAGAGATTCCTTTAGTTAAAGTTCTTTGGCAAAACCACTCTAGTAGTGAAGCCACTTGGGAGACTGAATCCGAGATGCGAATTAGATACCCTCGTTCATTCGATATTTCAGGTTAGTGTCCTTATAATTTGAATTCGGGGACCGAATTTTCTTTAGGGGGGAAGAATGTAATGACCCTAACCTAAATAATATATGTGTATTTGATTTATAGTACATTTGGTTTTGTCAAATATGTATATATATATATATATATTAATTTTATAGTACCTATTAGTTAATTAGGTAGTTATAGTTATTTTAATTATATTAGAGCTATATTTTAAATCCCTAACTTAAGTCATTATCTTATGTTTGTGAAAACCTAGCCTCTTAAAAGAAAACAGTTTTCTCCAAAATACCTTTTGAAGGACTGCCGTCAAACCTTTTCCTTTTTCTTTGCCGTCGAGGTCGCAGTCTGAATCGATTTTGCATTTTATCTGTTCATCCATTTATCCAAGTAAGTTCATCACCTCCAAATCAATGATTTATTCTTTTTCTATTAGTGCTATGATGTCCAGGTGGCTAGCAATCCTTTCTCCACCAAATAATTCCTGCACATTGAAAACAGAGATTAGTAATTAGGATTTAAACCAATTGTGTTCCATTGTTTTTATTATCAGGGGTTCACAAGATTTATTATATTATAATATATTTTTAGGCTATTAAATTTTTGGGTATGAAACATATATTGTAAAATCTAAGCTAGACTTTTCTTCCATTTTTTTTTTCTTCCGCCTAGAGTTTTTTTTTTTTTTGTATAATCAGTACATCTAATATCTGTCAATCGTTTTAGTTATACGCTTTAAACTCTGATTTCCTTACTTCCCAATTAGAAATTATGCTTATAGGGTGCTCATCTTCCTTTTAGAAAGTACATTAATCCCCTTTCCTTAACATTTAGTGTCTGTGACAGTTTAGTTCCTATTCGAGTTTAGATTAATTTATTCGGTTTCCGTCATTCTTGTTCAATAGGAGGTTCAGAAGTTCCCTTGGACTGTTAATCGACAAGAATTCGCGATCTTAGGTGAAGCATTGTTTCAAAATCTCAGGTGAGTGGTAATTATAGTACATGACCCTATTTGGTTGAAATATCGGACTTTAAACTGTTTATCATTTCGATTATATATTTCCTTTTATAAAAGCGTAGATTTTGAACCTTATGTTTACTAAATATATCCTTAGTATTAGAGCGTATATTCTGGGAACAGGCCCTTCATATTTGATTGATTTTATTACCAGTCACAAAGAAGTTATTAAAATTTGATTTGATGTGATCTGTACTTTCTGATACGCGATTTATCGCAGTTATTACTTTTATTTTAGAAATCTGATAATTTGTGCAATCAGTTATGTTTTTCTGATTTATATATCTATACTATATGTTTTCAAACTGGCAGAAATGCTCAGTATATCTGTATCTGTTATCTGGCCTCTCACCGATCTTCATAACATTAGGTCCTTGCATTTGTCTTTGAGTCAGGTTGTCAGTTGTCAGTTTGTCGTTAGTTGTGTCAGCATTAGAATCATGCATGAGATCGGTGAAGGCGATTATCTGTTATCTGTATCTGTTATTGGTAGCGCTTACCATTTATCTGGCCCTAGTGGTGTGCAGTATCACCACTCTGTTACACTGTACCATGTATTTTAAAGCTTTTGTCTTATTTTCTGATTATTCTAATTTTGATGTTTTGAAAGGTTTCAGTATTATGTTTGACAATTGATTCCCAGTATTTGAATTGATTATATTATTTTGACCCTTTGGCTTAACTGATTTTGAAATATTACATTTTGAACTATATTTGTCATAATTTAAAAGTATCAGCCTGCCTGCCTGTTCCTTTTCTGTTGTGTGCTATAGCTACTGTTCACTGAGGTTTTCGCTCGTATAGACAAAAGTCTCATACCACGTTGAATATTTCTTTTCAGATTAAGGTCTCTGTTCGTGAGGTAACCCTTGGATTGATGTTGAAGGAGACTGCTTAAGGATTTAGCTTTATTTTATCTGTTAGAGAATTTTGATTATTGAGGTTTAGACTTGCACATTTGATTCTTTCAAAGTTTATTCATGTAATTGAGACGAGTTTGATATTCTGTTAGTAAATTTTAGAATTTCTATTAGTTCAGAATTAAGGCTAGCATGAATTAAAGTTAATTTAATTTATGCGCCGGTCATGGCTTGGATTGGATCGTGACATTATTAATAAAAGTCTCACTTATTTCTTAAAATTTCCAGAAACATTCAAATGAATATCAAACACTTGGAACGATATTTTAGAAATATTTTGGTAATTATTATAATTTCCTAAGTTTTCTAGCTTTTATTGCTAAAAAATAGGAATATTATTACTAAATATCTCACATACACTTGGAAGAATATTTTGAGAACATTTAGGTGATTATTATAAATTTCCTAAATTTTTCTAACTTTATTTAGCTTTTATTTCATTAAAAATAGAATTTTATTGATAAAACCTCTATTTTCATATAAACAATTCCAATAATGTTTAAATCAATATTCTTCAATTTGGAATTCAATTTGAGAATATCTAGCTAATTATTATAAATTTCTAGATTTTAGTTTAGCTTTATTAGATGCTCTTTCAATAAAATAGAATAACAATTCCGATATTCTTTCTATTGGAATATATCTCGAGAATTGTCACGACCCAACCCAGGCCATGATCGGCGCATAAATTAAATTAACTTTAATCTATGTTAGCCTTGATTCTGACTAATAGAAATTCCAAAATTTACTAACAGAATATCAAACTCGTCTCAATTACATCAATAAACTTAAAAGAATCAAAAGTGTCTAAACCTCAATAATCAAGATTCTCTAACAGATAAAATAAAGCTAAATCCTTAAGCAGTCTCCTTCAACAACAATCCAAGGGTTACCTCACGAACAGGGACCTTAATCTGAAAAAGAAATATTCAACGTGGTATGAGATTTTCGTCTATACGAGCGAAAACCTCAGTGAGCAGTAGCTATAGCACACAGCAGAAAAGGAACAGGCAGACAAGCTGATACTTTTAAATTATTACAAATATAGTTCAAAATGTAATATTTCGAAATCATTTAAACCAAATGGTCAAAATAATATAATCAATTTAAATACTGGTAATCAATTGTCAAACATAATACCAAAGCCTTTCAAAATATCAAAAATTAGAATAATCAGAAATAAGGCAAAAGCTTCAAAACACATGGTACAGTGTAACAGAGTGGTGATACTGCACACCACTAGGGTCAGATAAATGGTAAGCGTGCTACCAATAACAGATACAGATAACAGATAATTGCCTTCACCGATCTTATGAATGATTCTAATGCTGACACGACTGACGACAAACTGACAATTGACATCATGACTCGAAGACAAATGCAAAGTCCTAATGTTATGAAGATCGGTGAGAGGCCAGATAACAGATACAGATATACTGAGCACTTGTACCAGTTTGAAAACATGTAATATACATATATAAATCAGAAAATCATAACTGATTGAACAAATTATCAGATTTCTAAAATCAAGGTAATAACCGCGATCAATCGCGTATCAGAAAGTACAGATCGTATCAAATCAAATTTTAATAATTTCAGAGTAACTGATAATAAAACAAATCAAATATAAAGGCCTGTTCCCAGAAGATACGCTGTAATACTAAGGATATTTAGTAAACACAAGGTTCAAGATATACGTTTTTATGAAAGAAAATATACAGTCAAATGCTAATTTTTGATAAACTGTTTTTCAGTCTGATATTTCAATCAAATAGGGTCATGACTATAATTACCACTCACCTGAAATACGAAAGAATGTTTGGTCTAAGATCACGACGGCCTGTCAGTTAAACGTCCATTGGAAATTCTGAAGTTCCTAAATCAAGAATGACGGGAAACAAATAGATTAATCTAAACTCATTTGAACTAAATTAACAAAGGCTAATGGATCTAAGGAAAAGAAAGGTTTAAGTTATAAGTTCAAATAGGGGTTCATGATGCTATGTTTGGAGCTGATTAATTAAAGGAGGAATTAGAAATCACATTGAAAATTTACTAAGCAACAAGCTAAAAACGATTTTAGAGTCTGATTACCCAAAAATATAGATAAAACACTTTGATGGAATAATTTGATGAGAAAGCTAATTGAATAATAGTATAAAGTAGTAAGATATTTAATTCCATAAAAGAAATCATGGCACTATTTGATAGAATATATAAATAATCAAACATAGCACCACTTGACAATTTATATATATATATATATGTATATAGTAAAGCTTTTCATGGTTCAGAGAGTTGAAATCACCAAAATCAATGAAGTTAAAAAGCACAAAAGTTCTTTTTCTTTTATTTCTCCTTTTTATTTATTTATGGAGATTGAGAATACATAAAACAAAAACTTTATTGATACAAGCATCACTTAGCATTGAAACTCATTATTAAATTAAGGAAAAGCAACTTCATTCTTTTTGCGGAAAAGTAACATATCAAGAGGAGCCATTAATTGACAAGACAACCATCTGAAAAGCTATAAATTCTAACAGGTCTATATAAAAGGAGTTGGACAGATACATGAAGGAACCAACTTGGAAACAAATTAGACGGAGGATCAAGGGAAAGCGGCGGCTCTTCAACCAAAAAGGAGGAAAGCAGAGTTCTATTCTTTTTTTCTATTTTATCTTTTAGGGTTGGTTGCGGGAAGAGTGAGTAGTTTTAAGTAGGCTGATTCAATATTAGATAAAATAAAATAAAAGTGGGTAAAAACTTTCTTTATAGAAAAGATACCTAAATATTAGATAAAATAATAGTGAATAAATTTCTTTTTTTTTAATAATAATAATTGATAAAATTCAGGATCATTACAAGAATACTTAAGTATTTATCATGATCTTTTAAGTTTTCATCGGAATAAAAGGTATTTTTGTCAATAATTATCCTATCTACCATGCATTCTCAGAACGAAGTAGCAAAAGTACAAGATTCTGAAATATTTCTCGAAATATAGGGGTGATTATTACAAAAAACTTTGCACTTCATTTCATTAAAAACAGAACATTATTGACACACGTCATATTTCCATTCTTAATAATTTCAAGAATATTTAAATCAATATTCTTCAATTCGGAATTCAAGTTGAGCATATCAAGGTAGTTATCATAATATTCTAAGTTTCATTTGCTTTTCATCTCAATTATAAATGAAATTTTATCAAAGAAAATCCTATTTCCATTCTTGAGGATTCCAAGAATAGCAAATCCGATATCCTTTCCATTGGAATATATTCTAAGGATATTTAGGTAATTGTCATGATCTTATGAGATTTTCACCAGAATTAATGGTATTTCATTGGAAATTATCCTGTCTACTATAACATTCTAAGTTTCATTGTAATTATGGGAATGATAATTTACTTTAATTTTATTACTTGATACACGATAAAGGTGCACTTGCCTTTACAAGCACGTATACATAAAATACGCTTCAGTAAAATCTCTAAAAGCCTAACATATAAATGTAATACACACATGATGCAAGCCAAATTAATACCGAATATTCGCTCGAGACGATCCTCACTACATCGGCTCTACAACTAAGGGATAAGTGTACCCCATCATTATCAAGTAATAAATCTGGTTAAGTCTAGATATCAAATCCCCGGAATTTATACCCACAAGGACAATTCAGAACAGCAACATCTTTGATAGAAAATTCAATGTCTCTTTTCAGTTTATTATGGCCATAAATTTTACAACACCATAACCAATCTTTTTTGGAACATCCTATAAAAGCTCAAAAGGGCAATTAATGTAAAAGGAAAAGAAGTTGTCAAACATTATATATCAAACATTCAACTCATAAAATTGAAGGCCAAATATATGACTTAACACCAGAGAATGCAATTTTTATAAAATGATGAAGGACATTGAGCACATAAAAAAAGTTCTCAGCCGTAGTAGATTAAGAGATCAAAATAGAATCTAAAAAACAACTTAGTAGTTAAATGAAATAGTGCCAATAGGAACATGGTCATTATAAGAGAAGAAAATGACTAAGCTAAAATCAGAAATTCTATTAAAAAAGCTTTAGTGAAGCAGACTCAAAAAATGTAATGGTTATGCTTTAGCATTACATTAACATTGAATCTGAGACTATCAATGTCTAGTATGTAGGCATATTCCACATGGAAAAAAATGAGTCACCCCTCATATATGATTAAGGTCATATGAATAGAGATCATGGTGAAGATACAAGGCTCATCATGCAACATTCAACATCAATTCCGTACTTTAATTTACTATGTTTTTATCAGTTAGCCTGTGATGTTATTAAACTGTACATTATGTGAAGGGTGTCTTATTTTTTGCCAGGTGGAATCTCCCTACAAGCAAGATATTGATAGTCTCAGATTCAATGTAAATGTACTACTAACGCATAATGATTGCATTTTTTTAGTCTACTTCACTAAAGATTTTTTAATTAGAATTGCTGCTTTCAACTTAACTATTTTCTTCTCTTATAATGACCATGATACTATTGTCACTATTTCATTTAACTGTAAAATCGTCTTTTAGATTCTATTTTGATCTCCTAATCAACTATGGTATGGAACTTTTATTGTTTGATAAGCGTCCTTCATCATTCTATAAAAGTTTCATTTGTTTTGTGGTAAGTCGTATATTTGGTCTTCAATTTATGAGTTGTATGTTTGATATTGACAACTTTCTTTCCTTCTATATTAATTACCCTTTTGAAACAATGTCGCTATAAAACTACTGCTATTGGCTTATAACTATTTTATCCCTAAAGCATGTTATAATACCATCTGGAGAAATTTGTAATTGGTTTTTCAAATTAATATTTAGATGCTACACAATTAAAATAGGCATAATGCAATTTTCAAAAAATTATCAATGGCGCGGGTGATGTAAGACTTTGAAATACTGTAACATTTTAATTGGGTGAATAATTATGGAGCAAATCCTCTTAATTTTGATTACCTAAGAAAATTTGCTTAGGCCCAAATGTATACAGTAAACAAATACAATACCAAAACAAAGGTAGTTACCTCTTTGCACATTTCCATGCAAAACCAATTTCCTCTTGGAGTCCTTTTCAAGTATGTAATTCCCCTATTCCTGATGCACCAAATAAGATCTATACCAAATAGACAGAAGGCATGTAAAAGAATATTCAAACATTCAGTGAAGTAAATTAGATTGTTACAAGATAGACGCTTGCATTAAATATAGTTCAGAACAGCATCATCTTCGATAGAAAATTCAGTCTCTTTTTAGTTTATTACGGCCACAAATTTTACAACAACATGATAGACATTACCAATCTCGTTCTAGAACATCCTATAGAAGCTCAAAAGGGTAATTGATGTAGAAGGAATAGAAGTTCTCAAACATTCAACTCATAAAATTGAAGACCAAATATATGATTTAACACTAGACGAATGCAAATTTTATAGAATGATGAAGGACATTGAACTTATAATAAAAGTTCCCCGCCATAGTGGATTATGAGATCAAAATAGAATCTAAAAAAATAGCTTAGTAGTTAAATGAAATAGTTCCAATAGGAACATGGCCATTATAAGAGAAGAAAAAGGCTAAGCTAAAAGCAGAAATTCTATTTAAAAAGCATTAATGAAGCAGACTCAAAAAATGTAATGGTTATACATTAGTAATACATTAACATTGAATCTGACACTATCAATGTCTAGCATGTAGGCATATTCCACTTGGAAAAAAAATGAATCACACCTCATATATGATCAAGGTCATATGAATAGAGATCATGGTAAAGATACAAGGCTCATCATGCAACATTCAACATCAATTTCATACTATAATTTACTATGTTTTTTTATCAATTAGCCTGTGATGTTATTAGATTGTACATTATATGAGGGGTGCCTCATTTTTTTCTAGGTGGAATCTCCATACATACTAGATATTGACAGGCTCATATTCAATGTAAATGTACTACTGATACATATTCATTGCATTTTTTGAGTCTGCTTCACTAAAGATTTTTTAATTAGAATTGTTTCTTTAAACTTAGCTATTTTCTTCTCTTATAATGGTCATGATCCTATTGGAACTATTTCATTTAACTGTAAAATTGTCTTTTAGAATCTATTTTGATCTCCTAATCAACTATGGCATGGAACTTTTATCATGTGATCAGTGTCCTTCATAATTCTATAAAAGTTGCATTTGGTTGTTGGTAAGTCGTATATTTGGTCTTCAATTTATGAGTTGTATGGTTGATATATAATGTTTGACAAATTCTTTTCCTTCTAAATTAATTACCCTTTTGAAACATTGTCGCTATAAAACTACTACTATTTGCTTATAACTATTTTATCCCTAGAGCATGTTATAATACCATCTCGAGAAATTTGTAATTGGTTTTTCAAATTAATATTTAGAAGTTAACCAATTAAAATAGGCATAATGCAATTTTCAAAAAATTATCAATAGTGCGGTTGATGTAAGACATTGAAAAACTGTAACATTTTAATTGGATGAACAATTATGGAGCAAATCCTCTTAATTTCGATTACCTAAGAAAATTTACTTGGATCCAAATAATGCAATAATAACAAATAATGCAAACCTAATATGAAGGTCAGTAACACATGATAAAAGATACAGATAGTATTGAGCAGATGTACCAGTTTTAAAATGTGTAATTTATATCTCATAATATTTTTCAAATAACTTAAATATCCAGATGACAGAATTCAAATAAATTTCAAATTTTCAATACAAACGGTAATAGATAAATCAATCGATTAATAGAATTAAATATAATCTCAAAGAAATTTTTATTTCCAAATAAGATAAATGATATCAGACAAACTAATGTATCAAGAGCCTGTTCCCAGAAGCCTATGCTCTAATGCATAGAATATTTAACAAATAAATTTAAGCTCAAGAAAGAGTTTTATCATCTAACTAAGCACTATTTTGAACAAATAACATTTTTAGAAATGTTCATCAGGTTTGTCTTAGAGGAACGAAAATAGGAGATAAATTTAAAAATCGGATCGAACTATTTTTATCAAACTTCTTAATATTAATTACCAAAGGACTAAAAGATTAAACAAAATACTTTTATCAAACAGATTTCATGCCAGAGATTTCAAAATCAAACAAATAGTGTCATGAACCATAATTACCACTCACCTCGAACTACGAATAATAGCAAGATCCAAAACGTATCTATCAATCTTTCCAATCCATCCGAACACCGTCAAAATTCCTATTCGATCAACATATCCCACTAAAATTACTTAAAAATTTTCTATCATACTTAATAAAATCTACAACCCAAATAAAACTGAGTCAAATTAAATTATTGGGGGATCGAAGTAAGTGAATTTATATTATATAATAAATATATGGTTTTACAAAAGAACAAACAAGTAATGTAAATTACCTTTTGTTGTTTGAAGAGTTAGATCAAGTGCTTCCCAATTTGCTCAAAATCGAATATGGCTAAAATAAAATGTTTCGACGAAAACGAGAAGAACTCGATTTTTACAGAAAATTTTATCCTTTAAAAACTGATCTTATTCAATTATTTATTTGTTAAGAGGTTATGTAGTTTAAGTAGAATGGAAAGCTTAATTATAGGAGAAGAATAATGTGTAGTACATGTAAATATATTATTAAAACAAGAAAGATAGTTATATAAACCACTACATATATAATTTTCGAAAATCATAACATTTTTTGTATAAAGAATATATCCTGAAGTTCAAAAAAATAAAATAAAAACCCCACAACTATCAATAAGCTATAAACTAATAAAATATAAAAATTGTCAAACTCTATATTTTTTTTCTTTTCAAAGAGATATATAATAAATGCAAATAATTTTTTTTATAACAAATATATATCTTTAAAAAAAATCAGGATATTACACATATGATGAAGGCCATATGAATAGATATCATGGTGGAGATACAAGGCTCATCATGCAACATTCAACATCAATTCCATACTTTAATTTAGGCTTAATATATTATTTGCCCCCTGAACTTGTCCAAAAAGCTTGATTGGCCCCCTGAACTTTCAAAGTGTTCCGATAGCCCCCTGAACTTGTAAAAAATATTCAGTTAGCCCCCTGAACTTGCATAAAACGTAATCAATTGATCACTCGGTCGTAAAAAAGTAAGTTAAATGCGGAAGATGTATTCCACGTATCTTAAAATGTTATTGCATAATTAAAAAATAGATTAAAAAAGAAGTTATTGCTTGCTCAACTATACAACTTGTCTTCTCTAATATTAGAATCGTATATTTCGATTTTGGTCGTTTTACTTTTTATAAGACTCGAGGAATACATCTTCCGTATTTAACTTACTTTTTTACGACTGAGTGATCAATTGATTACGTTTTACGCAAGTTGAGGAGGTTAATTGAACATTTTTTGCAAGTTCAGAGGGCTATCGAAACACTTTGAAAGTTCAGGGGGTCAATCAAGCTTTTTGGACAAGTTCAGGGGGCAAATGATGTATTAAGCTTTTAATTTACTATGTTTTTTTATCAGTTAGCCTGTGATGTTATTAGACTCTACATTATGTGAGGGGTATCTCATTTTGTGTCAGGTGGAATCTCCCTACAAGCAAGATATTGATAGTCTATGATTCAATGTAAATGTACTACTAATGCATAATCATTGCATTTTTTAGTCTACTTCACTAAAGATTTTTTAATTAGAATTGTTGCTTTCGGCTTAGCTATTTTCTTCTCTTATAATGGTCATGATCCTAATGGCACTATTTCATTTAACTGTAAAATTGTCTTTTAGATTCTATTTTGATCTCCTAATCAACTATGGTATAGCACTTTTATTATGTGATCAATGTCCTTCATAATTCTATAAAAGTTGCATTTGTTTGGTGGTAAGTTGTATATTTGGTTTTCAATTTATGAGTTGTATGTTTGATATATAATGTTTGACAACTTCCTTTCCTTCTACATTAATTACCCTTTTGAAACAGTGTCGTTATAAAACTACTGCTATTGGTTTATAACTATTTTATTCCTAAAGCACGTTAGAATACCATCTAGAGAAATTTTTAATTGGTTTTTCAAATTAATATTTAGAAGTTAGACAATTAAAATAGGCATAATGCAATTTTCAAAAAATTATCAATGGCGCGGGTGAGGTAAGACTTTGAAATACTGTAACATTTTAATTGGATGAACAATTATGGAGCAAATCCTCTTAATTTTGATTACCTAAGAAAATTTGCTTAGACCCAAATGTATACAGTAAACAAATACTATACCAAAACAAAGGTAGTTACCTCTTTGCACATTTCCATGCAAAACCAATTTCCTCGTGGAATTCAAGCATGTAATTCCCTTATTCCTAGTGCACCAAATATGATCTACACGAAATAGACAGAAGGCATGTACAAGAAAATTTAAACATTCAATGAAGTAAATTAGATTGTTACAAAATAGACGCTCGCATTAAGTACAGTTCAGAAAAGCATCATCTTCGATAGAAAATTCGGTGTCTTTTTTTAGTTTATTATGGCCACAAATTTTACAACAGCATGATAGGCATAACCAATCTCCTTCTGGAACATCTTATAAAAGCTCAAAAGGGCAATTAATGTATAAGGAAAATAATTTGTCAATCATTATATATCAAACATTCAGCTCGTAAAATTGAAGACTAAATATATGATTTAACACCAGACGAATGCAACTTTTATAGAATGATGAATGACATTGATCACATAATAAAAGTTCCCTACCATAGTGGATTAGGAGATCAAAATAGAATCTAAAAAACAACTTTGGAGTTAAATGAAATAGTGCCAATAGGAACATGGCCATTATAAGAGAAGAAAGTGGCTAAACTAAAAACAGAAATTCTATTAAAAAAGCTTTAGTGAAATAGACTCAAAAAATGTAATGGTACATTAACATTAAATCTAAGACTATCAATGTCTAGCATGTAGGCAGATTCCACTTGGCAGTAAATGAGTCACCCCTCACATATGATCAAGGCCATGTGAATAGAGATCATAGTGAAGATAAAAGGCTCATCATGCAACATTGAACATGAATTCCATACTTTAATTTACTTTGTTTTTATCAGTTAGCCTTTGATGTTATTAGACTGTACATTATGTGAGGGGTGGCTCATTTTTCCCGGGTGGCATCTCCCTACATGCAAGATATTGATAGTCTCAGATTCAATGTAAATGTACCATTAATGCATAATCATTGCATTTTTCGAATTCGTTTCACTAAAGATACTTTAGTTAGTATTCCTGCTTTCAGCTTAGCTATTTTCTTCTCTTATAATAGCCTTGATCCTATTGGCACTATTTCATTTAAGTGTAAAATTGTCTTTTAGATTCTATTTTGCTCTCCTAATCAATTATGCCATAAAAATTTTATTATGTGATCAATGTCCTTCATAATTTTATAAAAATTGCATTTTTTCTGGTAAGTTGTATATTTGCTCTTCAATTTATGAGTTTTATGTTTGATATATAATGTTTGACAACTTCCTTTCATTCTACATTAATTACCCTTTTGACACAGTGTCGTTATAAAACTACTGCTATTGGTTTATAACTATTTTATTCCTAAAGCACGTTAGAATACCATCTGGGGAAATTTGTAATTGGTTTTTCAATTTAAAATTAAGAAGTTAGATAATTAAAATAGGCAAAATGCAATTTTCAAAAAATTATCAATGGCGCGGGTGATGTAAGACTTTGAAATACTGTAACATTTTAATTGGATGAACAATTATAGAGCGAATCCTCTTAATTTCGATTACCTAAGAAAATTTGCTTAGACCCAAATGTATATAGTAAACAAATACTATACCAAAACTAAGGTAGTTACCTCTTTGCACATTTCCATGCAAAACCAATTTCCTCCTGGAATCCTTTTCAAGCATGTAATTCCCCTATTCCTAATGCACCAAATATGATCTATACCAAATAAACAGAAGACATGTAAAAGACAATTCAAACATTCGGTGAAGTAAATTAGATTGTTACAAGATAGACGCTCGTATTAAGTACAGTTCAAAACAGCATCATCTTCGATAGAAAATTCAGTGTCTCTTTTTAGTTTATTATGGCCACAAATTTTACAACAGCAAGATAGGTATCATTAATCTCCTTCCGGAACATCCTATAGAATCTAAAAAGGGTAATTAATGTAGAAGGAAAATAAGTTGTCAAACATTCAACTCGTAAAATTGAAGACCAAAAATATGATTTAACATCATGCGAATGCAACTTTTATAGAATGATAAAAGACATTGATCACATAATAAAAGTTCCACGGTATAGTGGATTATAATATCAAAATAGAATCTGAAAAACAACTTCTTAGTTAAATGAAATAGTGCTAATAGGAACATGGCCACTATAAGAGAAGAAAATGACTAAGCTAAAAGCAGAAATTCTATTTAAAAAGCTTTAGTGAAGTAGACTAATAAATATGAGACTATCAATGTCTAGCATGTAGGCAGATTCCACCTGGAAAAAAATGAGTCACCCCTCAGATATGATCAATGCCATATGAATAGAGATCATGGTGAAGATAAAAGGCTCATCATGCATCATTGGACATTAATTACATACTTTAATTTACTATGTTTTCATCAGTTAGCCTTTTATGTTATTAGACTATACATTATGTGAGGGGTGACTCATTTTTTACTGGTGGAATCTCCCTACATGCAAGATATTGATAGTCTCAGATTCAATGTAAATGTACCATTAATGCATAATCATTGCATTTTTTGAATTTGCTTCACTAAAGATACTTTAATTAGAATTGCTGCTTTCAACTTAGCTATATTCTTCTCTTATAATGGCCTTGATCCTATTGGCACTATTTCATTTAACTGTAAAATTGTCTTTTAGATTCTATTTTGATCTCCTAATCAACTATGATATGGAACTTTTATTATGTGATCAGTGTCTTTCATCATTGTATCAAAAATTGCATTTGTTTGATGCTAAGTTGTATATTTGGTCTTCAAATTATGAGTTGTATGTTTGATATATAATGTTTGACAACTTCCTTTCTTTCTATATTAATTACGCTTTTGAAACAGTGCCGCTATAAAACTACTGCTATTGGGTTATAACTATTTTATCCCTAAAGCATGCTATAATAGCATCTAAAGAAATTTGTAATTGGTTTTTCAAATTAATATTTAGAAGTTACACAATTAAAATAAACATAATGCAATTTTCGAAAAATTATCAATGGTGCGGGTGATGTAAGACTTTGAAATACTGTAACATTTTAATTGGATGAACAATTATGGAGCAAATCCTCTTAATTTCGATTACCTAAGAAAATTTGCTTAGACCCAAATGTATACAGTACACGAATACTATACCAAAACAAAGGTAGTTACTCTTTGCACATTTCCATACAAAACCAATTTCCTCTTGGAATCCTTTTCAAGCATGTAATTCCCCTATTCTCGATGCACCAAATATGATCTATACCAAATAGATAGAAGGCATGTAAAAGAATTGTTACAAGATAGATGCTCGCATTAAGTACAGTTTGATAAAAAAAATTCAGTGTCTCTTTTTAGTTTATTATGGCCACAAATTTTACAACAACATGATAAGCATAACCAATCTCCTTCTGGAACATCCTATAGAAGCTTTAAAGCGTAATTAATGTAGAATGAAAAGAAGTTGTCAAACATTATATATCAAACATTCAACTTATAAAATTGAAGACCAAATATATGACTTAACACCAGATAAATGCAACTTTTATAGAATGATGAAGGACATTGATCACATATGCACCTCGGAGCTAACACTTAATGAGACTCACTAAGGGATAAGTTTATCTCGTCGCTATCAAGTAATAATCTGGACAAGTACAGGTATCAAATCCATAGGATTTATACCGCAAGTACCAAACTACTAGGCTGCTAATGTTATCTAGGCTATGGGGGGTTTGAGATTGAAGGTTTTCTAAATTAAACTACTCCTAATTAAGTTAAACCTACTCCTAAGTGATCCTCAACAATGTAAATTAACCTGGAATGATGTGGGATGATACGATAATACAAATTTCAATCCTATTTTATCATTCAATTGTAAAACTAATTTGAGTCGCTTGTGCCTAAGGCAATTAACCCTACTTATCCTTCTATGGTTCTTAGCGCGTGATTCCCTTGTAAGGCCGAAACTAGCTCTAAGGCTCAGAAATTTGGGCTTAATCTTCCATAAGGTTGTCAATCTTATAGGCTCTAACTAGGTCATATTCAGCTCGTAATCAAGGATGGAGCCTTGAATAATCCTAGTACTTAAAGGATGGAGCCTTGAATAATCCTAGTACTTAAAGGATGGAGCCTTGAATAATCCTTGGGGAGCGTGGAGGTTGAATGTTCTTCAATGGCAGACGGAAGGATGAGGAGGATTCTTCAAGGATGAAGGCTAGGGTTTCTTTATAAAGTTGAGAGATATCTAATACAATGCTGTTGGTCCCGTGTGATTAGTTCCAAGGGGGGGTTAGGAACTAATATAACTTTTTTTCGTTTAATTAATGTGTTGACTTGGTTATTTGGTGAGTTTGTCAACTCAGCTTTTGGTCAGCTTGGCCAGATATGTTACAAGACAGCTTTGGCCGGATATTGACTAAGGCTGTTATACTTGTAAGTTAGATATTGACACTCTTGGAGGTCAGCTTCTAACTCAGCACTTGAAATTACTCAGAGTCAACTTTAAACAATTTTATATGCTGAGTAAACTTCTCACACAACACATGCAAATATATATATTGAGAGAGGGTTAGAGATTACTCAGTATCACTTATCCTAGTTCGGCCTCTCCGCCTACGTCCAGTCCCCAGAGTCCTCCGGGCTTTTAGAATCCAATACTGAGCTCTTTAAAGGTAGAGCACAAATCGATTACAAGGCAGTTGAATATGAAAAAGTACCTTCCTCTATCCGTCTACTCAACTCCTACTAAGTGCTACAACCCAGCACCTAGATTTCTCTACCACTGAATGTTTACAACCAAACACTCAGCACAACGCTCTCAATGTTACAATTGATAAACACTTGTTCCTTTTCAAATAAAGAACACTTTAGAAGATTACAAGTAATCACTCTAGCATTTACACAAAAAATGGAAGATGGGTGTAAGATCTCTTTTTGTATCTAAGTACTTTTGTATCTTTTCTCTCTTGTACTTTTTGTTTTTGTCAATCGGCCATGATCCAAGGATTTTGATTGTCCTTATATAGGAGAAAATCTGGAATCGGATCATTTTGAAATGATGTAGCCGTTGACGTTAAAACGGCTCTTTTAGGAGACAGTCTCTGGTCAGCTTCAGAATTCTCAGACCAATCCTTTTCCTCTGATTTCTTCAGATGCCAGGTTTGTCATTATCTTACAGACTTGTCTTTTTGTGCCAGTTGTCCTTTACCAATAATCCATTGACCCATACATCTCGGAATGTGTCCTTTGCGTTATTCCAAAGAATCAATTATTGGCGCAGAGGGATGGCAATCATTGTCTTCTAGTGAACGACTCTTTTATGTTGTCCTGAAGATCCACTCAGCTTTGTTCATTGTCTTTGGCAACTTCTATGTTGAGCTATGTTTTAGTTCGCTCATCTTTGTAAGACAGTTGTTAAGACGGCTTCTCATACTGAGTTCTATCTCACTTAGCTCTGTTGGATTTTAAGCCTCAATCTTTTGATGCTTGGTTTGATTCCACTCAGCTTGATCATAAGACTTCTATACTGAGTTTTATTCTACTTAGCTTGTTCTATCATCTCATGCTGACTTTGTCCTGTTTTACTTTTATATCTATTTATATTTATATTTATACTCAACATTGAACAAACGGATTAGTACAATTAAAATAAAGCACTTAAATTTAATTGTCTCTTAATCATGGATGATTTTGTTAAATCAAAATCTTGTGGAAAGGTGTTTCAACAAACTCCCCCATTTTGATGTTGGCAAAATACATAATTATGGAACTTAGTTTTGAAATTCCCCATGATTGATTTATTTTTCATATTTCTGAAATTGCTCCCCCGTAAGGGTTGCATCTATTAACTTAACTCTAAATCTTCCAAGAGAAATTAAAGATACTTGTACTGACAAGGTTCAATCCTAGACCTTCTGAGATCTACTAGGTCAGTTTTTCAGAAATGATCATTTTTAGAAACATTTTATTACTTCAGTTTACTTATATGTGAAGATGTATACTGAGTATGTTTCATTATGATTTGTTTGTTCAATTTGGACAGATCAGTATATCTACTAAGCATGGTATTAAGACATGTTGGATAAAGTGATGCTTATCATAAATTTACTTGATATGAAACACAAATATTTAAGCACAAATTTTAAACTAGACTACTTCTTCTTCTTCAGACTGGCTTCAGCATACTTGCCTTTTCCTTTGTCTTTACTTCCTGATGCACCACCGGCGTGTTGAGTTCCATCTTGGCTTTTCTCCCTCGTTTTTCCATCATCGGAGGGAGGAGGAATGAACGTGTCATTTCTAGTAGCACCAGACAGAGCGTTTGAATAACGCTTCAACCTTCTTGTACTCTCACTTAAGCCATCAATGACTGGAACACAGTCATCTTAAATAGTTTGGGGAACCCGTAAGGAGCTGCTCAGCATGCTGATGAGACATTCATGAGATTTTCTGATCCAAGAGATGGACGTAGTGAGCTGAGCAAAGGATTGATGGTACATCTTGAGCAGAGCTGAGTCGTAGAATTGCCGTTGAGCATTTGTGTAGCGTACTGAGCGAAGGATGGTTTGTGAGAAGCTCAGAAGGGTTTCATGAGTGATGGGGTCAACATCCATCTGTGCTTTGTTGACGTTGAGTAGACTTACCGCTTCACTCAGTTGGTCAATTGTACACTGAGAAGAAGAAGAAACTAACTCACGTGTACAAGTAAGATCAGCAGTCAGCTTGGCAAAGCATTCTTGTAACTCGGCAGATGTGGCAGATTCAGGATTTCCCGTAGACCGTAGATGGGTCAGCTCTGCAGTCAGCTTAGCAAAGTGTTGGGCTAACTCAGCTGAAGTGACGTATCCTGGATTGACCACAGAGAAAGTGTTGAGTTTTCCTTCAAGCGAATCCATGTGATTTACCATGAGAAGTAGCAGCTCGGTCATCTTCGCAATTTGGTCTTGCTTGGGTTGCTGTGTTTGAACTGATGTCATTACACTTATAAGATCCTTGAGCCCCTTGATTTCATTAAGAAGTTGAGCGAGGGATGAGATGTTAGATGACTCAGGATGAACAGACCCAGCAGCTTCAGAAGTGTTGAACTCCTGGAGAATGGATTGAGCAGTTTCTACGATGCAACGGCTAGATTGAGTTGCACTAAGATAGACAAATTTACCATCTGGATTAGACTCAGAAGCATGTATGGAAGTTGAGCTGGATGGTGGTGGAGTTGGCTGCTTATCAGCTTGAGTTGAGTGATCAACAGTTGGTCCTTGAGGTAATTCAGTACCAGGAGCTGAGTGTTCTTCATGAGGTGGAAATTGAGCAGGTGGATTCATGGTTTGGTCTCCTTTTTGAGTAGCTGTGACTTCGAGTTCGTGCTCGGCAGATTTTGGATCCTCTGGAGTCTTGGCTTGTTCCTCAATATGAGTAACAGAGGCTTGATTTTTGGCCGGTTCTTTAGGAGGAGACTCTACGGTGTGGGAGAAGTATTTAAACTGAATATCAGACATATCGGTGATTGGGTCCAGAGGCGGAGAATCTATGAGTAGATCAATAGCTGGTCCCTTAAAGGCCTTCTTCTTGAGCCTTTTGAATGACTTAGCTTTGGGAGGAGACAGGTCAGCTTGAATATCATCTGGACTTTCATGTTGTGTGAGCCTCTCCTCTTGCTGATCATCTCCTTCTTGTTCAGTATCTTTCGCTTGATGTTGCTCAACATCATCTGACTCAGTATGAACTTCTTCCTCAACATCAGGTTGATTGACATCCTGTCCCTGTTCTTCCTCTTCTTCTGTTTGCTCAACTGGAGTTTTCTCCAAGTCAATTCCAAGACCTTGAGCGTAGTGTGACTTGGGTGGCACAACCCAATCAATGGGATCAGCTTCAACAATATTCAAGCCAGAACTTCGACTCTTCTTCTTTAGAGGTTGTTCTGGGGTGTCATCACTTTCTTCTTTGGGCTCAGCTTGCCCTTTTCTTTTCTCTGCTGACCTAGGTGTAACCTGAGGTTGGTCAGAATCAACGTTCTTGCCCTTAGCCATGGCCCGCTTCTTCTTTGGGACGGCAGAGATGTCCTTTGTGCACGTTTCAAGTGCTTTCCTCTTCTTCTTTACCTTTGGTGACTCAGCAGGGACTTCATTTCCTTTCTTAGGTTCAACTTCTGGCTCAGCATCACCTGCTTCTTGCTCAGCTTCGATTTCTTGTTCAGCATCGTTTTCTTCCTCATCTTCCTCAGCACCTTCAATTCCTTTCAAGGGTTGGTTGAATAACAACCCAAACAGCAGAGCCGCGGTTATTTCTGTTCCCAAACTCTTAGTCTCAGTGATTGTCTCTATTTTGTGATCTTCAAGGATTTTGGTGATTAGAGAACCTAGTCTAAGTTTCTTACCTCCATGTTGAAGTGCCCCCACCAGAAACATAGGCAGATTGAGTGGGCTGTAGGTCAGCATGTGCCATATAAAGCACTGCTCGAAGTTGGAGGCCGACGAGGCTGAGCTGAGTTTAGGGAAGATGAAGTTGGTCAGTATGTAGTGTGCCATCTTCTGGTTTTGTCCCATACAGGTACTGGGTATCTCTCCTTTGTGATTTTTGGGTTTGCAAAATCCCTTGACATGATCAAGCTTTTCCTTTATTGTTCGGAACTCAGTCCCTTCTTCTGGCAGATTTAGCAGAGTTGCCAAGTAGGCTGGTGTGATTGTTATCTTATGGCCCTTGACATGGGTTTCCAAGTAGTCCGCATCGTCTTCATCCACACACAGACCGGAGTAAAATTCCCTAACCAGGCGAGGATAGGTAGTTCCAGGGAGAGAGAAAAAACCTGCCCAATCGTTTTTCTCAATCCACTCACAGAATGGTTTCTCGGCGGTGATGAAGCTGGGAGAAAACCACCAGCATTTTAGGACTTCAAGATTGTTGAATTTCTTGTGAACCTTTACAATGGTTCTAGCCTTGGGTTTCTGTTGTTTCGAGGAGCTTGCTGGATCAGCTTGAGGGTTTTTGTTAAGAACAGGGGATTTGGGATTTTCATCGGTGTGACGTTTGCCGGAATCACCACCGGAGACATTTTGAGGGTTCGACATTTTCTTTCTCAGAGATTCTTAGGAATTTTGAATTTTAGAGAGAGAGGGGTTCGAATGCCAAAAGATTCAAGCGTAAAGAGGATTAAGTGGGAAATCTTCCACTATTTAAAGAGATTGAAATCGATCCTATTCGTTGAACTAGCCGTTTCACCTTGGGACGTTCAATCGACAGAGATTCTGTCATTTATGACACATTCGGCGCATGGGTTTTCCCATTATTGCTTGAATTATCCTAGGTGCTATTTATTACACGTGTCAGCGTTTAATGGTGCAAGTGGGTTTTAACTCAGCTTTGCTAGAATTCAAAGCATTTGTGATACTGAGTGCCTAGTTCTATGTAACTGAAGTTCTTCTCTTAGTAACTTAGCATGGGATAATCACTTCAACATGTGTATCTACTCAGCATAGGGTGATTACTCAACATGTGTATCTACTCAGGATAATCACTTAACATGTATACTAACTCAGTACGTAGTAGTTACTAATTTTGAATTAACTCAGCATGGCAATCACTCAACGTTCAAATTTTCACATAGAATTACAGAAGAGGATTAGACATACCGATAGCTTCCCTTAGTATGTTGAATTGTTCACGAGCCAATGGCTTGGTGAAGATATCTACAAGCTGTTCATCTATTGGCACATAGGTCAGCTTGATCTCACCTTTTAGTACGTGATCTCTGATGAAGTGATGCCTTATGCTGACATGCTTCATCCTGCTGTGTTGGATTGGATTCTTGGACAGATCAATGGCACTTTTGTTGTCACATTTGATCTCTATTGTTTCGGTTTTTACTCCATAATCCTCAAGCTGCTGCTTAATCCATAAAACTTGTGCAACATAGCTTCCAGCAGCTACGTACTCAGCTTCAGTTGTAGACAAGGCTACTGATGACTGCTTCTTGCTGAACCAAGATACTAGACGGCTTCTAAGGAAATGACATCCTCCTGAAGTACTTTTACGTTCTAGCTTATCTCGTCCATAGTCAGCATCAGTATATCCAATGAGTGTGAAGTCATTTGAGGTTGGATACCATAAACCTGCATCAACTGAGCTTTGCAAATATCTAAAAATTCTTTTTATAGCAACTAGGTGAGATTCCCTGGGGTCAGCTTGATATCTTGCACAATAACATACTGAGTACTGTATATCAGGTCTACTAGCCATGAGATAAAGTAAGGAGCCTATCATACCTCGATAAAGTTTACTATCTATTGACTTACTCTTCTCATCTTTGCATAGGACAGTATCAGTACCCATTGGGGTTGATATGGGTTTGCAGTCTTCCATATCAAATTTCTTTAACATTTCTTTGGTGTACTTGGACTGACTTATGAAGATGCCATTCTTACCTTGCTTAATTTGAAGTCCAAGGAAGAAGTTGAGTTCACCCATCATGGACATCTCGAACTCAGTTTGCATCTGTTTGCTAAATTCTTTACACAAAGATTCGTCAGTAGCACCAAATATTATATCATCTACATATATTTGTGCAAGTAGGGTATGTTTACCCTTTTTCTTAATAAACAAGGTTGTGTCAGCTTTTCCCCTGACATAGTTCCTGGTCAGCAGGAAGTTGGTCAACCTCTCATACCAAGCTCTTGGAGCTTGCTTTAGGCCGTACAAGGCCTTTTTGAGTTTATAAACGTGGTTTGGAAATTTTGGATCTTCAAATCCAGGAGGTTGATTAACATATACCTCTTCGTTTATGAAACCATTAAGAAATGGACTTTTAACGTCCATTTGGTATAACTTAAAGTTCATGAAACTAGCATAAGCACACAATATACGTATTGCTTCCAACCTAGCAACTGGTGCAAAAGTTTCTCCATAGTCAATACCCTCTTGCTGACTATAGCCTTGGGCTACAAGTCGAGCCTTGTTTCTTATTACGTTTCCGTGCTCATCTAGTTTGTTTTTAAAGACCCACTTGGTTCCTATAGGCTTTTGATTCCTAGGTTTAGGTACTAAATCCCATACCTCATTCCTGGTGAATTGATCAAGTTCTTCTTGCATAGCATTGATCCAATATTCATCGTGCTCAGCATCAGCAAAGTTCTTTGGCTCATGCATTGACACGAATGCTACGTTGCTGAGGAACTTCCTAAGCTGATCTCTAGTCATCAACTTGTTGTCAGCAGCATCAAGAATAGACTTTTCTAAGTGTCCTCTTGGGATTTTTATTTCCTTAGGTAGTGTTGAGTCGTTTGGAACATGTGTTTCTACAATCTCTACAGGAATAGACTGGTCAGCAAATGTAATTTCAACTTCTTGCTTACCTTTGGTCAGCCCTTGTATTGATGATTCAGAGGCTCCATTTTGATCAGCGGAAGCTGAGCTTGGTTCATCTTCAGTGAGCTGAGTTGACTTTCCTGCAGGGTCAGCTTCATCGAACTCAACATGGACAGACTCTTCTACAACCTGAGTTCATTTATTATAGACTCTATATGCTTTACTGTCTGTTGAGTACCCTAAGAAGATTGCTTCGTCAGCTTTAACATCAAATTTTGCAAGATTGTCCTTTGTATTGAGTATAAAGCATTTACACCCGAAGGCACGAAAGTACCCAATGTTGGGCTTTCGTCCTTTCCAAAGTTCATATGGGGTTTTCTTAAGTATAGTTCTAACTAGAGCCCTATTAAGTATGTAGCATGTTGTGTGGACAGCTTCACCCCAGAAGTACTTTGGGAGCCTATTTTCACTCAGCATGGTTCTAGCAATTTCGACAATAGTTCTATTCTTCCTTTCAACAACCCCATTCTGTTGAGGTGTTCTAGGAGCAGAGAAATTGTGGTCAATACCACTGGTTTCACAGAATTCGTCAAACTGTTGGTTTTTGAATTCTCCACCATTGTCACTTCTAATATGAGCTACTTTTAGGTCTTTGTCAGTTTCAAGCTTTTTAATCAATGTGGTGAACATCTCAAATGTTTCATCATTGCTACTCAGCAAGATGATCCAAGTGTACCGAGAGAAATCGTCTACAATGACTAAGGAAAATTTCTTACCTCCCAAGCTGAGTGGCTGGATAGGTCCGAAAAGATCCAAGTGTAGTAATTCTAATGGTCCCTTGGTTGAGACAATATTTTTACTATGAAATGACTTTTTAGTTTGTTTGCCTTGCTGACAAGCTTTACACAGTTGATCTTTTTCAAATTTTAATTTGGGTAATCCCTCAACTAATTGCTTTCTAGCTAATTTGGCAAGAAGGTCCATGCTGACATGCCCAAGTCTTCTATGCCATAGCCAGGAGTTATCCTCTTTAGACACCAAGCATATGTTTTTGGAAAACTGTTTTTCTAAATTTAGCATGTACACATTTTCTACACGAGGGGCAGTTAAAATTAATTCATTTGTATTTCCCTCGAGTATTTGACACTTGGTATTATCAAATACAGCCTTTCTACCACTTTTGCAAAGCTGAGCTACACTCAGTAGGTTTTATTTGAGACCTTTGACTAAGGAGACAGACTCAATAGTTGGGTTACCTCCGATAGTACCTGAGCCGACTATCTTACCCTTCTTATTGTCTCCGAAGCTTACACTTCCACCTCGTTTAAGCTCTAGTGTGATGAATTGTGTTTCATCACCTGTCATGTGTCTTGAGCATGCGCTGTCTATGTACCAAAGTTTTGACTTCTCCACGCATGTCAAGCTGACCTGCATTTTAAACTATTCATCTTTAGGTACCCAATTCTTTTTGGGTCCTTTCTTGTTAGTATAAACAGGTGCAAAGTCATATTTCAGTTTGTGACGACATACTTTTATAATGTGGCCATTTTTACCACAGAAGTCACAATAACTTACTCTTTGAGGGTGATGCTGAGTGTGGTCAGCATTGTTATGTTGAGCATGCCAACATACCTTAGTGGTATGTCATTTTTTTCCGCAGAAGTCACATTGGACAATCCGCTTGTTGAACCAACACACATCTTTTGTGTGTCCCTTTTTCCCGCAACAGTCACACTGGGTGAACTGTTTATGCTGACTAGTACTTGAGTACTCAAAATGGGATTTATGTTTATTTGAGCCTTTTACTTGACTCTGTAGGGTTGTAACGTCCTTTCTAAGTTTTTTTGACTCAGATTGAACCTCCGTGACAAACTTATGCATTATTTGAATGTTGCTATGTAAGTCTGCATTGTCTTGGAGGAGATATCTGAGGTCACTCAACTTGACCTCTTCAATCTCGTCACACCGCCTGCTGAGTGATTTGATTTTCCTGTTACACTTTTTAGTTAGTGTATATAAATCACTCAAGGCATTTACCATTTCGTTTCTAAGCAAAAGTAGGGATGTTACCTCATTGTTGTGTTCCTCCTGGTCAGTTTCATCAGAGAGGTCAGCTTGCTCAGATTGAGAGTGATCAGCATCATCG
Source organism: Euphorbia lathyris (assembly GCF_963576675.1). Classification (NCBI taxonomy): domain Eukaryota; kingdom Viridiplantae; phylum Streptophyta; class Magnoliopsida; order Malpighiales; family Euphorbiaceae; genus Euphorbia; species Euphorbia lathyris. The sequence goes on along the minus strand of NC_088914.1, from coordinate 77,507,729 downwards.
GCCATGAAGCATATATTTGCCGTTTCATTTGCATCAGCTTCGGATGATGTTGACTCATCACTGTCACTCCATGTTGCTACCATTGCCTTCTTATTTCCCTTCTTATCCCTTTTTAGGTTTGGGCAGCTTGACTTGATGTGCCCAGTTTGGTGGCACTCAAAACATGTGACAGACTTGGAGCTGTCCTTCTTATATTTGTCACTGGACTCAGCTTTGTACCTATCACCTTTCTTGTATGGTCGTTTGCTGTTTCTGTCATTTCTTCTGAACAGCTTCTTCATCTTTCTAGTAAACATAGCCATTTCCTCATCATCAGTTGACTCAGCTTCTGTGGAGTCAGCTTTCATCACTAGTGATTTCTGTTTCTTATCTTCGGAATTTTCTTTAGCTTTAAAGTTTTTCATAGAGATTTCATGGGTCAGCAAGGATCCGATCAGCTCATCATATTTGTAGGTAGTCAAGTCCTGAGCTTCTTCTACAACTGTTTTCTTTGCTTGCCAGCTCTTAGGTAGACTTCTCAGGATTTTCTTCACCTGTTCCTCTTCGGTGAAGTTCTTTCCAAGTCTTTTGAGCTCATTTATGATGTTGGTGAATCTTGAGTTCATTTTTGAGATGTCTTCGTTCTCATTCATCTCGAACAGCTCGTAGAGTCTCATATGCTGATTGACTTTGGACTCCTTAACCTTACTTGTGCCTTCATAAGTCACTTCCAACTTCTTCCAAATCTCCTGTGCTGACTCACATCCTGAAATCTTATTGTATTCTGCAGCATCTAAAGCACAGTGAAGCATATTTATAGCCGAAGCATTATTTTGTAATTTTTTGAGGTCATCCTCTGTCCACTCAGCTTCGCTTTTAACAATTTTCTCATTGTTAACAGTTTTATATGGCATATGTGGACCTTGAACAATTGCAAGCCATGCATTCATGTTTGTGGCTTGAATAAAGTTTTTCATCCTATTCTTCCAGAATGTATAATTAGATCCAAAGAATAGGGGAGGTCTAGTGATTGATAATCCCTCAGGGAGTATCTGTGTTGTTTGGTTCCCTGGAAGGAAATGAGTGCTGTTCTCAGCCATTTATGGGGATCCGCTCAAGATAGTTATATCTTTGAGTAGTAGGCTTAGGCTCTGATACCACTTGTTGGTCCCGTGTGATTAGTTCCAATGGGGGGTTAGGAACTAATATAACTTTTTTTCATTTAATTAATGTGCTGACTTGGTTATTTGGTGAGTTTGTCAACTCATCTTTTGGTCAGCTTGGCCAGATATGTTACAAGATAGCTTTGGCCAGATATTGACTAAGGCTGTTTTACTTGTAAGTTAGATATTGATACTCTTGGAGGTCAGCTTCTAACTCAGCACTTGAAATTACTCAGAGTCAACTTTAAACAATTTTATATGCTGAGTAAACTTCTCACACAACACATGCAAATATATATATTGAGAGAGGGTTAGAGATTACTCAGTATCACTTATCCTAGTTCGGCCTCTCCGCCTACATCCAGTCCCCAGAGTCCTCCGGGCTTTTAGAATCCAATACTGAGCTCTTTAAAGGTAGAGCACAAATCGATTACAAGGCAGTTGAATATGCAAGAGTACCTTCCTCTATCCGTCTACTCAACTCCTACTAAGTGCTACAACCCAGCACCTAGATTTCTCTACCACTGAATGTTTACAACCAAACACTCAGCACAACGCTCTCAATGTTACAATTGATAAACACTTGTTCCTTTTCAAATAAAGAACACTTTAGAAGATTACAAGTAATCACTCTAGCATTTACACAAAAAATGGAAGATGGGTGTAAGATATCTTTTTGTATCTAAGTGCTTTTGTATCTTTTCTCTCTTGTACTTTTTGTTTTTGTCAATCGGCCATGATCCAAGGATTTTGATTGTCCTTATATAGGAGAAAATCTGGAATCGGATCATTTTGAAATGATGTAGCCGTTGACGTTAAAACGGCTCTTTTAGGAGACAGCCTCTGGTCAGCTTCAGAATTCTCAGACCAATCCTTTTCCTCTGATTTCTTCAGATGCCAGGTTTGTCATTATCTTATAGACTTGTCTTTTTGTGCCAGTTGTCCTTTACCAATAATCCATTGACCCATACATCTCGGAATGTGTCCTTTGCGTTATTCCAAAGAATCAATTATTGGCGCAGAGGGATGGCAATCATTGTCTTCTAGTGAACGACTCTTTTATGCTGTCCTGAAGATCCACTCGGCTTTGTTCATTGTCTTTGGCAACTTCTATGCTGAGCTATGTTTTAGTTCGCTCATCTTCGTAAGACAGTTGTTAAGACGGCTTCTCATACTGAGTTCTATCTCACTTAGCTCTGTTGGATTTTAAGCCTCAATCTTTTGATGCTTGGTTCGATTCCACTCAGCTTGATCATGAGACTTCTATACTGAGTTTTATTCTACTTAGCTTGTTCTGTCATCTCATGCTGACTTTGTCCTGTTTTACTTTTATATCTATTTATATTTATACTCAACATTGAACAAACGGATTAGTACAATTAAAATAAAGCACTTAAATTTAATTATCTCTTAATCATGGATGATTTTGTCAAATTAAAATCTTGTGGAAAGGTGTTTCAACAAATGTTACAAAGTCCTATTTATAGTTGTAGTTTTGTGTCTAAAACCTAGTCTAACTTGTTTCCGAATGCAGGTGGAAGAGTGGAGGCGAAATAGTGGAGTCGTGGGGTTGGGAATCAGTTAAAAGACTGATTCCCGCAGCCTTTCTCGTCAAGCTGGCCATAGCCAGCTCGCCGAGCTGGCCTGCACAGGCCTGTTCGACGAGCTGGTAATGCCTAGTTCACCGAGCGACTGCCGGGGGTCCCTGAAACGCGATTTTCACCTGAAATTGATCCTGTTTTATCTTGCAGACATGAATAGTAGAAGCGATCGATGTAGACGGAGGTCGACGGGAAAGAGGTTTGTTGTTCGTACGTCTAACTGAGAACGGTTGGAAAGGACTCGGTGTCGCTGCTGTGGAGATTGAAGACAGGAGCGACAGTCAATGGAGGGTTGACGGTTGTAAAGTCCAATTGAGAGGGGGTGCTGCTCCAAAATAGATTTAGAGATTAAAAGATGAAGGCAAACTGGAGATCGTTGGACGGAAGACTGAATTGAAGGGGGCTGCACACGAAAATGGAGTTAGGGATTTGGAGTTTTTAGGTATTTTTTTCTTTTCTTTTTTTTTTCTTTTTCAAAATTAATTGCTGGAATTTTTTTATATATTAAAAAAATAAAGCGATAAAACGAGAGTGCAAGAAAGAAAAAGAAATAAAATAGCAGAAGACTAGGATGTCTAAGCCATGCCCATGGGAAGTGCAAAACTTAATTCAAAATTTTGGGCAAAAGACTAGAATCTCTAAGCCATGCCCATGGGCACTGCAAAAATTTTGGGCAGAAGACTAGGATGTCTAAGCCATGCCCATGGGAACTGCAAAACTTAATTTAAAATTTTGGGCAGAAGACTAGGATGTCTAAGCCGTGCCCATGGCTTAAAAAAATATGCACTAAAATTTCCTATGGGCACACCTTGGGGCTATTTTCGAAAATTTATTCAAACATAAGTAAAATTAAAACAAAAAACATGAAATTATCCTAAAACTAAATAAAAATAAGATAAATGAAATAAATTCGGGTTGCCTCCCAAAAGAGCGCCTTTGTTTATTGTCTTTGGCTAGACAATGATCGTGCATCATCCAACTCCAACTCGCTCATTCTTTTCATCATCCCAATTAATGATGAATAGAATTTGGAACAAATCTTTCATGCCTCCTTTCTGTACACTTGAGTCAATCATGTCAATGATAAAAATAAATTCAATTTCATCATGTGCATTACCTTCATGCATATCAATTTTCACTAGATTGGCCTTTATAGGTAGATTACTTGATAAAATTGAAAACGAGTTCATTATTACTTTATCATTCATATCCAAGAAGCAAAAATCTTTTTCACATATCAGCTCATTAGTCACAATGGAAATTCCATCATGAATTAATGTCTCCTCAATTTGCTTTTCTTCTATATGCAATAACTTAGAATCTCGAACCGAAAATTGTGTTTCTAAGTTACTCACAAGTGTAAACATTTGATTCATTTGTGGCTGCAAATTCTCTAGACTTGTTCGAGTCTCTTGTTGAAATATCAAAGTATTATGCTGAAATTGCAAAATATTAGCACCTAAAGCATGAACAATTTCTTCAAGAGACATATATGAGCTTGATGAACAATGGTCACTAGGAGGAGATTGATAGTAATTTTGAATTGATTGATTCTTAGAACTAAAACTAAGACATGAATGATCAACATAATGGCCATCGTTCCATTGGAACTCATTAACATGTTGAAGTACATGATCCATTTCTTTCCAAAATCACCAAAAGAAAAAGGAAATAAAAAGAAATAATTCTGTTAAAGACACCAGTCCCCATTAACGGCACCAAAATTTGATGAGTGTCGAATTCACCAAAAATAAAATACCTACTCTTGGAACTAGAAAACTGTAGTAAATGTGGAGTAGGGTCGAATCCACATAGACTGGTCGAATTATAACTTTTTGAAACTAACAATTAAAAGTAAAGAGGGTGGGTTTGGTTTGTGGAAGGAATTGAATATAAGATAACAAGTAAAAATTAAATATCAATAATTAAATAAATGAGAAATATGTATGAGAAAGATTCTAGCCAGAGGTTAGATTCGAGTCTTGAATTGAACAAATCGATCATCGATCACAGAAAAGATATGTTTTAGCCTTTCAAATAAATTAGCTAGTTATTAAAAAGCATTAATAACCAATCTCTTCTTACAGTTTAGATAATCAGGAAACGTTCACTAATTATCTCTAATCAATCAAACAGTTCTAAACAAGCTTTAGAATTTAATTTGATTGAAAGCATTAAATATAAAAGAGATGCTAATTCTACTCAACAATCACACAAGCGGGATTATTTAAAGCATATCAATCTCAATTCACAACATAGGTTGAAAGTTTGTCCACAATCAGTTATGTTATTTGTTACTTGTATCAGATGATTTAAACGATTACGTATTTAAACATCTAATTAGCAAAACAATTGCAAGTAAATAATTAAATCAAGGATTCAATTAAATCACGTAATACGAATAAGAACAGAATGGAAATCAATTACTTGAAATAGATGAAAAAGATGAAGTACAGAATGATCTCACAATTCCATTGTCCAAGACCTAAATCCTCTAGCTAGAAGTTGAAATTTAGTTCACCATGGAAGAGAGAATAAAACGTCAAAGATGAAGAAGCTTGAAGAAGAATGATGTTGCTGGAAGAAAAAGATGTCGATGATGAAAGATGATGATCCCTGATTCTCTGTTTGTCTTTTAAAACGTAAAATCCACTCTTCCCACCTTTCCACTTTCCACGTTTTTCTCTTAGGAGAAAACTAAATAACTCCTATAAAAATCTAATAATAAAAATCCTATATAGAATTAAACTCCCATTAGGATTCTATATTTTGAAATCCTAATAGAATTAAATCATATAATAATGTCTTAACTTATTTAAAATTAATAGTGAAAATTACAAACAATGAAAATCTTAAACTAGAAGTCTTCTAATCACAACTCAGCTCCCAAATTCGTACTGGTCTTTACCCGTGGGCATGGGTTAGGACAAATCAGCTTTTTAGTGGATAATTTCCTTCTTCAGCATGGCCTAAGCCATGGGCATGAGTTAGGACCTGACAGATTTCTCCAATTTCACTTTAAGCTCCATAAGATTAGCATTTTAATCTCCAATTTGAATTGAATCTCCAAAAACACCTATAAAACACAAAACAAGATAAATAAGCACTAATAAAGTAAAACTAACATTAAACTAAAGAGAATTAAGATATAAACATGTACATAAATATGGACACATCAACACACACACATAAACTCAAAATGGCATTAGTCCAAAGGCTAAATTGACTCATCAGACGTTAGATTTGAGTAAAGACTCCATTTGGTGCGACCTTTGGTGGATCAATTAGCCAAAATAAATAAGTGATAGTTCACGTGTGTGTCATTTTGGCAATATTTTGCCCAAAAACAATCAGGAAACGGCTAGAAACTACAAAAGTAAATAAAACATATACTAAAACTAATAATCATATGCACATGAACAAAAATGCGAGAAATGCTCGCGTATTGAATGAAAACAAATCAAAATTATCCTAAAAACTGTACCTAAATAAAGGGGTTTTCGACCCCTATCACCCGCCATAGTGGATTAGGAGATCAAAATAGAATCTAAAAAAAACTTAGTAGTTAAATGAAATAGTGCCAATAGGAACATGGCCATTATAAGAGAAGAAAATGGCTAAGCTAAAAGCATAAATTCAATTAAAAAAGCTTTAGTGAAGCATACTTAAAAAATATAATGGTTATGCATTAGCATTACATTCACATTGAATCTGAGACTATCAATGTCTAGCATGTAGGCAGATTCCACCTGGAAAAATATGAGTCACCCCTCACATATGATCAAGGCCAAATGAATAGAGATGATGGTGAAGATATAAGGCTCATCATGCAACATTCAACATCAATTCCATACTTTAATTTACTATATTTTTATCAGTTAGCCTGTGATGTTATTAGACTGTACATTATGTGAGGGATGACTCATTTTTTTCCAAGTGGAATCTCCCTACATGCTAGACATTAATAGTCTCGGTTTCAATGTAAATGTACTACTAATGCATGACCATTGCATTTTTTGAGTCTGCTTCACTAAAGATCTTTTAATTAGAATTTGTGCTCTCAGCTTAGTTATTTTCTTCTCTTATAATGGCCATGATCCTATTGGCACCGTTTTATTTAACTGTAAAGTTGTCTTTTAGATTCTATTTTGATCTCCTAATCAACTATGGCAGTGAACTTTTATTATGCAATAAGTGTTGAGATTCTACAGGATGTTCTAGAAGGAGATTGGTTGTTCCCATCATGTTGTTGTAAAATTTGTTGTCATAATAATCTGAAAAGAGACACTGAATTTTCTATGAAAAATGATGTTGTTCTGAACTGTACCCAGTGCGAGCGTCTATCTTGTAACAATGTAATTTAGTTCACCGAATGTTTTGTATTTTACATTCCTTCTGTCTATTTGGTACAGATCATATTTGGTGCATCAGAAATAGGGGAATTACCTACTTGAAAAGGATTCTAAAAGGAAATTGGTTTTGTATCGAAAAGTGCAAAGAGGTAGTTACTTTTGTTCTGGTATACTATTCTTTTTCTATATACATTTGGGTCTAAGAAAATTTTCTCAGGTAATCGAAATTAATAGGATTCACTCCAAAATTGTTCATCCAATTAAAATGTTACAGTATTTTAAAGTCTTAGATACCCGCGCTAGTGATAGTTTTCTGAAAATTTCATTCTGCCTATTTTAATTGTGTAACTTCGAAGTATTAATGTGAAAAACCAATTACATTTTCTCTATATGGTATTATAGCATGCTTCATGGATAAAATAGTTACAAGCCAATAGCAGTAGTTTTGTAGTGGTGCGTATCGAAGCAAATCTGATTATTCTGAATCATGCCAAAAAAATTAGAATAGGGCTTCTTGTTCTTAATTTTTTACACTTATTAACCTACTCCTTTGATTTTTATATCTATTTCACTTTGAGTTGTTCGCTTAGTCTTTTTGTATAACTATATAGCGCAACCATGAACTTATAAGTTGTTTAATCAGTAAGAATATCAAAATGTTCACTACATGAATCTGATGAGCTCCTTTATTGTTTCTGTACCTCTAATTATTTGAACTAGTTTATAGTTTAAAGTGAAAATAACTTGATATGACATGTTAGTTTAAAGATCAACAGTCAACTAGTTTATATATTTTTTGTTGCATGGAGAAAAAGGATGGAAGAACCTGCAATGGATGGGCATATTCCAAGTTATGGTATTCAAGGTTTAGGTGTTTAGACTTTCTATATGGATGGGCATAATGAGAAAACCTTCTGTTAGCGTTACGGTCTTCATATATGTACAAGTTTATTGTTATATATAAAAGTTATTTGCACATTATTTGCATTAGATTGCACTTTGGTTTAAATATACAGGTTTATAAAAGAGCTTAAAACTAAAAAAAAAACAATGACAGAATTCTCATAAGAAAATGTCCTCTTACTTTTTATTTAACGACACAAAATTCGTAACCAATTGTCATACCAATTACGTTCCAACGAAAGACATATAAACTAAAACTGTCGTGACACTAATATAAAAGCTACATTTAAGGAGTTTAGCTGACATATTATTTAAAAATTATGTGATGTGACCTTCTTTAACTTGACATATATATTGTCATTTGAACATTAATACTTTAACAAAATTTAATACAAATTATGTCATGTGAATTATGTTACAATGACAGTTAGAAAAACAAAAACTGTCATAACATTAAGACAACAACTTCATTTTAACTTAGCTATTTTCTTCTTTTATAATGGTCATGATCCAATTGGAACTATTTCATTTAACTGTGAAATTGTCTTTTAGATTCTATTTTGATCTCCTAATCAACTATGGCATGGAACTTTTATCATGTGATCAGTGTCCTTCAAAATTCTATAAAAGTTGCATTTGTTTGGTGGTAAGTCGTATATTTGGTCTTCAATTTATGAGTTGTATGGTTGATATATAATGTTTGACAACTTCTTTTCCTTCTACATTGATTACCCTTTTGAAACATTGCTGCTATAAAACTACTACTATTTGCTTATAACTATTTTATCCCTAAAGCATGTTATAATACCATCGCGAGAAATTAGTAATTGGTTTTTCAAATTAATATTTAGAAGTTATACAATTAAAATAGGCATGATGCAATTTTCAAAAAATTATCAATGGCACGGGTGATATAAGACTTTGAAATACTGTAACATTTTAATTGGATGAACAATTATGGAGCAAATTCTCTTAATTTCGATTACCTAAGAAAATTTTCTTAGACCCAAATGTATACCGTAAACGAATACTATACTAAAACAAAGGTAGTTACATCTTTGCATATTTCCATTCAAAACCAATTTCCTCTTAGAATCCTTTTCAAGCATGTAATTCCCTATTCCTAATGCACAAAATATGATCTAAACCCAATAGATAGAAAGCATGTCAAAGAAAATTCAAACATTCGGTGAAGTATATTAGATTGTTACAAGATAGACGCTCATATTAAGGACAGTTCAGAACAGCATCATCTTCGATAGAAAATTCAGTGTCTCTTTTCAGTTTATTATGTCCACAAATTTTACAACAACAAGATAGGTATCATTAATCTCCTTCTGGAACATCCTATAGAATCTCAAAAGGGTAATTAATGTAAAAGGAAAAGAAGTTGTCAAACATTATATTTCAAAATTCAACTCGTAAAATTGAAGACCAAATATATGATTTAACAACATCATGCGAATGCAACTTTTATAGAATGATAAAGGACGTTGATCACATAATAAAAGTTCCCCGTCATAGTGAATTATGAGATCAAAATAGAATCTAAAAAAAACTTAGTAATTAAATGACATAGTGTCAATAGGAACATGGCCATTATAAGAGAAGAAAATGGCTAAGCTAAAAGCAGAAATTCTATTAAAAAAGCTTTAATGAAGCAGGCTCAATAAATGTAATGGTTATGCATTAGCATTACATTAACATTGAATCTGAGAGTATCAATGTCTAGCATGTAGGCATATTCAACCTGGAAAAAATTAGTCACCCCTCACATATGATGAAGGCCATATGAATAGATATATGTTGGGGTTTAATGTCCTCTAGTCAATTGTTGTAGGATATAAACCAGATGTAAATGAATTGTTCTTTTATACCAATTTTTCTAATAAGATATAGTTTTCAACTATATAAAGGCAATCACTTTTAAGAACTAAATAAGTCAAATAAAAGAAAAATGCTTAAGTTTATTTATATTGATTATAAAGTGTTCATACTGTTGAAACACTTTTCCACATGATTTTGATTTGACAAAATTATTTAAGTAAATCTCCATGATAAAAATATTCCAACACAATTAAGTTTAATTGCTTTGATTTAATTGTGCTAATGAGTTTGTTCAATGTTGAGTAAGTAAATTAATAAGAACATGAACTAAAAATCCATAAGAGAAAGTCAAGATAAAGTCAGCAGATGCAAGTCACACAGCCGGAGCTGAGTAAAATACAACTCAGCTCAGAGAAATAAAATGTCTTCTTTAGAAAAGCTTGAAGGCGAAGTAGCTATATCAAGCTGAGTGGTCGTCAGGTCAGCTTCAGTATTGATCAACGTTGAAAACAAAACCTGTCGTATTCTGAGTATAATTCAGAAGACACAGAAATCTGTCGGAATGACCTTTTCAAGAAACATGGACTATCTGACGCACACAACAAGACAAACCTGGCGTCTGACAAAGACAGAAGACAGGATTGGCCTGCAGCACAAAAGAAGAACGTTTCCCCACAACGGCTATATCAGGATTCAAATCATTGGTGCCTCAGACATCACTATAAAAAGGCCACTCCAACACTTCATTCTACACAGATCTTCATCAAGTCTATTCATTGATAAAGTACAAAATCGAAGCTCTGTCCTGAAAAGAAAAGGCAAGCTCTTACACCAAACTCCTATTTTTGTGTAAAAGTCTAGAGTGATTTTATTCATCTAAAGTGTTCTTCACTCAGTGAGAACAAATTATCATTTTTAAAAGGTTAGAAAAGAGAGGCTAAGTACTCGGTTATAGTACTCAGTGGTAGAGATAGGATTGAGTAGACGAATAGAGGACGGTACTCTTGCATACTCAGTTGCTATTGTAAACGGTTTTTGCTCTACCTTTAAAGAGCTCAGTAGAGGATTCAAAAAGCATGGAAGGATTTCCGAGGACTGGACGTAGGCGGAGAGGCCGAACCAGGATAAGTCTGCTGAGTAACTTCTAACCCTTTATCCTTTGATATATATATATGTATTGCTTGCTAAATATTACTTGGTAAAATAACAACTTGTATACGCCGAGTTGAGTAATCTGAGTACTGAGTTGGAAACTAACTTAAGTGTTGCATCCCAACTCACAATTGAAACAGCTCTAGTTAGCAGTTGACTAAAACTGTCTCAAAATCTACTCAGCGGTGCTGACCTAGAAACTGAGTAAAAGTATTAAACTTAAAATAAGTCAGCCTTAATCAAAAAATTCTAATAGTTCCTAACCCCCCCCCCTTGGAACTAATATTGTCGCGTTACACGGGACCAACAAGTGGTATCAGAGCCTAACAACTCACTAATCAAGATAAAACTATCTTGAGCTGATCCCTGTAATGGATGAGAACAGCACTCGTTTTCTTCCTGGAAACCAAACAACTCAGGTACTCCCTGAGGGATTATCCATAACTAGGCCTCCTTTGTTCTTCGGGGCCAACTACACGTTTTGGAAAAACAGGTTGAAAAATTTCATTCAGGCAACAAATATAAGTGCATGGCTAGCTATAGTCCAATGCCCTTTTGTTCCCTATGAAATCATTGACGACGTAAAAGTCGTTAAAAGCGAGGCTAAGTGGTCATAGGATGACCTTAAGAAACTACAAAACAATGCTTCGGCTATAAATATGCTTCACTATGCATTAGATGCTGCAGAATACAATAAGATTTCAGGTTGCGAGTCAGCACAAGAAATCTGGAAGAAGCTGGAGGTTACCTACGAAGGAACTAGTAAGGTCAATGAGTCAAAAGTGAATCAACACATGCGGTTGTATGAGCTGTTCGAGATGAATGACAATGAAGGCATCTCTTAAATGAATGAAAAATTCACTAATATAATCAACGAGCTCAAGAGACTCGGCAAAAACTTCACTGAGGAAGAACAGGTGAAGAAAATCCTGAGGAGTCTCCCCAAAAGTTGGCAAGCAAAGAAAACAAATGTTGAAGAAGCTCAGGACCTGACCACCTATAAGTATGATGATCTCATTGGATCTCTTCTGACCCATGAGATCTCAATGAAGAACTTTGAGGCTAAAGAAAAGACTGAGGACAAGAAGCAAAAATCTCTTGTCATGAAAGCTGACTCAACCGAAGCTGACTCATCAGATGATGAGGAAATGGCCATGTTCACTAGAAAGATGAAGAAGCTGTTTCGAAAAAATGACAAATACAGCAAGAGGCCATTCAAGAAGAATGACAAATACAAAGCTGAGTCAAGTGACAGCAGACACAAGAAAGACAGATCAAAACTCGTTACTTGTTTTGAATGTCATCAAGCTGGACACATTAAGTCAAGTTGTCCTACCTTGAAAAAGGAAAAGAAGGGTAGTAGAAAGGCAATGGTGGCAACCTGGAGCGATAGTGATAAGTCAACATCATCAGAAGCTGATGCCACTGAGTCAGCGAACATCTGTTTCATGGCTGACGAGTCTGCTGACCTCTGCCATTCTGAGCAAGCTGACCTCTCTGGTGGATCTGACCATGAGGAACACACGACTGAGGTAATGTCTCTACCTTTGCTCAGAAATGAAATGATTAATGCCTTGAGTGATCTCTATACACTTATCAAAAAGTGTAACAAGAAAATAAGAGCACTCAGCAGGCGATGTGATGAGATTGAGGAGGTCAAGCTGAGTGATCTCCGACATCTTCTCCAGGACAATACCAGGCAAGATGAAAACTTAAAAATCATGCATAGGTTTGTCTCTGAAGTCCAATCAGATTCTAAGAAACTGAGGAAGGACATCACATCCATACAGAGCCAGCTGAATACATCAGCTAAGAAATGGTTCTATTCAAAAGCTGAGTACTCAGGTACTAGTCAGCGGAGATGGAATCCTCAGCAAAATGTCCAATGTGACTTCTGTGGAAAGAAAGGACATACTACAAAGGTATGCTGGCATGCTCACCACCCAGGTGCTGACCAGAATAGAAGATATCCCCAAAGGAGAAGTCAGTGTGACTTCTGTGGGAAAAATGGCCACACTATCAATATGTGTCGTCATAAATTTAAGTATGATATATCACCTGCTGACCCTAACAAACGAGGACCCAAAAAGACTTGGGTACCTAAAGATAACTAGTTATATTGCAGGTAGGCCTGAGGTGTGCTGAGAAGTCAAAGTTGTGGTACATTGAGAGCGCATGCTCAAGACATATGACTGGTGATGAAACTCAGTTCATCACACTTGTGCATAAACGAGGTGGAAATGTAAGTTTTGGAGACAACAAAAAGGGTAAGATAGTAGGGTCAGGTATTGTTAGTGGTAATCCTACTATTGAGTCAGTCTCCCTAATCAGAGGACTTGAATATAACCTACTGAGTGTAGCTCAACTATGTGATAGCGGTAGAAATGTTATATTTGATGCCACTGAGTGTAAAATACTCGATGGCAAAACAAATGAGTTGATTTTAACTGCACCTCTGTTGACAACGTTTTCATGCTAAACTTAGAAAAGAAGTTTTCAAAGAATATATGCTTAGTGTCAAAGGAAGATAATTCATGGCTATGGCATAGGAGACTTGATCATGTAAGCATGGACCTCCTTGCCTTATTAGCAAGAAAGCAATTAGTTGAGGGATTACCCAAACTCAAGTTTGAGAAGAATCAATTATGCAATGCTTGTCAGCAAGGAAAACAAACTAAGAAATCTTTTCAAAGTAAAAATGTAGTCTCAACCAAGCGTCCATTAGAGTTACTACACTTGGATCTTTTCGGACCAGTCCAGCCGCTAAGCTTGGGTGGTAAGAAATTTTCCTTGGTCATTGTTGATGACTTTTCTCGGTACACTTGGGTCATCCTGCTGGGTAGCAAGGATGAAGCTTTTGAGATGTTCTCAACATTAATTAGAAAACTTGAAAATGATAAAGACCTAAAATTAGCTCACATCCGAAGTGATAATGGTGGAGAATTCAAAAATCAACAATTTGATGAATTCTGTGAATAGTTCCTAACCCCCCCCCCCCCCCTTGAAACTAGCATTGTCACGTTACACGGGACCAACACATACAAGCATGAACTGAGACAAAACATTATAATAAACTAACATGTCCATGATTATTCTTTCTCCGTCCATGATGGTGTTTCTTCCTTCACGCTGATTTCTTCGACACGTACGCTCTATTTCTGGATCAAAAACTAAAACAGGCCAAGATTGGCTCCGCGTTAGCATAAAAAGAATTTGAAAAAGTGTCTAGAACGTCAAACCTGATTGTTGCTAATGTTGCAACTAGAATCCCCGATAACGGCGCCAAAAACTTGATGCGTATAAAACGTATACGTGCTTTTTAGAGCAAGTGCCCTCTATCGTACCAAGTAATACAGTATACTTACGTATAAAGATCCATCCCACAGGGATTCCGCACAATCATTAACTATTCACAGGTTTTTAAAGTCTAAACGATTGAATTAAAGAGGTTTGAGTTGTTTTTAGTTACGAAAAACTTTTGTTGTTAAAACAATGGAGTAAAACACTAGGGAATCGAGTTCACTTCCTAAGTTTGAATCAGTGAAATCGATTGAAATAAGACACCGAAGAGAAATTCGTGTTTCTAAAGATGGTGATTTCTAAAAGAAACTCGGTGCTAAGACCTTAGACCACTTCGTTCTATTTCTTCACGCTTATTCACTCAACCGGGTCAATGGTTACTTAAATACGATAAGAAAGCGTTAAGTTCAATGAGAAATCCTAGCAATGTAATGCTAGAAACCACATCGATTTGCTATTGAGTCTAAGAATGTAGTTTTCCATTAACCGCTTGTTACTATGGTGAGTAAAAAGCGATTGACCGAAATATGAGTTAATCTTACGTTCCTAGTTCTTAAACACGATTTCTTTTTGGGTATTTTACCTAAATAGACTTCTAAATTCGACTCAAAACATTAGTAAGATTTCCCTCATCCCTATTTGGGAAGAATTAGTTCATGGTCATCGGGGAAATGAAACTTGAAATAAAGTGAAATGAAGTGAAACTCATTGAAAGTAGAAGATAAAGAAATGGAAGACGAACAAACTTTTGATTAAATGTGAAATCAACTTACAAAACTCAAGGGAACTGATTTTGAAATAAGAAATTGTACTTAAGAACTAAAAAAATCAACTAAAATAAGAGTAATGACAAATGCTCAAAGCTTGGCTACAACAGCAATGGAGTTTCTAAGCTTAAGGATGGAAAAGGTGTATCTTCTTCTCCAAAATCTTTTCTATTTATAGGCTAAATCTTGCTCCAATCAAGATGAAATTCTGATTTTGATGATTGGTAGCCTCCAAAACACTGAGATTATGCATTAAATGACCTTGATAAATCAAATGGAAGAGATGTATGGGCTTGCATAGAGAAGAGGAGCCGCCCGGTGCAAGTTGCGAAAGAAAACAGGTCTCGGCCAATTTCAGGGGCAGGTCTCGTCGAGACCTATATAGGTCTCATCGAAACCTGTCTCTGGGACAGATTCCAGCATGCCTTCCAGCCAATTGCAACGCTTCTGTGCAAATCTGTTACATTAGGCCCCAACAGTCCAAAAACCACAGTTTTGTCGTCTTTTCACGTAACGTTCCCTCGTTCTTGCCCTGTAACTCATTTGGGTAAATTGTCAATCTCGTGAGGGTGTGTGAGGGTGTAAAAATTAATTAAAAACTCATGAATTAAATTAAAATTACATGACGGTGTGTGAAATTGTGAATTAAAGTGAATTCTAACACAAATTAACACTAAAGTGATAATAAAGACAACAAAATGGACGAAATTATGACTCGATTTTACTATGAAAACGGGCGGCAACACACATACTCATAGTCAGTTCTAGTTTACTAAACAGAACATCAACCATAAACAGGATTATGTTTCATACACATACTCATAGTCAGTTCTAGCTTTCTAAACAGAACATCAACCATAAATAGGATCATGCTTCATACACATACTCATACTAGGTTCTTGCTTCCTAAATAGAACATCAAACATAAATAGGACTATGCTTCATACACATACTCATAGTCAGTTCTAGCTTCCTAAATAGAACATCAACCATAAACAGGATCATGCTTCATACATATACTCATAGTCAGTTCTAGCTTCCTAAATAGAACATCAACCATAAAAAAGGACCATACGTCATACACATACCCATAGTCAGTTCTAGCTTCCTAAACAGAACATCAACCATAAACAGGATCATGCTCATAGTATATGACTATGCTTCATACATAATCCTTCACTACATATTCATGTAGGGTTAAGGTATTCAACCAATCAGTTCATACCAACCCTTCACTATATGACTATGCTTCATAAATGCACGTTATATATATATATATATATATATATATATATATATATATATATATATATATATATATATGACTATGATTCATACACAACCCTTCACTATATGAGTATGCTTCATACAAGTAGCACTAAGCAGTTCCACAACTTGAATCTCTTTTACTATGTACCTGCCACTTGGATTGTACTAGCTGAAAAGTGAGCACAGTGATGAAGTGTATGATACTGTCACCACAAGCTTAAAATCATAAACTTGTCCTGTTAGAATCATATAACTTCATCACCATGTTGAATGCTTTTCCATAAGATAACAAGCCAAGTGGAAGATACATAGTGAAGGAGATTTAGTTGACTATATGACTATGCTTCACTATGGTGACTATGCTTCATACATGCAAGCTTCATACAAATGAAATCAGATCATAGCACAACTCATTTCTTTATTTAGTTGCAGCACACTTATTCAAGTGAACATTTCACTCATGCTTCATATACATACTCATAGTCAGTTCTAACTTCCATAAACAGGAAATCAGTTCACAGCAATACACATATTAAACTAAAGATATATACGAGGCCCTATTTTTTTGGGGCCCTATGCGATGGCCTTGCCTGCCTTGAAGGCAAGCCGGTAAGCACTTTTACTATCCCTGCAAATATTAGGTTCAAATAAAAAGGAATCAGATGAGTTCATAATCTCTAAGGTTAATAATATTTGCAAATAAAAAGAGCAAGGTCTACCTATCTCAGCATCACGAAGTATATATTGCCCTAGGTTAAAAAAAAAGATAAAGACCAGAGATCTAACCTTTTCAACGATAGGTCTAAAAATTAATAGATCTTTATTCTAGCTGTTGAAATCCACATACACAAGAGTAAATCAAATGAGGAAAAGATAGAGTAAGGAACAATGAAACTCTAATACATCCAGGAATGAAGTAAATATGGCTTACCATTACCGTGTTTCGACCCAATGATTTGCATGTAGAAAGCAAACGGAGATAGTCAAAAAGAGGGGTGAGAGAGATGAAGACTGAGCTGCGCAAAACCTAGTTAGGGATTTGGGATGAGAGAGGGGTTTATATATGAGCTGAAATTTGAGTCAAACGTATTGAGTGCCTTAAATTTGATATCAGTTTTCGTTGGTCGCGTAAGTGAAAATTTCATCGCCGCTTTTTTTAATACAATGACAGTCATTTATAACAAGTGGCATCTAATGATTAAGTAAATTTTGAATTAAACGAACGCTTTCTTTAGATGACAGAGTTGTGTCATCGGAAGGTCACATGTGAATTGAGTTGGTTTACATTTACGCTTTCAGATGACATACTTTTAATATACAGTCACGAAAAATAATCAGACGACACGAAAATAAATGTCTATCATATATCTTGTGTCATGTGAAAGGGAAAATGGCATAATGACTAGGCAACATTGGTCGTAAGGCGTATTTAGGGGATTACACTATAATTGTAAGGTAGTCGATAATGATGTAAAGACTAGTAAAGTTGAGTCAAATAATAATGTCGAGGATCTAATGGATGACTCATTGGATCAGTTTAAATGTGAGGATAATGTTAAGCTAATAGGGAATAAGCTCTTGCTTAGTTGGAACTAGTGCAAGTGGAAGATTATGAGTTTATGTCCTAGCCTCGAGACATTATAGTCTAGATAATGCCCTAATTATAAGGCAGTAATATGTAATGATTATTTACTTGTCGAATCAATCATATAGAGTATTCAGAATTAGTGATCTGTTATGTTTGACGGGTTGAGGACCTGGAAGAGTGAAACTTTGAGGCAATAAGATACTAATTTGAAACCTCTCTAATTTGTTGTTACCATGGGAACGGTAATGAACAAAAGATTTGTATGCATCTTGGTTGTGATGGTGTTTGACCGTTAACATGCATTGGATGTCAGACCAGGTACGGGTGCACGTGGTCGGTTAACTAGTCTATTAAGGTTAATTCGGTCGATTAACTATTTGATCGGTTTTTTAAAAACACTAATCATACACTAGTCTAGTAAATTAGGTTAACCACTAATCAGTTAACCAATTATTTCGTTCAGTTAAACTTTTATTTCCGTTTCTAACTATTAGTAAATAAAAATAAAAATAATAAAAGAATTCTAATTTTTATTGTGAATGAGACGGCGGGTCAATGACGAATTGAAGAGATTAACTACGGAGAGGGAGATGTGAGTGCATTATGTCCGTGTGGTTTTACATAATACACTAATTATTTAACCCTTATGGTTTTACATAATACACTAATTAGTCCTTGGCTTTTTTAAAATAATTATATGATCCCTCAGTTTTGATTCTGTTAAATGTTTTAGTCCCCGTATCAAATCTCTATCTATAAATATGTTAAAGAACAATTAAATGGATAAAAATAAATTTCTAAAAGGTAAAATTGCCCCTAATAAAACTTCTGACTACAAAGTTTTGGAAAACAAGTAATAAAATATTATCGTTGTTTCTATATCCAAAAACATACAAGAAAAAGAAAGTCGCATAAACTGAAATTAGAAAGATAGTAACAAATAAACTGAGAGTTATTTACATATTTTCATCTCATTTAATGTTAATATTTGATAGAAAGACTAAACCATTAAAAGTGAAAAAATTTAGAGACCTTATAATTAAATAGTGGACTTAGAGGTGTAAAGGAGCCGAGTCGAGCCGAACTCTAGGTAGGCTCGGTATTGGCTCGTTAATATTTTGATCCGAGCTCTCTCGAACCGAGCTTTGACCGAATATGACCGAGTCAAGCTTTTATCAAGCTTCTAACGAGCTTTAACCAAATTCATTATGCATGCATAGAATAAGTAGCATAGAAAACAAAAAATCCTTATAATATACTTCATATAAGTTTAAAATATTTATAAAGAAAAACAATTATATTATTGTCGAGATTCCAATATAGTAGATGGTACTTGTGGTCAGAAAACACAAACTCGAAAAAAAATTTCAAACAATGAAATATATATTAAAGTTTGTAATGTATTTTGTTCCTCATCAAAAGCTAATTATCTAACTAAAGACTCGAATGCCTAAGCTTTGTTGTGTTATTTTTTTATGGTTTAAATTTTATTTAAGTTGTGAATTGTGATGAAAACTGATGATAATCAATGAAATATATATAGTAATTAAAAATAATCGAGCCTACTCGTGAGCTTTCGAGCCGAACCTAAGGAAGCTCGGACTCAGCTCTTTAGTGCTCGAGCCGATCCCGAACTCGAGCCAAGCCCTATCAAACCGAGCTTTGATCGAACTTTCATCGAGTCGAGCTCAAATAGTTTACGAACTATCAAGGCTCGTTTACACCCCCTGATTAATATGTTATGTAAAACTATAGAAACTATAAATAAATGTATTTTTTATATTTTTTTAATATTTAACTTACATTCGGTCAGTTTCGGTTAACCGCGGTTTTTGGAATACAGAAACCATAACTGTAACCATTAACCATTATTTTTAAATTTAAAGACCGTACATTAGTCCATCGGTTTCGGTTAACCTTATTTTTTGTTAGGTTTCAATTTGGTTTTTCGATTTTTCAGATAAGACCAAAGGCATATGGGCTTATGAAATAGTAACTACTAGATCGATGCGATGTGAGAGTATCATATGGTATAATGTGCCATAGGTGTAACTCATTTGATACTCCATATGAGTCCTTAGACCCCAAAACCTTTATGAACCTAGATGAAACATAGTATGCTTTAATCATCCGCCTAACGTGCTCGTGACTAAGTACCAAGTATGGGTTTGATTAGGTATCTTATGAATTATTATGAGCAGTAGTAAGGGGATTGCTACTCTTCAACATGTGATTTACTCTTCAATATGTGATTTAAACTCATAAGATAGGAGATAATATCTATAAGGAAATAGATATTATATTTATTAATGAAATAAAGAATTATCTTTACAGTTTAAGAAAAAGATAAATATTTGATTTAAGCAAATAAGAATATAAGATAATTAATTGAATTAATTTCTCTATCTTTTTCTCCTTCCAAAATCGCTCCCTTTAATCAATGATTAGGACATTTGATTATAGAAATTAAAATATTAATATGAATTAAATTGGATTTAGTTTCATAGTTATTATTTTAATTAATTAGGATAAGTTAATTTGGAATTAACTAAAACCTTAAGTATAAAAAGGAAAATGCAGGGATTTTTTTAGAAAAAAAAATTAATTCATGATTTTCTCTCTAAGAGAAAACCCTAGCCGCGCCTCTAAAGAGCAAGGTGGCCAAAAGGGATTTCGAGGTGCTAGCACACAACCCATTCAACCAGTGAATCTTTCAGCCCTTTTATCTAAAATCAAAGATTCAATTGATCAAATTCAAACCAAACTTGCTTTAATTACATGCTAGATCTAAGAGTTTTCTATGTTAAAATAATTTTTGCATGTTTTAATCGAAAATATAATTCCCAACTTATATACATTAGATTCATTTCATTTAGAAGTTCCATATGCATAATGCGATTAGCAGGTGATTAGTGAGTCGTTAAGATTTAATGATTGATTAGTGAGATTTAATTTGAATTAGGATCTATATGAATGAATTAACATAAACTTAATTGGTTAAATTGGAGTTAAGGAGGGTTGAAATTGATGTTTTGCTCATTCCAGCCCTAAGGAACTCCAAAGAAAACTCTTTCAATTCCTACAATTTTCAAAGCAAACAAGTGAAATTAGGAAGCATAGTAGGTGAACTACACCATTTGAAGGTTAATGGGTTGTTTTACCGTCGTTTTTATGGGTTTGAGGCATGTTTTCAGTCATCTGGTGTCATATTACATATATATGTTACCTCTGTCTAAAATGTGACATTTTAATTCGACATATAGATAAAGTTAATCTTGTTGGATCTTTGATTATCTCAAAATTGAATGTCATGTAAAGTAACATTTGATCTCTTTTTTAAAATTAGAGAAAGTGTAGTAATAAAGCATTGTTAGGGATTTGGCTAGATATTGTGTTGATTATGAGCTATGTTGAGTTTATTATGAATAGTACAAAGTTGGGTAAAAAAATTTTTTGCATATTCTAAATTGTATAGATATCAATGTGACTTTTGGATTCCGTTATACGACAGAATGTGTACATGTAGGTTATATAAAATCTAAGACAAAAAAGTTAGATTACATTAACATTGTAAAGTTAGTATCTTGTAAGTACCATATAGCATACATTAGTTTATATTTTCCTTCCAGAAGTCTCACATTGGAACCAAACTATAAATTTATGTTATATTAAGAAGACAATGTGCAAATAAATTAGTTTATATTTTCCTTCCAGAAGTCTCACATTGGAACCAAACTATAAATTTATGTTATATTAAGAAGACAATGTGCAAATAAACACACCCAAACTATAAATTTATGTTATATTAAGAAGACAATGTGCAAATAAATTAGTTTATATTTTCCTTCCAGAAGTCTCACATTGGAACCAAACTATAAATTTATGTTATATTAAGAAGACAATGTGCAAATAAACACACCCGGTCATGTAAAATAGATAAAATCGAGCACAAACAATGTGTATAAATGTATCATGGTTTGTAACTTGTGATAATTGTATAATAATAATAATAAATGAGCATGTTCAAATAAAATTTGAGTAGACTTGGTACTTGGGTGGTTTCTGCAACTTTGATTTGCCAATAGAAACAAGTGAACCTGAAATGTTAAGTGAAACCTCAATTTCTGTTATTAGAAAGTGGGAAGGAGTTGGTAAAAATATCATTTTATAGTAAGAGGCAGCACCAACAGGTGAATGAACAAGAATTATAAATACATGAATCCCAACGAAAATTACAATTTGGTCTGTGCAGCCAACAACACACGGCCTAAACTATAAAATCAAACCCATACCTTACCATATTATTCTCTTCAAGCTCCCAACTGCTCCACCTCTACTCTGCCCTGCCAATTATAAAATCAAAACTTTCACCAGAAACATGTACGTGTCTGTCCTTATCTTCTATTCCCTTCATCAAGTCGAGGATGTCCCACCTGTTGCTGTCTGCTTAGCTACATAAATCTGCTTCAGCTTTGAAGGGGGAAAGTTCTTTTCTGGACCCAAAGGTTGATTCCTTCCTTGATACCCCATCCTTCGGTGGGACCATTCACTCCCGGAACTGTTCTTCTGAGAAACATTGCCTCCTCTTTGGTAACCATACCCATAGTGCTGGGCAGAAGCACTCTTTTGATGCGAAGATTGTGACTTGAAAGCACCATTTGTGCTGTTGCTCCCATTTCCATTTCCATTCCCATTCTGCACACCATCTGGAATGGTGCTGGCGGATGAGCTCCTAGCAACCACATTCTGTGTTGAAGTAGCACCACCTGTAGCGCTTGAAGGGTCCACCAACCCAAGTTCATCTGGCAACACGGTTGCATCTGTACCTGCGGGGAACTTCTTATTTTTATTCTCGGAGGATGCAACTGTTCTAGAATCTGAAAACCTATTAGCCAATGGTTGGTCAACACCAGGTCCATGGTTAAATTGAGAAGATAATGTGCCTTCTGCCTGCGGTTGCAAAGGCATTGACACAGGAACAGATTGAAGAGGCGATGAAGGAACATGCGACCATCGAGCTTGAACTGACATGTCAGGCGAGGACTGTAAACAATAATTTAACCAAACGAAATGTTAGTGGCAACCATGCAATAGGGTATCAAACATTGCATTTGATGTAAAGGGATCGTCAGCCTTCATAACATAAGGCTAAACCCCAACATAACAGCTTGCAGCACACTCCCATGCCCATCAAAAGAACAGCAAGAAAAAACTTGAACAATATCTGTAAAGTAGCTTTTATGCAAGATTTTTACAAAATAAATAAATACTCACCATTCCATTATATGAGTCATTATATGAGTCATTCCAAGGCATTTCACATTGCATTAAGAAATACAATTAATATGGAGTCAAATTAATGAATTTATATTGGTTAACTTAAAAAAAATTCTCGCTCATGTAATGGTTGGGGAATAACCCTTGGAATGTTAAATAACACATGGATATATTGAAAACCAAGACAAAAATGCAATGCTTGGACTGAAAAACTAAAATAAAAATTCTTGGAAAACTAGAACGACTTATATTTTGGAAAAAAAATCACTTTCTAAAATGACTTGTATAATGGAACGGAGAGAGTAGATACATTTTGCTCAGCAAAAAGCACATATCACATAACCAATGGTTTTCACCTGCATGGACATGCAATCTCAATCATAGTATGATCATTTATTTTTCTGAAAGGGTAACAATCACTTTGCCAGCCATTCAAAATCTAGGCCAAGACTTTTACCTGGAAAGGTGAAACATCAAACATAGCTAAAGGAGATCCCATAGGCATAAGTGGTGACCCAGGGGCAAGATGCTGGATAGGAGCTGGCATATTGATGGGATTGCGGGGTGCAGAAACCATATTCAAACTATTCATCTCCCCTTCACCAACCCCAATGACAGAAGATGGAGGGTTATGCTTCCAATCAGGTTGCTTCCCTGATGGCAGGTAGGTGGTACCCATGAAACTTAATCCAACTTGTCCAAATTGTCCAACAGGAGCAAAATGGTTATAGACAACCATATGCGGTGGACCCTGAACCCCAGGAATGCTTCCAGGGGGGCTGATGAAAGGGCCAGTGAAACCTGCTGGAGGGCCATAGAATGAATCTACACCAGAATGATGTTGCCAGGTTCCAAGTGGACCAGACACTGATGCATTACTCTTCTGGGGTTGTGACTGAGGAGATGCAGACTCATCATGAGGCCCAAATGCAAAGATAGGTCCCCCCAACATCGGGTTCATCTCATAGAAAGGAAAATGAGAAGCTGGGCCTCCAGGGACATGAGAAAGCATCTGACTAGAAGAATTATGAGGGCTAGGTACAGGGGGCCACAGAGAAATTGGTGGTGTCTCAACAGAAAGATCAGCAGGCAGAGCAACACTGAGAGACTCTTCAGCTCTAGATTGACTTGATAACTGTTGATCTCCAGACACACCTGCCAGAACAAAAGCACAGGCAAACAAAACAACTTAGTATCCTAGTGGACATAGAAGTACAGATTCCTGGAAAGGTTGCATGGAAAAAATAACCACCTGCTGTTATACTATCAATATCTGCACCACTAAAATTTTTGGAATCTGAAGCAGAGATAGGACCTGCACCAATCCTGTTATCAACAATCTCATCACTACTGATAGCTGCAACAGCAATGGCTGAGGCAGCTGCTTCTGCCTCTGCCTCACAATCCACCAAATGAGCACAAGTTTCATTGGAGCGTTTCTCTTTTTCAAAGAAAAGAGAACAATCATTTTCAGCTGAAGCGAGATTGTGAGAAATTTGGATGTCTGCTCGACATGGACCTGGAGGCCCTATCCCATGGCACAGAGCACGGCTAGTAGGAGGAAGAATGGTTGGAGATGTAACAGCACCTGGAAAGAGAGGAAAACAATACTTCAAATATAATCAAGCAAGAAAACTAAGATCATATGCAAGTTTACCAGAAAAAGTATGCCCACCAAACTGAATTTTTTCCCCTGCAAGTAATGAATTGATAGGGCTTGCAGCAGAAGAAAAAGACTTCTCCTTAATCAAGATGGATGCTGAATCACCAACTGATTTAGAAGGATCTCCAATAGAAGAATTTGAATCGACCTGTGCAGGCTTCATAGCATCGTCAAGTTGACTCTGGGTTAGAGCCATAACCTACCAGATCAAATATATTAATTTCTCAAATTGACTCAATATATTCACAAGTAGAACAGAATGGCTTATGGTGCAAGGCAAACATCATTCCGAAGAAAAACTAAATCAATGACGTTGAATATATAATATGCCATGGAACAACCATCCATGAAAAAGCATAACTAGAACAATAAAATAACATTTATCAGCTTGCTCGTTCTCTTTAATCTTTCTGCAGTTTGAAATCTTATCAGCAAGATTATGTTAACTCGAGCTTAAATCATATTTGCTCTCATGACTCTCCTCCAATTTTATCCATTATAGTATAAAAAGTGGATAGGTTTTCTCCACCACAGGAAATAAAATAAATTGAAAAAACAAAATTCGTCATCCCATTTAATTCATTTCCCCTTTCCAGAGTTGAAGCTAACTATGTGAGATAGAAATATGAAACTATAGACAATGAATAAGCATGCCAATATCACTAAGCCTGACATAGATTGGATTAAATTCATATATCAAAGAAGCAAGATGAAAAATGCTTCAAAAAAAAGGAAAAAGCAATGGATATTCAGAGACTAAGTCAGAACTCAGAAGAGTTGAAGCAGACACAATGTGAGATGCAAATATGGAAGTTTCACAGTGAAAGAACATGCCCCCAGTAGCGGAGTTTCAGAGATCTAGTTATATCTCTTAAATGTTAAAAAGTGTCAATAACAGAGGTTAACGAAAAAATTAAGAAGATTCGACCAAAATAATGGAAGATAGAAACAAAAGCCATAAGACTCACTAATCACCAAAATTCTTTATGCTTCCTTAATGCAATGTGCAGTGTTTACCAAAATTGAAAAAGAGAGAGAGAGAAGTTGAGGAGCATTTAAATATCTCAATTATAATCATTGCCAAAATGCTAGCTAAAATATTCACATACTTGTTGGTTAATCCGGGAATTACCCCAAGCACCCAAAGATGCTTGGGCATTATCAAGAATCTTATGCTTGCTCTCGAACATTAGACCTGTGGCAAGATTCTTTCCACCACCTGATACAGCAGGTAGAGAGCTTGGCTGGAAGGACCTGTGGGAGAAAAATATTAGAAATATGCATCTAAACAGGCGTATTTGTATTTAACAATACAAATTCCTTGAAAAAACAGTTACTTGATTGTCTGGGATCTTATATCTGCCTGGGCATCAGTTTTCACAGCAGGAGTTCCAATTGGAGGCAATGGTTGGGACATCACAGGAGAATTAAATCCAGCAGACACTTCAACGTTGGCTAAGCCATGCCCATCAGAGCTAACATAATCCGAGTGACCACTGTTTGATACTTCTGCTCCCACTGATAAAGGGATCTTATCCGAGGTGACAGATACAATTTTACTTTGAGAGCTAGAACGTTGTTTCCGTGGCAACTGGAAGCATCAACAAAAGAAAGTGTCATTGACCAGCATTCAATTTGCTACAATAAACAGAAAGCACTAACTAACCCAAGTGAAAAAGTCATTCAGCAACATTTATTTCCTATAATAAAAGAAACCAACTATATGCAAGTATAAATTCGGACGAACCTTCAAAACCCGAGACTTTGCTTTAATTTCTTTCTCTCTCTGTTCCCGGCGATCATTGAGCATTTGCCTCTTTGACCTCACCTCGATAAAATCGTCATCATCACTTGGAGCTTCTATGCCAGGTTGCTCAAAAACGCGTACAACCCCACTTTGCAAAGGTGCATCAACATCCTCTCCTGAGTGTGCAATACCCTGATTCTTTCTCAAAGATTCTTTTCCACCTCCCTTTTCAAACTTACTTCCAGAATCCACTTCCCATGGCCCAATAGTACGAGAATGCAAGCCTTCTGAATCAATTGTCTGTTTTGATGGTCTATTTGGCACAACTGCCCTCGTAGAGATGCTCCTTGCTCCAGTTACCCTACCACTGATATTGGACCTATCATCCACCCCATGAGGACTAGATGAAACAATCATAGCAGACTGCCTCTTATCCGAACTTTCCCGAACCCGAAATTCAGTCCGCGGACGTCGAGGTCTGTGAAATCCACTGGAATCGTGGCGAAAATTTTCCTTAGCCTGCAAAGATGATTTTGAGACAGAATTTT
The DNA here is from genome assembly GCF_963576675.1 of Euphorbia lathyris. Taxonomy (NCBI): domain Eukaryota; kingdom Viridiplantae; phylum Streptophyta; class Magnoliopsida; order Malpighiales; family Euphorbiaceae; genus Euphorbia; species Euphorbia lathyris. The sequence goes on along the minus strand of NC_088914.1, from coordinate 77,480,593 downwards.
TTACAGCAAAGGAATACCTTTTCCCTCTCCCTCCTGATAATATTCCCCGACCCTTTGATGCGGTTATATCTTTTTCTTTATACCCAGACTGGTATGCACCATTTTGAGGCTGGCCTTCCCATTGTCTAGTGGAGCCTCTGAAATTTTTCCCCAATGAATCTCTTGCTCGGACACCTGATTCCGGCTTAGAATTGCTATCTTCCATGTGAGATATTTCTCCTTGGTGGCGCTGCGTCTTTACCGTGACATTTGCACTTCCACTTGGTGGTAATGAATTTTGCTGTTTTGAAGCTTGACCGTGAGATACATTTAAATTCCTTGGAAGAAGACCTGATTGGTTATCCATTGAAGCAGACAAATAATCACTTTTGATAAGACCATGTGAAGCATTGTCTTGACCTGATTGAACAGTTAGAGAACCTCCATTCTGATTCAGAGGAAAATTATTTGGAACATTGGGCTGCATGAAAGACATTGACTGTGGAGCCAATGGTAATATCCCCTGCGAAATAGGAGATGTATACCTTAGCTGACCAAATTGAAAGAGATGAGGTTGAGAAGGATGCATTTGAGTGAGGGATGGGCCAACTGGTGTGTGAAGATGAAGAGGCATCTGTATAGAACCGATCTGTATGGCTGGAACTGGTGATGGTATGAGAGAAGGACCAGAGAACAGCCCAAACTGTAGCTTAACTGGTACCTCAGGCTGACCGAGAACAGAAGGAACACCTGGCATGACAGTCTGTCCTGATGAAGATGAAATCTGCAGTTGCGTGGTCAAGCCAGAAGTACTAGAACTATCAACAGTAAATTCGGATGCTGAAGATGTTTGAGGAACATTTTTTGGTTGAATTACTAAATTTTGCAGTGCCTTCTCATTTTCCTGGAAAATTCTTGCAGAATTTTCAATTGTCTTAGTAGAATCCCCAGGTAGGTGGGCTTGTCCATCACCATCCATCCCTTCGAATGACCCTTGCTCTTCCACAGAATTTTGTTGAGCAACGAATTTGGTTTCTTCATTCCTTGAGCTTCTTTCAAATTCATCATTTGGCATCCCAACTTCTACACCCTCATTGAAGCCAAGGACCAGGTTCTCTATCATGTCAGAAGAAACTTTCTCCTCCATATGCATGTCTTCAAAATCCTGGGCCAGATTAGCATTATCATCTTCTACATCATGCGCTTCATCTTCCTCACCATAACCATCTACATCCTCATCGTATTCTTCTTGTTCCTGCAACCGTTGATCATTTTCAATAGTCCATTCTTCATCATCCCCTATAGAGACAACACTTGACTCGCTCATCAAATTCACTTTCTCAGCTCCAATAGGTAAAGTTGCATGCTCGTCCCCTTTTCCCAACAAGGCAACATCTTTGCCCTCATTGCCTGATAATGCCTGAGAATCTGCAAATTCATCCAAGTCATCATGTGAAAGATGAACAGGAGAATCAGGAGGGCTTGAAACAGAGAGTGATGACTGTGAATCACATCTTGCTAAGTTCCTATCCATCTTGTATGCTACATTCTCCGTATGTTCTTGTCGGGCATCAATTCTTTCAGCACGTCCAACATTCTCTTGGTGGCTGCTGTCATACCTAGCCTGCGTGGAAGACTCATTTCTTGGACCAATATTATAATGCATATCACGTTCTGGAAAAATTGAGGGACCAGGACCATCAATATCAGCTCTGTAAGGATTTCTGAGCACTGAATTCAGTGGAGGGGGTAGGACACGAGGTTGCTTCATGGAATATCGTGACCTCCCAAAGGAATAAAGCCCATCTGCCTCTGGATTTTGATACATCCTTTCATGGTTTGGAGGATAGGGATTGCCACGAGAACGATTAGGTGGCCATCCAGCATCACCAAACCTCTCAGTAAGATTCTCATGAAATTCAGAATCAATCTCCATCCTTCTACCATAAGGATCTCCATCGCCCGACATGTTCCACCTCTGACCCTTACTCTGACCCAGATCATCCAGATGAGAATCAGGAATTCCTCCTGTATGATAAATCCTCGAAGGAACAAATCCAGATCCCCCATAGAACTCTTTCCTAGAATGAGTTCTTCCTCCCACAGATGCATCCTGCCTCGGACTATGGTGACCATACTCCTGGTCCTGTGGAAAGAAAGTTGAGCTGTTCGCATTTTCAAATACATCCCTCTTCCACGAATTGCCAATTTTTCCCCTGTCCAAAAAGGCAGGAGAGCCATCTCTATGAAATTGAGATCTGGAGCCCATCTCAAAAGGTCTATTCATGCCTGAAGAATCAGATGATGCTGAAGTTGTGATCCTCTCAACCATCCTTTCACTATCTTCCCAATCACCCACATCTGCCACCTTCGAAACATTCTTTTCTGATACCATCCCTGAAAATTTCTCATCTGCCACACCAGAAGAACTAGTGTTACCACTCCTTTCTCCTTCAGCATTTCTTCTTGCAATTCTTTCCTCCAATTCTAAAAGCTTCAGCTTAGCAGCCTGTTTCCTCCTCTCATCCTCCATATTCAATCTGCGTTTCTCCTCCTCCCTAGCTATCCTCAGCTCTTCAGCTCTCCGCATGGATTCCAACTTCTCTTGTTCAGCTCTCCGCATGGTTTCCAATCTCTCTTCTTCCAACCTTCTTTGTTGTTCTTCTTGTTCCCTGGCCAGACGTATCCTCTCTTCCTCTTCTCTCTGAGCCATCTCCATCGCTCTTGCTTGTTCTTCATTCATAAGTTGCCGCCGCTGTTCTTGCAACTTTTGAACTTCCTCAAGTTCAGCCTCAAAAGATTCCCTTACAGGATCATGAAAATCAGTTTGTTTAAACAACTCTTTCTTTTTCTTCAAAATTCCAACTAAAGGCCCGAAAAGGGGATCTCGTCCATCAAAAGGAGCAGACCCATACTCCTTCATGAAGGGATCCTCTAAATAAGGCTTTTCGCTCTTTGAGAATGAGCGCCTATCCCTACCAAAATTCAATATTGGATCATTAATTGGAGGCCCTCTACCACCCAAAGAAAATGATGATTTGGTTAGTGAGCTACTCTGATGTGTATTGCCTCTGTATTTGTTGTATTTTCCATTACCAAACTGCTCTCTATTGTTCCCGTCAGACCCCCGATTGCCAAAAGAGTCCATCTTGTTATTCCAAGGATGCCTCCCAAGTGCATGCCCAGCATCCTGGGAATTGTCACGGAAAGGTGATGGCATGTACTTGTTCTCCTTGGTTGCTTCTCTGTTCATACTAGATGGCCTCATGCCAATACCATTTTTTTCGTTCCCATCATCTTGGACACCATATCTATCACTAGAGAGAGGTGAAGGAACTCTCCATGAGCTTCCATCCACTCCCTCTCTACTAGGCATTTTAACATCTCTCCCAAAATTATCCACCTTGGTGACTTCATTGGAAGAAATATTTCCAGTTTCATTGTCCTGTTGCCCCCGTCTGTCAAAGAGATAATGACCAGGTTTCTGAGGTAAAATACTAGGCCTTGGAAAATCAAAATCCATGTCCAAGAAAGTTTCATGCTTGGAAAATCCATAATCTCTCCCTCTTTCTGTCAAACTAAGTCCTGTATCACGCTCATCATCTGTCCAATCTGACCTAGGATTCAACCGCACTAATGGCAACTGTCCTGGAAGTAAGTCTTCCTGCTTTCGATGTTTCTCAGACATGAGAGAACCACGACTTTCAGCACCACTGTCCCGCAAACCATTAACAATGTTACTCCTTGAGTGCAACTGTGGGCGCATGTCAACAAATGTACTCAAATGGGAAGTATTCCCCCGTTCATTAACCAACTCGTCAGGCAACTGCTTCGATTTCTGATGCATACCATCCTTCTGTTTCTTCTCGGGCCCAGAATTGGCTGGCAAAGAAGCCTTCAAAGACGGGAAATCCTCACCCCTAAAAACTGCAGCTCTCTCCATCACTGGGTGACCACGGGAAGGAACAGAAACTGCAGGAATCACTGTTCTAGCTGAGGGCGGTGTGTACAAACTGCTACCAGTTCCTTTACTAACCCCATTAACAACACCTAACGATCCCTGATTAGAAACTTGACTGTTACTAGAGTTATCCACTGTCTGATCATCACTGACTTCTTTTTCCTGTATGGCAATAGCAACCGGCTTGGTCCAGCCCATACCTGAGGAACTAGGACGAGGCCCACCCCCAAGACCACCTCCTGCAGGCCCCCCGCCTGATCCAACTGAATCAAACTTCTCATGCTCCTTACGCAATGAGGGTAGATTCAAGGGGGGTGGAATAGAAAGCTTCGGCCTAGAAGCCTTCTGCAAGCTACGAGGCCGGGAAAGTACCACCATCCCTCCTCCACCTCCAAAAGGCCGGTTGCGGTTGGACCCATAAGAGCTTGAATGATGCTGAGTATTATGATGATGCTGATGATATTGTTGCTGCCCATATGATTTATTAAGATTCACAGAGACAAACTTGTTCCCGACTCCGGGATTGGCCATCTCAGGGTCCCACCCAAATACTCTACCCGTATGGCGGCCTCTGATCAACGCATCAAATAAACCCAAAAACCCCTAACCCTAAAATTGCTCCCTTATCGAGAATGTTAAGTATTCCACTCCTTATTGCAACAGATCTACCGGTAAAAAGAGATCACACAAATCAAACCCTAGAAAGCATATACTTCCTCTAACCTGATCAACCCAAAATAAATAAACAAATTAATAATCAACAACTGTAACTATCAAATTCCGATAGTAATTTAAAGAAAAATCATTAAAAATGCAATATTGACGTAATTACGCATTGGTCAATACACTAAATTTCTAATTCTGCTTCACAAATAGTTTCTGGCGAGTAGAGACCAGAACGAAAGCGGAGAAATATGAAATAGAACTTACCTTCGAAAACCGTAAGATAGAGACCGCTATGATAACGTGTGCCGCAGAGCAATAAGTAAGGGAGAAGCGTTAGAGAGAAGCCCTACTGAAACCAAACAGGAGAGAGAGAGAGAGAGAAACAGAGAAAGAGGACCTAAAGAGCAAAAGGAGGATGGTTTCTTTGTCTTCTTGTTTTTCCCCAATAATTATATGCTATTTAAACTTTAGTCCTACATATTCATAGTTCTTTTGTACATTTGGTAAAAGAGTTGTGCACTTGCACCCTTTCCTTAATCTCACGGTTCCCTTGTCGTACGAGGTTATTTTCTTTTTCTTTTCTGGAACCGTACACATGTGATAGATAGAAAATCTATCCAACCTGATACAAGTGGAACAAACAAACAAGGTACACACTCCGGATCCTCAACTTTTATATTTAACTTAACTCTTTGAAAGTGTCTATTGAAATTATCACTTCTTTAATGAAGTATAGTTAATAGATCGTTAAATTTTAAAATAAAAAAAAGGGCGGCCCGGTCGCACTACGCGTCCCCGCTGAGCGAGGGTCCGAGGAGGGGTCCCACCACAAGGGTGTAATGGGGGCAAGCCTTCCCTTGCCAATTTAAGATCGTTAAATTTTAAAATAAAATCATTGAAGTTTAGTTTCGGTTACAATAAATTTATTATGCTTGTTTTATTGTTCATGTAGTACTAGAATGATAATATGTATGTTGATCAAAGTAGTGGTGAAATCATGATTTAAAATTAAGAAGATCAAAATTTGACTATCAACAAAATTATGGTGTTAAAACCGATAATATATTATGTTAATATTATACTCCTTTCGGTCTCAAATAGAGGTTGTTTTAGGATTTTTAATTTAGTCTTTTTTTTATATGTTGTCTTTGTATTACCAATACACTTTCGGCAATATTTTCTTAAATGTATTCTCTTTTTTATAAAAAAAAGAACTGAAATTTACTTTTATTTATGATAAGAGAGATGTTTAGTAATTAATATAAATAATTGTAATTAAACCATAATAATTAAGAAGAAAGAGAAAGGTTAACTTTCTATATTACAATAAATAGTGAGAAATTTGAAAGCCAAATTGATACCGTTTTTACTTACATTGGCATATCTTCAACCTTGTACAACCAGTGCATAGCAACCAGTCCACACCCTACCATATTCAACAAAACAGTCAATCAGTGGCTTAATTCAACATGAAGTACAAAAGTAAAGGGAGTTAGCAATCGAAACTGAAAATAAAACTAGAGAGAAGCCATCATCAAAATGTCATGTAATCCTAGACTTAATCGTACAAAGTCAAGAAAGGCTATAAGCAATGCCATTTCCCTTCTCTCATCCTTCTCATTACTGTGATCAATAAACATCAGAAAATAAATGAAAAGTTACAAAAAATTGACAAGCATAGACTTGACACGATAAACAGCCTATGACATAAAGATAAAGGCTACTAACTTGTCCATAGTTAAAATAAGATACTAACATAATGTGCAAGACTAATTATCTCGATAGCACTCAAAAACACATTCATCCTGACATAAGCGCATGATGACAATCACAGCAATAACAGACCCCCACACACAAATATAGACAAAAAGTACCAAATATGAAATAATAGACTTGTACAGATGAAATAGGAAGTAAAGGAAAACACAAATCTGTACCAAAGCACAACAAAGAGATTTCTCACTTTATCCTACACAAACACAAATCTGTACCGAAACACAAACCTGACTACTTTTCTTACCATAGAATAAAATGAAATTAAGAAGCTAAAATGTAAGATCAGCCTAAATTTATAGGTCACAGAAAACATTTCAAACATGATAAAAATAAGACATCAATGTATAAGAAGCATGTATACAACCGAAAAGGTATTATTTCAAAAATAATTTATTAGGGAAAATTGTGTTATTAATGCTAATTTGACATATTTTGGTATAAGTCGGTAAAATTACCGAATTATATTCGAAACATGACTCAATAGAATTTATGTACAAACTTAACCTGTTATAAATTTGCTAATTTGCTTTCCAGATCTTCCACGGCCTCCAGTCAATGTGACATCCGTTCGCCAGAACCCGTAAGATGGATCTCTAATCACCGTACACCACCTCTGACCACCGTCATTGACGTTCACAACGAGCAGATCTACACGAAGAAATTAAAAATCAGAGACATGCAAACCGAAAAACCACAGAAAATCGCACTAGAAACCAAGAAGAAAGGAAATAAGAGGAAGAGAAGGCGAGAACTCACCGTGGATCCGCCGCCGTTAAAAGAATCAGACCATCGATCAAAGAAGTCTTACACTGAAGGAAGGGAAAAAGAAGGGTTGTTGCAAGGAAGAGTAGAATTTGACACTGACGTAAATAGGAGAACCAGCGCATACGGCAGATCGAAGAGAACCGGCAGCCACGGAAGGAGCTGCGTTTTGCACAGAGGAAGTGAAAGAAGAGACAAGAGAAAGAACGTGAAGGGTAACTGCTGGAGCACAAGTGAGGTAAAAGCCCTAATATCCAAATTTATATCCAACTTTTCTTATTCGTAAATTGCCCCCATTTTGTATAAATTCATCTGATTCGAGTCCCCATTGTTTAAATTGTTTCAATCAGGTCCTCCATATTTTAATTAAACCCTGGTTGCCTTGCCTAAGTTTAAAATCGATTAAGTCCCTGCATCTTAATCCATCTTTTTATTAGGTCTTTTACGTAATAATTTAGCTCCACCACTTACTTTGTTTTTTCTATCATTGGATGAGTTTACTTTGTCAAAGTTCATTATCATCCAATAGTGGAAAAGACAAAATAAGACTTACTTTGTCAAAAACAAAGTAAACATAGTCTAATCCTACTAATTTAACCCTATAAAGTAAGTTTTACTTTGTTTTTTCTACCATTGGATGAGTTTACTTTGTCAAAGTTCATTATCATCTAATGGTGGAAAAGACAAAGTAAGACTTACTTTGTCAAAAAAGTAAACATAGCGTAACCCTACTAATTTAACCCATTTTATTTTCATTCCGTGTAGCATACTTAGCACGTATATACATGTAGATGTAGGCTATGGTTACTTAGAAAAACAAAGTAAGGTTACTTTGCTTAGATCACGGTTGATTATAATTAATATTAATCTCGACCACCCAATTATATTAACAAGCAATTCAATTATTTTACCGGTCAATTGTTCTTCCGGTCTTCTACTCCTCTCTCCATCTTTCTTTAACACGATGCATCTCCTCACAGCATCTCTGCTTCAGTCGCCTTTCATTGATTACATTTTCCACCATGCCGACTCTTCGACAATCTCGTGTCTCTTTTACAATTGGTGATCTTTTGGAAATATTAGAAACAGCTGTAACATAAATATTAGGTAATTTTTGCTTTTTTGTTTGGTTTTGGTAAAATCTTACATTTCTATTCCTTTGGTCAATTTCAAGCTTTAAATTCTTAAAATATCATTTTTTTTTGTTTGCTTTATGTGCTTCTGATTTTGGGTGATGGATTTTGTTTCTTGATATTATATGTCTTTGTTATATAGCGGAAAATTTCTTTAACTCCAACTATGAAAGTCCTCATGCCATTTCTCTTCCTCTCTATTCCTTTCTAGCTGATTCTGAACTCGTCTTCAGAAATCAGGCTTGACTTAGCAAGAAGTCGTTTTGATTCTGTAAATTTCCACCATTTTGCTGCTTGGTGCTCTAGGCCGGCACCTAGATGTTTAATTAATAATTTGTATCAGCCTTAACCCAATGATAAAAAACTACGTCGAATTTTAGAGTCAGTAATGCTTTAATTATGCTACCACATTTAGTTTTTACACTTTCACCCGATTGACTTTACTTTTAAATCAGTGGCTGGAAATTTATGGGTAACCTATGTTGATTTAGACCGTTCAAACTTGTATGCTCGTTTTCATAGGACTTCATATTTTAATTCGCCAATGGATAAAATGGAAATTTGAAAATTGGGTTCGCTATACTCAAGCTTTTTGAAGAAATGACTTATTCAAAACCCCTAGAGTTTAAAAGTTTCTCTGGGATAGAGAAAACATGTTCACTGGTAGGAGTTGATTTGGATTTGGATATTCATAGCTTAAATTATATAGCAGTTTTCTTTCAGGTTTAATTTTTAGGAATTGAAATGATCAATTAAGATAATTTGTTGAGCAGAGAGGGAAGTCATTTTCTTTGAAGCATTGTGCAATTTCTCTTACTTTGGCAGTTGGATTAATTATTGGATCACCTTTATTCAATTGGTCTGGTGATGCACATGCATCTAGTCCTGCATTGCTTGTTCTAGCCGTGTTAATATCTAAACCACCGATTAAAGAACGAGGAGCACTCTTAACATATGCATTTCCAATTGACAATATAGCTATAAGGGAAGTGCATAAACCAGTTGAAGATATCACAGAAAGCCTCAAGATTGTTGTAGTCAAGGCAATTGATTTTGTGGAAAGAGTAAGACTCCTTAAACCCCTTTTGGCTTTTGGATGAATACAATATGTGGTAATGGCTTTATTCTCTTAAGAGATTTTTCTTTGTTTATAATCTTAGTTTAATGGTAACATGAAAAATATTTGCATATCTCTCGATCCATTAAGCATGAAAAGAGTTTTATCATCTCAGACCTAACTGGATGAAAAGAGTTTTATCATCTCAGACCTGACTGAATCAAAGAAGGACCATGGAGTAGAACTACTTGACAAGCTAGAAGCTGGAATGAATGAGCTTCAACAGGTTGTTTAGTATAGGAATAGAGATGTAATGGCTCCTAAACAAAAGGAGTTGTTTAATGATATTGGGGTACGTAATGTTGACAATAATGGCTAATTATATGCTTAAATTTCAGCTTCATGATTATTCTTGAGAAAGAATTGAAAAGGAAATATAAGACTAAGGTGCTAATTTAAAAGCTCAAACATTTGTTGTGGGTGTTGCTATTTACCGCCCTTTTTTCCTACTTACCGCCCTTTCTTACCATATTTGCCATCCCTTGTCTAGTGGCGGACCATTTGATCCGCCAAGGCAAAATTTCCGGAATTTTTTAAAAATTTTGAAACTTTTTTTTCAAAATAAGGGAATGGGCTAATATGTCTTTTTAGAGGCGGTAAGTAGGAAAAAGGGGAGGGTAAATAGCAACCCACTTAATCTATTTAGCGAACCCCCAAAGAAAAAGAAAAATTGAGAATGCTTGATTGAAGGAAATGCAAAAATAGGAATTTGATTGACACAAAACAATGTAATCTTCCTCTAATCGGTGTCACTTTACTTTCTCTTAACATCTAGGCTTGACCCGGAGTTTTGTTCAAACTCGTTTAAAATCGAACATAACAATTTTGGAAGAAACAAACAATATCAGAATGAGTAGGAGAAGCTTTGGTCCTATTCAACTCGCATCTCTGGCCATCACCATTGTTCCAAATGCATTGAATGGAAGCTTCATCTGCGCCTTCTATAAACCAAGCTCCTGTCAATTCATAATTTTATATATAAGATAAAATCAAAGATCCAACACAACACATGATTATTTTAGAAATAAATAAAGCTAATAAATTAAAATTGAAGAGCACCCTGGAACAAATAAAGAGCAACTTATTTCCAAAATTGCCCCGTAGAAAGGAGATTTCTCCTCATTCACCATTATCTCCAATGGTCCAAGTTTTCTTGGTACTAGGATCAATAAAACCATTGCAAGACAAATAGAATCTCCCATTTGGACAACAAAGCTATCCGCTACAATAAATTGAAGGATACCTTTTAACTTACATCCACAGAACATGGTTTATACCTAGAGGTAACATGTCAAAGGTTATACGAGAATTAGTTTTAGGGAACTCCTGTAAGAGCTGCACCAACATACCTCAATCCTTTCGATCTTTTGTTATTATTTTTGTGATCACAAAGGAAAAAAAGATGCAATTGAAATGAATAAATCTTGTGTATGTAATTCAAATACAGATGAGTGCTGTAAGGATTTCCAATTTAAGGTACCATAACATATTTTGTGGTGAAGCTCTTAGCCTAGTGGTTGAGAGCTTACCTATATCTTGGGAGGTCATGGGTTCGAATCACATCCGGATCTGGTGGGGATTTTTCTTTCTTCTTTAATGTAAGCGCATTGCGCAAATTTTTTAAAAAAAAAGGTATCATAACATATTTTGAAGCACTGTTGAAATCTATGTAACATGATATAACTTTTTATTCCTTTTAACTAACATTTAAAAACTAATACTCCACATATTAAAGTTATTGTTAAGGACTAGAATATTATTCCACTTTAAACAAGTGGATTGTTAAATACCACCCCCAAATTACTAGTTATCACATCCATTTGGATTTTTTTGCCCTTCTTATAATTTTGATAAAAAAACTGGAAATTCTTTCTCCAAAATCACAAATTCGAACAACAATAATTGAAACTATGAAAATAATTGATATGTGACTGAATCCCGAAAATGGATGATCACGAGTCGGAAACATTAAAATTTACATTTTTTTTATCAATAAAAATCATGAACATAATGCATACTTTTTGTGACGATTAGCATTTTTCGTCACAAAAATTTGGAAAATTTTGTATTGTTCGTCGTAAAAATTGAACGATTTAACATTTTCCGTCAATAAAAAGTCTACAATTGTGCCTATGCCAAATTTTGGTCTAGGAGGGTCCCGGATCCGCCCAGCCAATGGCTGAGCAGATATATCACCCGCCCAAGCCATTGGCTGGGCGGATCCGGCATCCTTCTAGACCAAAATTGGCAGATTTTCTCAAAAATTCAATTTTTTTATCAAAAAGGCAAAATTGTCCAAATGGAGGTGGTAAATAGCAACACCCAAATAATGCATGTGCCTTAAATTTATTAGGAAAATTTTAAGGCCCTCCTCTCCATATCCCCCCTACTGAAAACACGGAGGCTCAAACGAACCCGGCTGGTGGTGCCAAGGAAACAGCGGGTCCGGGGATGAAGTGTAGAGAGCCCCTGGCCGAATTAGAAAGAAACAGAAATGTGGAGGATGAGGGCATTGTAGTCATAGAAACGAAAAGGAGGTGTCAAGAGGGACAGTCGGCCATGTCGGGTTGGGGTCAAGAGAACAATAATGAAGGAGTGTCTGCTGTGAATGGTTGTGTGAAGCAGCCTATGTCTGGAGCGGGTCCTGGTGTCCAGGCCCACAATTTTCTATGAGTACCCTCAGTTGGAACTATCAGGGGTTAGGGAACACCCGTACAGTTCGTCAGTTAGTAGATTTGGTTTCCCGTTTTAGGCCTGCTTTGTGTTCTTGATGGAGGTCAAATGTAACCGAAATAAAGTGGAATTAATAAAAAAAAGACTTTCTTATTCTAAACTTTTTTTCATTGATGCAATTAATATGGGTGGAGGGCTTGCGCTCTTGTGGAAGACCAATGGTAGTGCTAATTTGCTGGGCTTTGATAATAATTTCATTGATTTCAAAGTTTCTTTACAGGGTTTGCTAGAGTATCGAGTAACCGGCTTTTATGGTTTTCCAGAGCGGGCTCGACGCATTGATTCATAGCGTTTAATTCAGCACCTGAGCGGTATGTCAGGCCTCCCGTGCGTTATTATAGGTGACTTTAATGATATGTTGTTTCACTCGGATAAACGGGGGGTAATCAACACCCGCCTTCTCTGCTTCGGGGTTTCAGAAACACCATTGAAAAGAGTGGTTTGTTTGAAGTGAAGATGTTAGGCTATCTGTTTACTTGGGAAAAGAGTAGAGGTTCAGGGAACTGGGTAGAGGAAAAACTGGACAGAGCTTTTGCTAATTCTGCTTGGTTAAATATCTTTGGGGATGCTACTGTTAACAACGAGGACACTACATGCTCGGACTATATAGCTCTTATTCTCGCACCGGTGTTGGCAGTGCCCGCGAGATTGAGGAAGTTCCGGTTCGAAAATTCTTGAATAGGGGAAAGTGGAAACCGAGATGTTGTTCTACAGGCTTGGTCGCGGTCGAGAGGGGCCAATCTCCTCGAAAAACAGAGGGAGTGCGGTGAGTCCCTAGCGGATTGGGGGCGGCTATACGGAATAGATTCAAGGTTCGGTTAAGGGGGTGCCATCAAGTGTTGTACCGCTACAAAAGACGCTCTGGCCCTGATGCTCAGGCTCGTGTTCAGGTAGCTCGGGTTGAGTTAGATGCTCTGCTGCTGCAACATGAATTGTATTGGAAGCAGAGGGCTAAAAAGATGTGGTTGCAGGTTAGTGATACTAATTCCAATTTTTACCATGTGGCTGCCAGCAGTAGAAGGAAGAAGAATATTTTGCACATGCTCAGAAATAATGCATGGGCTTGGGTGGACTGGGATTCTGGTATGGAAACTCTTATCCTCTCGTATTTTAATGATATTTTTACTTCTTCTGGGTGTGATCCTGGTTATATTCTAAACAATATTCAAACTAAAATCTCCCCGGAGATTATTGAAGAGCTGTTACAACCGTTTGTTGCTGAGGAAATTAAATTGGCTGTATTTTCTATGCACCCGGATAAAAGCCCAGGGCCTAATATGTCACGTCCGTGTCTAAAGTTCTAGAATTTATATCTTAATATTAGTATATATGATAATTATTGGATATATGATATTAATTTGGTGTTATAGGAAAAATTTGGAGTTAATTCGATGCGTTTAGGTGTAAATTAAAAGTTTAGGGTAATTATTAAAAGATTATATAAAGATGGAGGACCAAAAGGGATATTTTCCAGATTTAGGATATATATCCCAAACCTTCCCGAACACCATCATCATCTTAATTATTCTTTTTCTCTTCTTTCTGCTTCTTGGCCATTATTATCGATTCCGGACCGTTTCTCTACCGTTTCTTTGATTTACGGAGATTCGACCGTCCGAATCACTCGAAATTGAAACCATAGCATCCTTATACATAGATCTAAATCCTAGCCGAAGAGTTTTTGAGTTTCGGCAATGTTTGGAGGGAAATGGCTTAGACAGAATTTAGAGGAGAATTAAACGGGTTTGTGGTTTTCAATTAATAGCCAAGGTAAGTAACTATCAACTATATTTTGAGTTTGATAAATATATATATATATATAATCAAAGGATTTACAGAAATTGATATTTCAGGGTTTATACGGGTATTTTGTAAACTTGGGGTTTTCCACGATTTTGCTTTTTATTGTGATATTACGGTTCAAATGAAGCTAATGATTATGCTTCTATGTGAATTTCGGATTTTACTTGATTATCTTGATTTAAGGCTTAATTTTGGAATTGTTATTGATTAAGGATTGATATTTTGAATAAATGGTTATGAAATAGTTTGGAATTTGATTGTGAAAAGATATTTGAGCACGTTATGATTTTACGATTTTATGATTTTATATCCATCGAGAGTTATCCGGATCGGTGGTTCCATATTTGAAGACCATGTTCAGTGAGGGACATGACCTGTGTACACAGTGTGAAAGACCTATTGGGTATGGCAAAGAAGTGTCGGGTAAGACCATATGGGATAGGCAATATTAAGAGACGTCTCGACTATATATGTGGTTATATATTGATACTTAAGGGGAGAAACTCGAGGATGGATACAATGTTTTAAGTTCATTTGGATTATGTTTTCGGTTATGATTGATTTTGATATAAGGTTTTACGTTTGATTAAATACGAGTTGGTTTGATAAAACACTTATTGGATTACAATATTTTATAAGGTTTTGAACTCAAGAATTGATACAAGATTATATATTTTTATGGTTTTGGTTTACTACTTTGACTATATATGAACTTAAGTTTTGAGTATATTTTATAAGGTTTTGATTAAATCCTTTTATAAATGTATATATGTAGCTATGTTAAGTAAAGTTGGTTTTGATAGCTGATAGTTTCTTACTGAGATTTTTGTCTCACGTTTTTAAATGTTTTAATGTTTTTAGGTGAGAAAGTACAGGATATAGAGAAGGTTACCGACCGATTAGACGAGGTTTAGAAGTTGGATGCTTATTGTTAGAATTATGGTTAGAACTTTGGTATTGCAATTGTAATATAATGATATGTGGATAAATTGGAGACTCCTAAGTATTGATTATTATCTTTTCATTTCACGCCCGATGCCGATTGAGGTCATTTAGGGTCGGGTGTGACATAATAGGTTAAATCCATGCTTCTACCAACACTATTAGGATGTGGTGGGACCTGAGGTTATTTCGTCTTATCTGGATTGGCTTAACTCGGGTTCTTTGTCGAATGGTATTCATGATACAACACTTGTGCTCATCCCTAAAGTGTCTAAGCCAGAACGAATTTCTGACCTACAACTGATTGCCCTCTATAATGTGATTTATAAGATTCTCTCCAAGGTCATTGCAAATAGATTGAAGAAAGTGCTCCATCTTATTATTTCACCCGCTCAGAGTGCTTTTATCCCAAGCCGTTTAATTACTGATAATGTTATATTGGCATTTGAGGTTAATCATTTTTTAAACAGAAAGACGCATGGACATTCAGGCTTTGCTTCACTGAAACTTGATATGGCTAAGGCATATGACAGGATTGAATGGGAGTTCCTGAAGCTTATGATGGCCACATTGGGCTTTGCGGATAGATGGATTAATTTAATTATGCAGTGTGTAACAAAGGCCACTTACCATATTGTTAATGGTCCTTATTCAGTGGGCCCGATCACTCCTGGTAGAGGGCTTAGGCAAGGTGACCCGATTTCACCATACTTATTCCTTATTTGTGCTGAGGGCCTATCAGCAGCTCTGTCTAGCCTGGAGGATCAAGGTCTGATACACAAGTGTAGTGTTGCTAGAGGAGTGCCATCCATTTCTCATCTGTTTTTTTGCTGATGACAACTATCTGTTTTCTAGGGCTAATTGTAGGGAGAGTGAGGCGGTGAAACATTCCCTGGTTTAGTACGAGAAAGCCTCGGGCCAGAAGGTTAATTTTGCAAAGTCATCAATAGCTTTCAGTTGTAACTGTACACATCAGGTCAAAGCTGCAGTAAGTTCGCTATTTGTTATCTCTTCAGTAACAGGAACACAAAAATACTTGGGATTGCCGTCCCTAGTAGGGAGAAATAGAATGGAAGTCTTTCATTATATTGAGGAGCGGGTGTCTATGAGGCTAAGAAGTTGGAAGGCTAGGTTCTTATCTCGCGCTGGAAAAGAGATCCTACTGAAGTCGGTAGTACATGCCTTACAATCTTATGCAATGAGTATGTTTCTGTTACCTAATAGGCTGTGCGCGGACCTGGAGAAGATGATGAACTCCTTCTGGTGGGGTTCGGGAGGGAGTGGTGCGCAGGCTAGGGGGTTGAACTAGAAGCGCTGGAAGAGATTGTGCACTCCTAAGAAGGAAGGTGGCATGGGTTTACGTAGTCTCCGTAATTTTAACTTAGCCTTGCTTGCCAAACAGGGTTGGCGTATCCTCTCGACCCAGATTCACTTGTTGCATGGGTCTATAAAGCAAGGTACTTCCCTCACACCTCCTTTTTGGATGTGGATGTTGGTCACAATCCTAGCTATATGTGGCGCAGCATTATTGCAGTTATACCATCCTTGATGAAAAATGTCCGCTGCGTAATTGGTAATGGGCTGGAGACAAGGATTTAGGAGGATCCGTGGCTCCCGTGTAGTGTAAATCCCTATGTGGAGAGTGAGATGTTAGCGGATATGGATATTGGGTCGGTAAATGAGCTTATTAATGGAGGTCGATGGGACGAACAGCTAATGCAGGGGCTGTTTATCGATCAGGATTGTGCGTTGATACGGGCCAGACCGTTAAGTTTCAGATCAGCCTCGGATGGTTGGAGCTGGTCAGGGGACCCCCGCGGACGCTTAAGTGTCAAAGGTTGCTACCGTGTAGTTCAGTTAAGCAGATCAGAACCTTGGAATATTATGTCTGCGGTGAATTAGGACTCGGTTTGGAATTTGCATGCTCCGCCTAAGTCGAAGAATCTAATGTGGCATGTCTTGTCCAAGTGCTTTCCGATCCGCTTTGCTCTACGATGGTGATGCGTACTGGTCCCGGTGGAGTGTCCGTTCTGCACACAGCAGGAAGAAACCCCTCACCATATATTTGTAAGATGTGTTGTTGCTCACCAGGTTGGTCGCTGTCTTTGGTCGGTGATGTTAGTGCTACTGTACCACACTTTGCAGCATTCTGGCAGTTCGTTGTGGGAAATTGAGAGCATCAGGTACGAGAACTAGTGGTGGTAATCTATTGGTCCTTATGGCTTAACCGTAGTGACATGGTTTGGAACCAACGCTCTAAGACTTGTCCGTTTATCTTTGACTTGGCCAAGCAGTATTTAGCGCAATAGAAATCGGCACAAGCTACTGTTTTTTCAAGCAATGCGCTTCCACAGCACAGCCCCATATGGCTTCCCCCGCCTGAAGGATCAATGAAGATCAATGTTGACGGTGCGATATTCCCCACCCTTAATGTTGCCGGGTTCGGGTTCGTTGCTAGAAACGCAGCTGGAGGTTTCGTGGCTACAGCTAACGGGATTCTATAGTCGTCCCTTGATCCGTTACTAGTGGAAGCACTATCAGTAAGAGAGGCTTTGCTTTGGATCGTTGGGAAAGGATGGTCCAATTTCATCATCGAGTCGGACTGTCAAGTCCTTGTCTACGCGTTGGCAAGTGATTTACAGTATAGCTCACAACTAAATGTTGTTATTGGGGATTATCGGCCTCTGGTACAAAACATAGGAAATTGTCGTATCAATGTTGTTCGTCAATCAGCGAATCGCCTAGCTCATGTGTTTGCTCGGGCTGTGGCTTCTGTGTCTGATCGTGGGGCTTGGGATAATATCCCTCCCGCCTTTGCTTGTAACGTTTTTGCCTCAGGCTATTAATCTATTACATTCTTCCTATAAAAAAGAGAGTTAGATTATAAATTGGGATTAAAATAATATTGTATGAATTGACATGATATAACACTAATTCAGTATAATGTATAGCTTTGAAAATAATACTACTAAATATAATTACATACACAGCAGTATGATTTTCGTATAGCATACATGCAATTTAATTATATAATAGTGTATAATTAAGTATATAATGTATTAAAAAAATTACAATAGTTGTAAGATTTTTAATTTCTTTCTACTATTATTTAAATTGTTTTCAATAAAACAATTGATATAAATTAAGTATAAAACATGTAGTAAATAAATAAATAAAAGGTAATAAATTGATACTCCTTGTTATATTCATATTATATCTCAATTATATAACATAATACTAAATCAAAACTCTAGCAAAAGTGATTAAAAAAGGGGACTAGGAAAGGAATATCATTATATAAACATGCTCGACTTATGATTTTTTATGCTATTTATTTTGTTGTGTTATTTTTTAGAAGAAGCTTTCCTTTCCACTGTCCGCGCTCGCACACAGCCTTAGGATCTCGGGGCTATGAGACGGCAGACTCAGTTGATCGTATTGTGTTATTTTGGTATACACTTTACACTTTTTTTTTACTTAATATTTACACTTAGTCCTAATAATCAAATACAAAGTAAATAAAAAAAAAATGATATTTATATAAAAATCATATCTAATTATAAAATTACAATTAAATCATATTACAAAACTTAATTCTTAATATTTCGTTATTTTCTATATAATACAAATAACATATGATTTTATGTTATAATTTAGAAATTTTAGACCTCAATTCATTGATGACCCGCGAGGCTAAACCGGGTCATATTCATTTCGCAGGCCCAGTCCACACTTAGACCTATGGTCTAAGATCGGATGAGACCCGAATAAAGGAAGCGGGCGCAGCGAGTAACCGCCCCGAATAAGCGGAAACGGGTGAAGCGAGTAACCGCCCCGAATTCCTAAACGGAGCATCAAGACTCCCACTCAGAACCACGTTCGTTGCCATGAAAGCCACGAAAGGGACATGGCCTAAAAAGGGGGAACCGCCCTCAGAACGTGGCCCACTAAGGAGTAACCGCCCTCGGCGGTTACCTAAAAAACACCTATAAAAGGCCTTAAGAACGAGGGAAAAAGGTACGCTCATAATTTTTCCCGCAATACTATTGTCAAATTACCAACCTTCTTACAAAAACTGACTTGATCGTCGGAGAGTTTTCCCGGAGATCCTGTCTCCGGTTCTGTTTTGCAGATAACTCTGGCAGAGAATATCAAATCGGATCCGGCAAGTTATCATTGGTGCGGTGAAGGTGGACCTTTTTTACCAACATTTGGTTAAAGGTACGCGAAGAACATGTCAGAACCATCACGAACGACCGGCGTTACCACTAGATCAACCAGTATGAACTCCAAGGGACCACGGATTGCGAATTCGCAACCTGCAAGTACACAGCCTGTGGTGCCTAGCTCATCGGGTCCTTCGGGACAATTGAGTCCCTTATTGGAAGTCCAAGTGCAAACTGAGATGGAAATGTCCAATAGTGATTTCGTGCAGATGGCAGGACAAGTCTTGGCTTCGAACATGAGCCAGGCGGCTAGAGATCGAATGATTAATTTACTAACTGCCCTCGCCGAACACAATACCGCCGTGGCGGCTGCTCCTCAAGAACCTGTGGTTATCTCAACACAATCACCGACTATCCCTATCATATCGGCCCTCCCGCAGCCATCTCAGACGCCAAATCAAGTGGGCCAGAGTAGTCGCACAAACCCACATAGCCACCCGAGCAACTACTCGCACCCAGATCTCATTACGACGATACATCCGATCTGGCAGCCATCCCAACCGTTGCCAGGAGTGCAAGGCACTCTTCCGCTACAGCAAGTGGAACCTTTTCCTCACAGACATTCGGAGTTGATGACTCCTGGGCGAGAGCACACATGGAACTTTGATCCTATAACGGGACAGCGGTTAGTCTCCCAACAGGCACACGTCTCAACACCGATGGGCGGGTGGATGCCACCCAGAATTCACCAGCAGCGGATGGAAGAAGTCCGACGAATACCCGATATTGACTTAGAAGATCAATTACGAAGCATGATGGAGCGAATGGGGTACTCGCCTAGGCCGAGAGCAGAGGTCCAGAGCGATTCACCTTTTGCCCCTTCGTTGCGGGAATTCATTCCAGATCACAGAATCAAAGCGCCCGCGATACCTAAATACTATGGGGATCCAAATTCTGATCCTGAGGCTCATGTCAGGAACTACAGAGAACTAATGGATGTTGCAGGAGCGAGTGAAAGCATCATTTGCAGGTTATTCTCGACAACTTTGGGCGGAGCCGCATCTGATTGGTTTCGATCTTTACCCGCAGAATCTATTCACAATTGGCATCAATATAGTCGGGATTTCTGTGCGAAATTTGTGGGCTGTAAAGCAGCGGATGTGACGGATAGGCAGCTGAAGGAGATCAAACAGAGGAACTATAATTCCCTAAGGGAATTTGTTGTCGCATTCAACGATATTCTGGTGCGATTGCAAAACCCGGATATCATGAGCATCCGCAACATCATGGCAGATGGAACCACAAATTGGAGTATGCGGGAGGAAATCATCCCCAATAAGCCGCGCACAGTGGCCGAACTCATGAAAATAGCAAAGGAATTCATGGAAGTGGATAATGTCAACAGGGAACATAGGGCTCAAACCCGGCGAGAAAGAGATGCCGCTAGATCCACTTCGGACAATCGGCGCCAGACCCAGTCCAAAAGTAATTTTGTTCGAAGAGGCGATCGCCCCTTTCAAAGTGGCGGATATCAGACACCATTAAACACGACTCGCCAGGAGGTGTTACTTTGGATCGAAAAGAGCCCCCTGAAGAAGGATGTGCGGTTCCCCGAGGTAAAAGGTCGAACCAGTTTGGGGCGACATCCTAACAAATATTGCAGGTTCCACAGATTGAACGGCCACGACACGAACGATTGCTATGAATTGAAGAAGGAGATTGAAAGGCTGATCGAAATGGGCAAGCTGAATCAATTTGTACGAAAGGAGACTAGTGACGAGAAAGCAACGTTACCACATGAAGAAGAGGCAAGGCCCGAAAAGAAGCAGAAAAAGGAGTGATAAACGTGATAGCCGGCGGGATCTATGAGCCTCCAACAAAAAGAGCTCGCCGTGAACAGCGAAAAAGCAACACTCATAGGGGGGATGCCCTCAATTACTCATTCGCGCGAATCACGGAGCCGCATGCGGATGCTTTGGTGATTACAATGGCTGTAGAAGGATGGGACGTCAAGCGGGTCCTTATTGATACTGGCAGTTCTTGTAATGTTATTACTCGGACTGCATTCAACAAGTTGGGAATTAATGACGAGCGAGTGAAACATACATTCATGGATGTAACAGGTTTTGGGGGTCAATCCTCTCAAACAAGTGGACAGGTGGTGTTGGAGGCAGAAATGGGCGATAAAAAGCTAAAATGGCGAGGTGATTTAGAATTCGCAATTGTTGATCTCCCATTGGCCTACAACATAATTCCGGGACGCCCATTCCTGTCAGAAATGGAGTCGCTCATCTCAATGAAGCATTTAACATTACATTTACCAACACACCAAGGGCGAGTCATAGTTGAAGGTGATCAACTTGTATCTCAACAGGCCTATACATTGTCACTTGAACCAAAGCCAGACGAGGAAGATAGGGTAGAGGAGAAGTTGCCAGCGGAAGCATTGGGAGAAACGGAACTATTCGCCATCTCAAGCGACAAAAATGTGCGAATAGCGACGGGCCTCCCCGAAGAAACGAAGAAAGCCATTGCCGAGGTGCTGGTCCAATGTGAGTCGGCATTTGCCGCCCCAAATGAAATACTGAAAGGAATAAGTCCAGATGTAGCAACCCATCGTTTGAATGTAGCCAAAGGTGCAACCCCAGTGCGACAGAAAAAGAGAGGACATGCTCCTGAGCGGCAAAAGGCGATTGAAAAAGCAGTGGCGGATTTGCTAAAGTCAGATGCAATTCGAGAAGTCACCTATCCGGAGTGGTTAGCCAATGTGGTGCTAGTCAAAAAGCCAAATGGAACGTACAGAATGTGCGTCGACTTCAAAGATCTGAACAAGGCATGTCCGAAGGATATGTATCCGCTTCCTAACATTGATATATTGGTAGATGGAATTGCAGGATATGAAGCTTTATCATTCACCGACGTGAAATCCAGATACCATCAGATACCCATGGAGAAGGCGGATGAAATCAAAACATCGTTCATAACTCACCAGGCGACTTATTGCTTCAAGGTGATGCCCTTTGGATTGAAAAATGCGGGAGCAACATACCAGAGGATGATGAACAAGATATTTTCAGACAAATCCGGCGAGAACTTCTCGATCTACGTTGATGACATGATCATCAAAAGCAAGAAAATGCAAGACCACCCGCAGGATATCAAAGAAATCCTGGAAGTGCTAATCAAATATGGCCTCAAATTGAACCCAGAGAAATGCACATTCGGAGCAAGAGCGGGAAAGTTCCTGGGTTTCATTGTTAGCGGCAAGGGAGTTGAGGCGAATCCCGAGAAGGTTAAAGCAGTAATGGAGATGAAAACGCCGAGGAGCATAAGAGAAGTACAGAGACTAAATGGGCGGTTGGTGGCATTAGGGCGATTCATATCATGCTCAGCTAGGAGATGTCTACCTTTCTACAATGCCATCAAAAAATCCAAGTCCTTTGAATGGACGTCGGATTGTCAAGAAGCATTCGAGGGGATAAAGCGATTACTGTGTTATCCGCCCTTAATGAGTAGGCCGGAGGATGGAGAAGATTTATTTCTCTATGTATCCGTCACCAATATGGCGATATGCACTGTGATGGTGCGAGAAGAAGAAGGGCAACAATATCCAGTGTACTACGTGAGCAAAGTTCTGAAGGATGCAGAACTCCGGTATTCGAAGTTGGACAAAATGGCCCTCGCAGTGATAACCACGGCGGCTAGATTAAAACCATACTTTCAGGCGCATACTATCATTGTGAGAACTGGCATCCCAATGCGAAAGGTATTACAGAAACCTGACGCATCCGGTCGGTTGATGGAATGGTCAATTCGCCTGGGAGAATTCGATATTCGCTATGAAGGGAGACCAGCGCTAAAGAGCCAAGTACTCGCCGATTTCGTGAACGAATTCACCTGGGATGACGATGAATGTCCGAAGGCACAAAAAGAAGAGTGGAGCATGTACACAGATGGGGCATTATCTACAGATGGAGCTGGGCTGGGAGTCGTCATCAAGGGCCCGGAGGTTATTCGCCTGTGCTATGCAGCAAAATTAACTTTCAAAACTACCAATAATGCCGCAGAGTATGAAGCAATGATATGCGGATTAAAGTTGCTCAATGAACTCACCCCAGAAAGAGTGGTAATCTACAGCGATTCCAAACTCATGATAAACCAGATCACAAAAAATTATCTGGTGAAACAGGAGGAGCTAGTAAAATACCATCAGGTAGTCGGCAGATTGACACAAGAGTTAACGCACAAGGGAGTCGTTTGGGAGATGGTGCATGTTCCGCGAGGCCAAAATGCAAAGGCTGACGAATTGGCAAAAGCAGCGGCAAGTAGAGAACCATGGAGTCAAAAGGCATGCAATTTGGAAATAAAATCGGCACCAGCATTCGAGGTCGATCAGATTATGGTCATCGAAGAACTGGAAGACGATGAAGATTGGCGGATGCCTATTCGCCAATATCTGGAGCAGGGAGATTTACCGGTTGATAAGAGCTTAGCCAGAAAGCTAATTGGGCAGTCAGCTCGATACTCAATTCGGGATGGAACTTTGTATCAGAAATCGTACACATGTCCATGGTTGAAATGCATTAGTCACAACGAAGGAGACTACGTGCTGCGAGAATTACATGAAGGAATTTGTGGCGCGCACGAAGCTTCGGCGGCGTTGGCAAGAAAGGTCAAACTGATGGGATACTACTGGCCCAAGGTGGTGGAAGATTCCCAGAAGATGGTTGCGGAATGTCACAATTGTCAAATACATACGAATGAAAAGCATGTTCCCGGAGCCGAACAAATCATTATAATGACGGTGTGGCCATTCGCAACATGGGGAATCGATATAGTGGGTCCATTCCCAGAAACGACAAAGAAAAGGAAGTACTTGATAGTCGCAGTTGACCACTTCAGCAAATGGGTAGAAGCGGAGGCAGTAACCGCACAAACACCTGAGCGAATGATCGAGTTCTTACGAGAGAACATTATCATGCGATTTGGAATCCCGCAAAAGCTTATAACCGACAATGGCACCCAGTTCAACTGTGCCAAGTTCAAAGCATACTGCGAAAGCATGGGGATCAAAAATCATTTTTCTTCCGTAAACCATCCCCAATCGAATGGTATGACGGAGGTTACCAACAGGGCCATGATTCAAGGCATCAAGAAGCGGCTAGGAGACAAAAAAACAGGTTGGGCGGATGAGATACCCCATATGTTGTGGGCATACAGAACCTCTGTAAAGGCAGCAACAGGCGAAACACCTTTCTCGCTAGTTTATGGAGCCGAAGCAGTCCTACCTGTTGAAATCAAGTCGCCCACAGATCGGATAATTTATTATTGCGACACACAAAATCCTATCAACATTAGAGATGCTTTGGATTCTGTGGAGGAACGAAGAGAAAAAGCTTACATGCGAATGGCAGTATACCGCAATAGAATCAAGAAATATCATGACAGAAGAATGCGAAAAGTAATAATCAACGAGAATGACTTGGTCTTGAAAAAAGCGGATAAAATACAATCCAGAGATGGCAAAGGCAAGCTGGGCGTCAACTGGATCGGACCATACAAAGTATCCAAGAAGCTGGGACCAGCCACTTTTGAAATAGAAGAAATAAGCGGAAAGAAGCTCCCGCGCACCTGGAATCTAGAGAATCTACGCCTATATAAAAAGGCCGAGTAGTTCGAGGAAATGACGAGTACTCTTTTTCCTTTTATGAGTTTTTCCCATTGGGTTTTCTGATAAAAGGTTTTAATGAGGCTTTGATCCCACACAGTTGGTGTACCTATGTAATAAACCTTTTCTCTTTATCAATAAAGGTATTCAATTATTACATTTATTCAATATGTTACGCCCGAATGCGGATTGTTCTTAAAAACACATAAATGTGTTGCCTATCAAAGAAAGGCGGATGCATGATTACGCATCACTCGCAAAAACCTTAGGGTTAAACTCAAAAAACACATAAATGTGTTGCCTATTAAAGAAAGGCGGATGCATGATTACGCATCACTCGCAAAACCCTTAGGGTTAAACTCAAAAAACACATAAATGTGTTGCCTATCAAAGAAAGGCGGATGCATGATTACGCATCACTCGCAAAACCTTATGATTAACCTTATGATTATATTATTTTCGAAAGAAAAATAATAGAGTAAGGCATAAAATTAAGCGAATAAACGAGTACTCAAAAATTGCAAAAAGGGTTTGGCCACCCTAGCGAAAGCAAAAATTACTATGAAGAATTACAAGTATGAAGTCGGCAAAAGGCAAGGATCATACATGAAAATAAAGTGACAATAATCGCACGTATGGGCAAAGCGGCAAGTGAAAGAAAATTAATATATACGAGCAGTTTGTTACATACAAAAAGTCCAAATATAAATTAAACTATGCTACAGCTTCCTCTCCTTCACCCCTATTGCTTTCCTCGCTTCCAGCGACTCCCTCATCTCCTCCAGTGGGCGGATCTACTTCAAGCGAATCCTCAACCCTCGAATCAATAACTACTTCAGAGGGCGGTACCTCTTGCTCAGGCTGAGAGATGTCCTGCGGTGCCCCTTCTTCCGCATTCTGGGTAGGGACCTCGCCGATAATTGGAGATTCCTGAAAACTCTTCCAATCTAAGAGGAGTACCTCATCCATATCAGCATCCTCGGCTTCCAGCTTGTCCCACTTCTCAGTTAAATCCTTTTCAGGGATGGGAACCTTGGGGCGGTTAAGTACGAGACCCTGATGTCCATGCTCATAAGCGGCATGAATCCGCTCCCCATACCAGTAGATGCGGGCACCGTCTTCAGCCAGAATTTCCTCAGCCCTTTTCTTTTGTGTCTCCTTGGAATCAGCTAGATCATCGAGGGCCTTTCGCAGCTCATCGGACTTAGCCTGAAGAGATTTAAGAGCCTCCTCCTTCTCGCTCACAGCCTTCTGAAGGGCGCCTTCCAGGGCCTTCACCTTCCCTTGGACATCATCATAAAGCGACTTCTGAGTCACCAATTCAGTACCAAGACCTTCCAACTCCTTGGCTCGCTCGGCATCCCTTCGGAGAATGCCCTCAGCGAAATTGATAATCTGCATATAAGACGGCTCACGAATAAAAAAGGGCGAATAGAAATAGGCGGTTACAATGGACGCAAGATCCTTGAAAGAGAATGACAAGCAACAATATACCTCTACAGAACGCTTCTCGATCCCCTCCACAGCGGTAGGGAGCGGTACTTGTTCGCGCACACGGGAAGCAGAGGGAAGCCGCCCGAGGACATTACATATGGAAGAGACAATGTCCTTGCAAGAAAAACTCACGGCCATGCCAAAGGTCCTAGTCCACCATCCGCTGATGTCGGGAATTGGCTGCAAAGGCGTAAAGAAAAATATCAAGAGAACAGCAGATAGCTCATGAGGAAAAAAGTAGCAATATAGAAAGAGGGAATAGATCAGGATACCTCATGAATTGGGGTACTGCTCTTTCCTTTGGATAAGGCGGATACGGGTGTACCGCCAACAGTAAGGGACACGGAGGTGTTCTTCTTCTTGGGACGAGAAGACTCTGTATCCGCACTTATCTTCCGCTTCCTCGTCAAAGGAAGATCCTCGGAGGCAGAAGCGGGACCTTGTGAAACGGAGGCCCTTACAGGAGAAGCCGCCTCAATGGAAGGAATCGTTCCTCCAAAAGAATCCGCCCCTACAACGGAGGCGGTTCCCGCCATCCGCTTCTTCCTTCTCGCTAGGGCTTTAGCCTCCCGATCTGCAGCGATTTGAGATAAAGGATCACCCCTGAAAAGGGTTAAAGGAAATCATCAACTTGGAAATAAAAAGTACCTTGTACAAAAACGCGATAAGGGATATAGACCACGCGATCCCCCTCGCGGTAGGCAATCGCTACTCGGCTCTTTAGCATATGGAAGGCCTGATCATATGTCCATACAAAAGGAGGGGTACTCTTCAGGAACTTGATGACGGCGGATTCTTCCTCGCTGGGATAACCGAAGTTCAAACTCTTCACATTGGGCCGGCCCCAATGGCGAAGGAAGTTCGGATTTCCCTCATTAAACTTGATAAAAAAGTAAGAGCGATCCCACTCGCGGATCTTGTTCAGTTTCTCGTCAAAACCATAGTATCCGCTCTGGCGGATGAAAGTGAAATACCCCGCCGAACTCTTGAAATGATGAAGCTTGGAGAAAATTTTAAGCGAGAAAGGAACCTCCAAACAATCCGCCAGAAATTTATCCAGGGTCAAGTCGGCCCATCCATTTGGATGTAACTGCCCGGGTGCGATTCCGTAACCGCCGAGGATGGAAGCAATCTCATCCGCCAGCGGATAAGTGAAGCCGCAGATAATCTAGGCGACGAAAATGGTGAAATACCCCTTTGGGTAATCGCCCGGTCCTCTATCCTCCCCGAGAATGATGGTCTCGAGACCTTGGAGCCAAGGATATTGCACCCGCAAATCCTCAATGGTCTCGCGACAAACTAGGCTTCCCGACCTGTCCCTCTTTGGTAACAAACGGGGGGTTGGGACAGGTGGCGGAATCAATTTCTTAGGGTCAAAACCTAGACCCTCGTCGGTTGTATTCGCCAGGTGGAGGAAGTCAGCGGGGTGGGAATCAGACCCATGAGAACTGGTTGAAACTTCATCAACCATCTCATCAACTTCATGAGAAACCTCGCGGACGTAGCTCTCATCGAACGGTGCGAAGTCAAGGTCGGGGTTCGACATGTTGAGGAAAAGAAATAAACAGAAGTAAAAAGCCAAACGAGGTACAAATTATGAAGAGGAAAACTTACATGGGAAAGACAACACAGAGAAATGACGGAAATAAGAGGTCAACGCCGGAATAGATGACGCCGGAAAAGAAATAACGAAAGAGGAAAAATTCATAAGTTTTTGAATTTTGAATAGACAAGCAAAAACGAAACGTCCCCTATGAACAGACCCTAAAGGGCTCTTGTATCAAACTAAAGAGGAGGCATGTGATGACCCGCGAGGCTAAATCGGGTCATATTCATTTCGCAGGCCCAGCCCACACTTAGACCTATGGTCTAAGATCGGATGAGACCCGAATAAAGGAAGCGGGCGCAGCGAGTAACCGCCCCGAATGGGACCCGAATAAGCGGAAACGGGTGAAGCGAGTAACCGCCCCGAATTCCTAAATGGAGCATCAAGACTCCCACTCAGAACCACGTTCGTTGCCATGAAAGCCACGAAAGGGACATGGCCTAAAAAGGGGGAACCGCCCTCAGAACGTGGCCCACTAAGGAGTAACCGCCCTCGGCGGTTACCTAAAAAACACCTATAAAAGGCCTTAAGAACGAGGGAAAAAGGTACGCTCACAATTTTTCCCGCAATACTATTGTCAAATTACCAACCTTCTTACAAAAACTGACTTGATCGTCGGAGAGTTTTCCCGGAGATCCTGTCTCCGGTTCTGTTTTGCAGGTAACTCTGGCAGAGAATATCAAATCGGATCCGACAAGTTATCATTCATAAATCATAAATTCTACAAAATATATCTTAGATCCTTAATTTATAAAATATAATTTTTAAAATATATGAAAAATAATGATATTTTTAGTTTGATATTATTTAAATTAATATTTGATATAGTTGTAAATAAATTTTTAAATCTGAATTTCTGAGTAAATTTCCCATAAAAAAAAGTATTGGCACAAATTTTAGGTTTTCCAAATGGCCGTAAGGTTATATGGCGATAAGGTTCTATGGCCCAATGACAGCTTTTCTATGAAGGCCCAATGGAAGTTTACAGTTTTCTATTTGTTTCAAATATTTACAAATTTACAATTATGTAATTTGTTTCTTAAAAAATAATAATATTATTATCATTAAAAATGTTAGCGATATTTTTTATAATATTCTAATTTCAATTTTGAAAGTGTGGATGCAATGCGGACATATTAGGGAAATTAATTTCAAAATGATTTTAGTAATTTTAAGAAAATATTGCGCTTAATGACTTAAATTCTAAAAACGAAACGACTGACGAAGGACTCTATGAGTGAAAAAAATCCTTCATAACTAGCTCAAAAATTGTTATCAGGGAAAGCAAGTAAAAAAAAATCACACAAATGATTTTTAATTTTTCTATTTTTCTATTGATTTTTATAATATTTTGATTACAAATCGAGAAGGAAAAACAGGAAATTATAACGTGAATTTCACAGAAGAATGGAAATTGCAAAATAAAATAAATTAATGATTAGAATTTAAGATAAGAAAATAAGATTAAAAGGACAAACTTGACATTCATGGATGAGAATGAATTGTGAAAGTTGAAGTTTGTCGATGTTGTGACCACGAGTTAGTAAAACGATAGTTTCATAGCTCGCGGGGTCGAATTGATTAGGAAAATATTGCACTTAAAAAAAACAGCAAAAAAATCAACAAAAATTGTGTTTCAAAGGTTGGGAAGGGGTAAAAAGTCGGGTTTCGAGTAAGAGTTTGGACAAAATGAAAGATTTGGTGTGGAAGTTGGTATATCGAGGATTAAATCAGTGTAAAAAGTTTTGGATTTAACGGACTTGATGAGCCGGAAAAAATATTGGAAAAAGGGTGATCATATCTTAAATTTTAGAGCAGCAAGAATCAGAAAAAAAAAAAAAAAGTGTTGTTTCCGGGTTTGAGAATGGATTAAAAAATTGGATTTCGGCATGATTTTGGATGCAAGGAAAATTTGAGGTCAAAGTTGTTATGTTAGGGATTCAAATGGAAAAATCCATTTTGGAATTAATGAACTCAATGTGGTCGAAAAAAATGGGTGGAAGATGGCTGGTTAAATCTGATTTTTAAGGACAAAAAATAAATTTCAGTGGACTTTGGAGTAATTAAAGCTTGTATTCAGAGTGTGATTTAGGAAACAAAAAATTTGAGGCTCGATATGGACTGATAGAGAGTATTTAGAAATCGAAATTAAGAAAAATGGAGATTGGAAAATTAGTGAAAATATATGTTGAAGTTGGATCCGTGTTGATTTTTAGTGTGTGTTGGTTGGAGCTCATTCTGATTTTTTTTTTTTTTTTTGGCTCTTATTTATAGACTTTGAAGGCTTGGGAATTAAAGTTTGCAACCTCCACTAATTCCACCACTTCCTATTTTCACTCTTCACCTTCTCTAGTACTTCAAGATGCAAAATAGAGACAAAGTAAAAAAAAAACGTGACTGTAAGTTGAAGAAAATGGCAACCAAAGTTCCATTAAAATAGATGTCCATGTTTTTTATTTTAGCTTTTGTGTCTTTTCCAGCTTCAATTTTTTTTTATCTCCTTTGATACATGTCAATAATTCATAAATTCCTTAATATCATAATTCCCTATCTTCATGCCACAATTTAATCGCTTGATGATCCGAAAAAATTGTTGAAGAATGGTACTTGTTATTACTAAAATAGCAACTACCTTTCTATTTTTTCTATTTTATTCTTTTCTTTTATTTTATTTTATTTCTTTTCATGAATTTTATTTTTTATTTCATTTTATTTTTATTTTACTAAAATTTGAATTAAAATTGAGGCTTAATACATTAAAAGCCCAACTTGTTCAAAAAACTTGAGTGGACCATTGAACTTACACAGTGTCTCGTTAGTCTCCTGAATTTGTTTAAAAAAATATATTGGTCACCTGAATTTATTTAAAATAACCTATTGGTCCACTAAATTTATTTAAAATAACATATTTAAAGTAACTTGTTTAAAAAAATCTATTAGCTTCCTGAACTTGCTTACAGTAATCCATTTATCTCACGAACTTGTTTAAAGTGACCTATATTACAATTTGTCTAGATACGTAAAACAATTCAAACATAAAAAGTAAAGACTTAATTCATGATTTTAAGTCTTTAAAACAAATTAACTTTTTATTTTTTACATTTTTATGGTGTTTTTATAGATTTAAAAGCTTAATCGTGATATTTAAATAAGTTTAGAAGGTCAATGACATACCATGTAAATTTAGGAAACCAATCAATCTTTTTAGATAAATTTAAAATTTACCCTATGCTTTATTTCCATAAAAGTGGAAAGCCCAACGGAAAGATAAAAAGAAAAATTAATTGTTTGGAATTAATGTGCATGAATGAATTATTCTTAATTCATGAATTAAAATAATTTAATATCCATGATAATTGATGTGGTTTAATTAAAATATCTTCTCATTCTAGATTGTTTCCTCTGTTTTATTTTCTTACTTCAGACTTTGAACCAAATTCCCCTTAAGATGCAATTCCTTCACTATACATATAAGTATATATTTATGATCAGAAAAACACATAGATTACAATTAAAATTAATTTTTGTGTTACTTCCAAATCTCTTTCGTCTTGCTCTTAGTTTGTGAAATTATTGCATCCCCTCTCATATAATTAGCATAGGATTGTGTGACTATAGCAATATAACATTATTTTGTAGATAAATATTATCCATTAATAGAGTTTTTACCATACTATCTATCAATACTGAATAATCACTCGTTAATATCGACAATACAAACATAACTTGGGTAGTACCTATGTGGCGTATCCATGTGAAAGGGTTTCTTTGTTATATTATTATTCTACCAAGTTTTTTCAATTATCACATATGTGACTCATTGAAATATAAAGAAGTTATTTCTAGAGAGAAAAATACTCTGAAATTGATTCTTGATGTAGTGTGTTTCGCGTTGTTGTGATAAAAACAGTTTCAAGCACTGTCGATTATTGCTCTATCACGATCTATGATATTGAAGATACAGATTCAAACTCCTTTAATGTAATTATGAATTGTAATTTTTTAATTACTTATATGGACGTGTACTATATTTTCTATGAATGAAACAATTACATTTCTTTATTAAAAAAAATACAAGATAAACGAAAAAGCAAACAACCCATAATGTAACCTTGTCAACCAAACAATCCCAAATCATAGGAGAGAGACAAAAACTGAAACTGAAAACTACCAAACCCTTAGCTACTAGCATTGAAAATTGTTAGAAGAATAATATGTTTTTTGTTATATTATTCTTCTACCAATTTTCAATACCGGTAGCTAAGGGTTTACTGGTTTTCGATTTTGATTTTTATCGCTCTCCTATGATTTGGGATTGTTCGGTTACAAGGTTATATTATGGGATGTTTGCCTTTTCGTTTATCTTTGTACTTTTTTTAAAGAAAGGTAATTCTTTCATTCATAGAAAATATAATACATGTCGATATAATCAATTAAAAAAAGTTACAATTCATAACTACATCAGAGGAACTTGAATATGTATCTTCCATATCATAAATCGTGATAGAGCAATAATAGTCAGTGCTTGAAAATATTTTTAGTACAACAGCGGGAAACACACTCCATCGAGAATCAACTTCAAATTATTTTTCTCGAGACTTCATGATCTTTCAATGAGTTGGATATGTGATAGTTGACAAAACTTGGTAGAAGAATAATATAACAAAGAAACCCTTTCACATGGATAAGTCACAGAGGTAAAACAAATGAAGTTTAAGAGAAGCTTGATCCATATTTTATTTCGGAAAGTTGGCTTGCTAACATCCAGCATGCTTCTTTTTATAACACACTAGCCCCGACCTCGGATCATAGTCCTATTATCTCACAAATGTTGGTCGACGCTATATCAAGGCCATGTAGGCGGTTTATGTTCGAAAATAAATGGCTCAAGGAGCCAAATCTGAATGAAATGGTGACTAAAGAATGGTCGAGTCGACAAATCTCCCGTTCATGGACAAGTTGACCGAGTATAGCATGGTGTTTGGGGTTATGGGAGAAAGACTTAATATCGAGGGCCGAAGAGAACTACAACAATGTATTAATCGGCTAGAAACGTTGTGGAATGGGTCGACGGAGGAAGCTGCAGTGGATTATGAGCTGGATCAAAATAAGATGGTGGCAGTGCTGCTCAAATAGGAGGATCATTAGCGTCAGCGAGCTAAGTTAAAATGGTTGCTAGAAGGGGATTCTAATAAAAAAATCATTATGTTGCTAATGGCAAGAGGAAGTGTAACTGTATCCTAAAGCTACAAAAGGATGATTGGGTCTGGGTGTTGGAAGCAAACGATTTATGCGACTTGGCACAGAACTATTTCAGTGAATTGTTTTCGGGTAGCAACAGTGGTTATTAACCCGTGGAAAAACCTGATTCAGACCAAGGTAACAGTTAAACACAACACACAATTAATGAGACCATTCATAATTGGGCAGTTTTGGGCTGCCCATTTCGAAATGCACCTTCACAAAGCCCTAGGGCCTGGTGGATTTAACCCAAGCTTCTTTCAACGGTTCGGTGCTGAGATTAGACCTGATATCTTTAAGTCTGGATGTACTTGGCTTGAAAGTGGTACGTTTCCTTCTAGTCTGAATGACACGGTTATCTCCTCGGTCCCTAAATGTGACGATCCAAAGACAATGCATGATTTGAGGTCTATTCCACTTTGTAATGTGGTCTATAAAATTATCTTAAAGGTTCTAGCTAACTAATTGAACCCTTTATTGCCATGTCTTATAGCTGAGAATCAATATGCATTTATTAAGGGTAGGTCTATTCATGATAATGTCCATATGGTTTGAGGTAATACACAGTGTGAAGCGGAATATCAGAAAAATAAGGGAGAAGTAGCCTTATAATTTGATATCAACAAGGCTTATGACAGGGTGGAGTGTAATTATTTATTTGCCATTTTAATGAAACTAATAAATGGATCAAATACATTATGTTATGAGTTACTTCTATTCAATATTCAGTAAAGGAAAAATGACAAGTTGGTTGGGTCGTTCTCTCTTAGAGGGGCTTCGGGTAAGGGAACTATTATGGTTCCAAAGTTAGAAAATTTGAAGGTTTGTGATTTATTTATCCCGAATTCACTTGATTGGGATGTTGAATTATTGTAGGAGCTCTTTCAACAACGAGATATTCAAGCTATACTCAAAACTTCTATATGGTGGAACGACAGGCAAAATTTGATGATTTAGAACAAGACAAAGAACAAAAGCTAAGGAGTGAAGCATGCATACAAGTTGGCTATGGAGGGTAGGTAGGAGCTACGAGTTGAGGGTGAGTGGTAGCTTATTTGAAAGGGTGAGGTGTTGTATAAAGTTCACCATTTCTACTGACGGCTCATTCGGGATTGCCTTCATACTCAAACTAAATGCATTATATATATATATATATATATATATAGCTCGTGTGTCATGTGTACCTCGAACATAGAAGACCTCTGTCTTCTTTTTTATTCTATCCCAAAAGACAAAAAGATGTGGCAAGAAGTAAAGATATAGAAGAACTGATAGAGGAGAAATCCATTACTACACTAAATTTTGCAGCATTCTTTTTTTTATATAGTTTCCTCAGTATCCTTATATAGTTTCCTCAGTATCCAAAGAAATCAAAGGCAAGTTCATGGTTATAGAGCTAGTGGAGGGCTCACCAACTCCATCCTATAGCAAGAGATCATTATTTCTTCGACAGAGGTGGTGTTCGACGGGCTGGCCTGCCTTACGGATTGGGTGCAGATGCTACAAATGCGGCGAAGGTGCAAATTTCTGCCTCGGAATTCACCTGTATGCAGCAATATTTGGCACTGTCCACCAATCGTCAGCCTATCATATGTTATAGAGATGACACTGTTTATAGTGGATGAAGTGATGGGGAGGACTGATACAGTGGAAGGTGTCCTAGAGGTTCGAGTCGGAGAAGCTTTAGCTCTTTCCTCTTCCGGAGTCAACTGCTCGGAATTTGATGATTTAATTAAGAAGTACAAAATGGTTCTACAAAATAACGAGTTCTCAATCCATTTTCTCAATCCATTTTCTTAGAAGACAAACAAATAGCTTGACCCATGCATTAGGTAGGTCAGTTTAATCATATGCTAGTCAGAAAATTCACGATGTTATTCTGAGTTTTACTCCTTTTTCTGTGTTAAATTTTTGCCACATAGATTCTCATTAATGATATTCCCATTAAAAAAAAAAAAAAGAATACCTTACTTCTCTCGCTCAAGAAGAATAACCTTTCTTCTCATTGATAAAAATGATTACCACTCACCAAAGTAAGACATTAATCAAGCTCAATCAATCAAAAGATGTTAACAGAATACTTTTTCATGTCAAAAAGAAAAGAAAGAAGTATCGTAATTTATGCCATGTGTTTCCTTAATGTAGCTTTTTTAAAAATTAAAGCTCTTTCTTCATCAATCAGTTCAAACCCACCTGATATCTTTCAACCTTTCCAATTTATTAACATTCACACACACACACATATCATATAAACTCTACATATTCTATATATAATATATTAAAAAACCAGTGATTCACATCAAGCAAGAAAAAAGTCAAACGCACAGGAGCTGGTTTTTTCTCAATTAAATTGATATTAATGGTGATGGGGCTCATGACTTTAACTTTCTTCTTCTCCTCTCCTCTTGTCTTCCCTCTCTGCTCTCTCCCAAATTTTCTTTCAATTAAATTATCAATAAACCATTAAAAACAACCAAAAATCGGTTGGGAGACGAATCATTAATATCAAATTTGATCTCTGGTTAAGAGTTATCATTTAACTCTGGTCATCATCATTTTCATAATACCTAAACATATCATCACCACCACCAAACCTTGCTAGCTTCAATTTGAACATTGCCGCACCGAACAAGCAACCACCTGCGCCCACTGCCTTAGCCTTGTTTTCACCGTCTGTGGATTGTCACCTGAACCAATTTTTCCCGAGAAACAAACACCGATTATTAGCTTAATTATCATTCAGATCAGAAGATATAATTAGAATCCGCATCTAACATTGAACATTATCATCAACGGAACAGTTATGAAAATTAAAACGAAATATTCTCAAATAATTGAGGACAATTACCTAAAATTGAAATTCAAAAATCGAAAAAAGAGAGGAAAAATCATGTACCAGGGCCGAATATGGTGTGCGGGCTGCCGAGCGGAGACGGTGAGTCGCATTCAGACGCTGTAGACGGAGGCGACGTCGTCGCCGTTACGGACTTCCCGACCGAATCGTAGTAGTGCTTGTTAACGGCATGATAAAGGCCCAGAGCCGGCAAGGTATCGGACAAGCGTTTATCTAGTGATTCAGGCGAGTCAAATCCGAAACCTAATTCGATGCACGCCTTAAGCTCCTCAAGATCGTCATCCGTCACGCTTTTGCTTCTCCTATTCTTGCACTTTCCCTTTCGCCTAAGCCACGCCTCATCCCGGTCAATATCCGGCGACCAAGAATGCTGTTTATACAGCGGCGATGGCTTCAGATGCCCTCGTTGTACAAATGGAGGGACATATGTAGGTTGCGGTGGTGGCAACGGGGGCGAGGAGGAGGGGAGTTTCATCAGCGCCGCCCCGTGCGGCGGAGGTCGAGGGACCTCGCCCGGAGGGTTAGAGAGCGCTATGGCTAAAGAAAGAGTTAATAATAATTAAATTTGAAAGATGAAAAGAGAAATGCGCGTTGGAGTGAGTTTTATGGTGGTGAGGTGGTGGGTGGTGGGCCCAGTTTGGTTCTTTCTTTTCGTTGGCCTTTGCCCTGATGAGCTGTCCTTACCTTCTTTTACAAGTTTATTTTTCTTTGAATATCAATCAACAAATAAAATTTAAATTGATGATTTATCATTAATCATATTTTAACTAAATTTTTTATAATGACAATGTTACTGGAAAAACCAGAAAGATTAATTTATTTTATTACGTAAGGTAATACTTGTAAATACGACCTTACAACACATCATGAAATCAATACAATTTAATGGATTAATATGTTAATTTGATATGTTAATTTGAAAATGCGAGGATGCTTGTTACTATATACAAAACTTTAAAGTGCGAAGATGTTTGATATGCATATTTTTTTGGGTTAAACCAGAAGCGTTTTTTTAGTTAGCTAGTCTACTTTTTCGAATTTGGTTTTAGTTTACTTAAAGACAAGTAAAACTATAAAGTGTGAGGACGTTTAATATGAATATTTCATCTCTATCTTTTATCACAGTTTTAGGGATTATTTTGTGTTTTTTATTATCTTTTTGTTTAGTTTAAGTTAATTTAGCTTTTGTCTTATCAAATTTAAGTTTTTAGTTACATATTTAGCATTTTGTGAATATTTCTTATCTTTGTAAGTATTTTTGCTATTTTTAATAAACTGAGTTTCATATTTGATTATGTCTATATCATGAGATTAACTTACTAAAAATATAGTTGGCCCGAAACTACTCTGAAATACTGTATTTTGACCCAATCTCACCCAAATCAAATATGAATTTTGTATAAAATATTGAGATAGCTGATTTTTAGGTTTTATTTGCTATAAAAAGACATTGGTTGTTCATTTTCCAAGGCATCTAGAGCTAGGAGAAAATAACATTCAATTATAGTAGTTTCAGAGCTATGATTTTATTTTCATTGTTCAGTATTGACTTATTATTCAGTATCTAGTATTGAATTGTTAGCTTTACCCTTCTCCTTTGAGATGAGCTATAAAATCCTCCATTTCCATCTGCCATTGATAAAGCTTTCATCTTCCATTGATTCATCGACGATCAAAGTTTATCCCCCGATTCATACGACAACTGCTTGAATTAGTAAAGCTCCAAAGGCGATTCTCTCTCCTTTGGCTTAGTTAATTTGTAAGATCTATGGATTTAAATTGGTTGTAAACAATATTTCATTTTTCATCTTTAGTTAGAATTTGGCTCAATTTCATTCCTTTGTTATGTTTCTGATTATTAATTATATTGGGTTTATTGTATGAGTTTTCCAGAATTCCAAATATATTTCCGAGTTTATATAGTGAGTCTTAACGGTAATTCATATCGGAAATTATAGGTATTGACAACACCACAGTAAACAGACCCTAGTTTCTGAGTCATTTGAGTTAGCCACAACCCGTTTAAGGAATCACGTGCTAAGAAAATTCATAGGATAAGTCAATTCAATCTTTAATCTGTTTATGCTTTAATAAGTCTTTTCATATTCAAGTTTGAATATTGTTTAAATTTTATGTTTATCATATCATCTCCATTATCATTCATAAGAAATAACAGTTAATATGGATCCTGATTAGCTGTTAAATTTCAGAATTAGTATAACAAAAATCAAAAAATCAATTTTTCACCGTTTAAATAACGATTAGAAATTGAGTAGTGCAATACTTATGGTATAAATCCTGTGAATTCGATACCTGGGCTTTCCATATTATTACTTGATAACAACGAGGTACATTTATCCTTAATAAGTCTTTTGAGTGTTAGCTCGTGGCGCATCAGTCACCATTAGGAATTTTTTATTATAATAATGATAAGGAAGAAGAACACATGAACACAACATGTCCCATTATTCCGATTAACCCAACAAAATTCAGGATGAGGTTTTCAATGATTATGGTCCTTTGATGGTCGCTAAAAAGCCTATATGTCACAGGGATTTTACAGAAACGGGTACATCTAAGAAGTAAATGAAGGCAAATCATCATGATGACAAGCCACTATGAAGCTTGGAAACCAAATGCTAAATAAGTTTATACGAATTATGACCATTAATCCCATAGATATGCAACAGATGATTGAAGTTATAAAAAATCATAATGGATATTGTTTCAACTCCTTAACTCAGAATCTACGGATACATTTGAGGCTTTAAGGACAATATAGAAGTTGTAAAAGTCCTCGTTACCTCAATCAATTTTGTTCTTATAGAGAAAACCAATTGATATGAATGAGAAGCTTCTAACCTTCTTCAACAAGTTGAGAGTTCTAATATAATTATCTATTTAAATGTTTTACCTAGTGCAACATCTAGGAAAAAATACCATCCTAACAAAGGGCAGAGCCAAGGAGGGCCATGGAGGGTCGACCGACCCTCTGGTCCACCAGAAACCCCTCAAGAAGGGTCGTCCAACGAACTTCGCTCCTGTTGGGCTTGGCCCAAATATAATTTATGAAATGAGCCCATCCATGTGTCTTCATTTGTCTTTAAGTGTTTTCAAGTGAAAAAATATCCCACATTGCTTTCAAAGCACTTAGTGGAGATGTTTATAATGAAGGTCCTCACATGCTTGGGGTGTGCACCAAGGGGTACCCACTTTTGTGAAAGGGTGAGGACCTATCTCTTTGGTTGACCACCACACACGCGCGCCGTCCGACCGGGCCGGGTTGGTGTGGTGTAAAATTTTTTATTGAAAAAATTAATATTATTTTTTTTTTTTTAATTTCGGAAATCAATTTTTATTTAATTATTTTTTACTTTGATTTAGTCTTTGTGAACGTTGTTCATAACGTCCATTTTTTCTGAACGTGTCTTCAGTCTCCTCCACCTTCCTGATTTTCCTCCTTCACCTTCTCCATGAAATCAGAGCTCAAAAGCTCTTTTTTCCCTGTATAAATAGGTGATGTGAGACTGCTTTTGAGGTACAATTACTTTCCATTCATTCTGTGTTTTTTCGAAACTGAGCAAATAGACAGAGAGTGTATACAGAACGATTTTTGTACGGTGCAATACAAAAATCGTATATTCAGAGGGCTGTTTTATCCTAGAGGCGACCGGAGTTCATACTGTTTGCTAATTTCCGGCAGTTCCGCGAACGTCTTAAAGAAAGCGACATTGTCCGTGACTCTGCCCATTTAATTTTTGTTCTGTCTGTTCCTATTTTCTAAGTTCGTGTCTCAACAATTTTAAGACGTTTCAATCACTGCTGATGGCTACCGAACAATCAAATGGGATTGCTGAGATCAACAAACCATTCCGGTTTGAAGGAGCTCATTTCCGAAGATGGAGACAGAAGATGCTGTTCTACCTCACAACAAAGAAGGTAGCTTCTGTTCTGACTTCTGAAAAACCAATTGTTCCTGAAGATGGTGATGAGGCAGATGTTCGTGCTGCTGAAAGATGGACAGAAAATGATTTTCTGTGCAAAAACTATATTCTCAATGGGCTGACAGATGATCTGTATGATTATTACACTGCTGAAGAAAAATCTGCCAAAGAAATTTGGGAAGCACTGCAGAGGAAATATGACACTGAGGAGGCCGGATCGAAAAAGTACGATGTAAGCCGCTACCTCAAATTCCAGCTGACTGATGACAAGTCAGTGGAAATTCAATCACATGAATTACAGAAGATAGCACATGAAATTATTTCAGAAGGTATGCCTTTAAACGATCAATTTCAAGTTGCTGTCATTATTGACAAATTGCCTCCTTCGTGGAAAGATTTTAAAAATATTTTGAGGCACAAAACAAAAGAATTTTCGATGGAAAGTTTGATTACTCGCCTCCGAATTGAGGAGGAAGCTCGAAAACAAGATTTAAAAGAGGAAGTGCTTATTGTTTCTAATAGCACTAAAAGGTCCACTGCGGTTCTGAAACCCACTCAAAAGAATTTTAAGAATCAGAACCGCAAACCAATCCAAAACCGCAACACTCGAGTTAATTTGAATTGGAACCTTCAAAGGAACCAAAATAGGCCACAGCAACAACCACCTAGAAATGATGCTGCTTTCCTATGCTTTAATTGTGGGAAACCAGGTCATTTGGCACGTAAGTGCAGGAACAGGCCAAACACTACTCCTAGTGTTAACCTGACTGAAGAGCAACATAACTTTATTGCTATGATTTCTGAGATCAACCTCATAGGTGGATCAGATGGGTGGTGGGTAGACACTGATGCTTCTTGCCATGTTTGCTATGATAGAAGTATGTTCAAAACATACAGTGCTGTGACCGAAGATAAGAAAGTGTTATTGGGTGATTCCCATACCACTATTGTTGCTGGAATTGGTAGTGTGGAATTGAACTTCACATCTGGAAAAACCTTAACTTTGAAGGATGTGATGCATACTCTAGAAATGAGGAAAATTTTGGTTTCGGGCTATCTTCTCAACAAGGCTGGTTTTACTCAGACTATAGGAGCAGATTTATTTACTTTGACTAAGAACAATGTATTTGTAGGAAAAGGTTATGCTACTGAAGGCATGTTTAAGTTGAATGTTGAGATTAATAAAGTGAATGCTTCTGTTTACTCATTGTGTACTTTTAATGTTTGGCATGCTCGTTTTTGTCATGTTAATAAGCGTATCATTAAAAATATGAGTAACTTAGGATTAATTCCAAAATTGAATTTGAATGAATTTCTTAAATGTGATTATTGTAGTCAGGCAAAAATCACAAAAACACCTCATAAATCTGTTGTTAGGGATTCTGAACCTCTAGATTTAATTCATTCAGATATATGTGAATTAGATGGAAAGTTGACTAGAAATGACAAACGGTACTTTATAACCTTTATTGATGATTGTTCTGACTTTACTTTTGTTTATCTTATGAAAAATAAAAGTGAAGCGTTTGACATGTTTAAGTTGTTCGTAGTTGAAATAGAAAATCAATACAATAGGAAAGTCAAGAGACTTCGTAGCGATAGAGGCAGAGATATGGTTCTAGCCTGTTTATTGATTTCTATAAAACACATGGCATTATACATGAAACCACAACACCTTACTCACCAAAAATGAACGGAAAGACTGAAAGGAAAAATAGGACACTTACCGAATCTGTAGTAGCTATTATGCTTAGCTCAGGTGCTGCCTCACAT
The DNA here is from genome assembly GCF_963576675.1 of Euphorbia lathyris. Taxonomy (NCBI): domain Eukaryota; kingdom Viridiplantae; phylum Streptophyta; class Magnoliopsida; order Malpighiales; family Euphorbiaceae; genus Euphorbia; species Euphorbia lathyris. Next base: position 77,438,975 of record NC_088914.1, on the reverse strand, counting down.
TGGTGGGGAGAAATCCTTTTGACTGTTTGCTATGTGCTAAATAGGGTCCCTAAATCCAGAAGCAAAATCTCTCCTTATGAGATCTTGAAAAATAAAACACATAGTCTATCATATTTTAGAACTTGGGGTTGTTTGGCTTATGTTAGGATTCCTGACCCTAAGAGAGTCAAACTTGCTAGTAGAGCTTATGAATGTGTATTTATTGGATATGCTGTGAATAGCAAAGCATATAGGTTCTATGATTTGAATGCAAAAGTCATCTTGGAGTCAAATGATGCTGACTTTTATGAAGATAGGTTTCCTTTTAAATTAAGAAATAGTGGGGGTGCATCATCGAGTAGCATACCTGCTACTAGACCTATAGTACAAAAAGAGATTGAGGAATCTGAACCTAGGAGAAGTAAGAGACCTAGAGTATCTAAAGACTTTGGTTCTGACTTTTACGCTTTCACAGTAGAAGAGGATCCACTTACTATACAAGAAGCCTTAACCTCATTAGATGCTGATTTATGGCAAGAAGCCATTAATGATGAAATGGACTCACTTGAGTCAAACCAAACTTGGCACTTAGTAGACTTACCACCAGGTTGTAAACCAATAGGTTGTAAATGGATCCTTAAGAAGAAACTGAAACCTGATGGTTCAGTAGATAAGTTTAAGGCTCGCCTTGAAGCTAAAGGTTTTAGACAAAGAGCAAATGTTGATTTCTTTGATACTTATTCACCTGTCACTAGGATTACGTCTATACGTGTTTTGATTGCTATTGCTTCTGTGCACAATCTAGTGGTGCACCAAATGGATGTTAAAACTGCGTTTTTGAATGGTGAACTAGAAGAAGAGGTTTATATGGATCAACCTGAGGGCTTTGTAGTCTTTGGTCAAGCCCATAAGGTATGTAAGTTAGATAAGTCTTTATATGGGCTAAAATAAGCACCTAAGCAATGGCATGCAAAGTTTGATAACTTGATTATTTCAAATGGCTTTAAGGTGAATGAAAGTGATAAGTGTATCTACTATAAATATGAAAATGGTCTTTGCACCATTATTTGCTTATATGTTGATGACTTGCTTATTTTTGGATCTAATATTCATGTTGTGAATGCTGTTAAGTCAATGTTGTGTGAAAACTTTGACATGAAAGATCTAGGAGAAGCGAACGTCATTCTTGGCATAAAGATAACTAGGTCTGAAACTGGAATTTCTTTAGATCAATCTCACTACGTTGAGAAGATTCTAAAGAAATATAACTACTTTGATTGTAAACCTGCATGTACACCTTATGACCCTAGTATAAAACTTTTTAAGAACACTGGAGACAGTGTAAGACAATCAGAGTATGCTAGCATAATTGGCAGCCTTCGCTATGCCACTGATTGTACTAGACCCGATATTGCGTATGTCGTAGGATTGCTATGCAGATTTACTAGTAGACCTAGTGTGGAGCATTGGAATGCTATAGAAAGGGTCATGAGATACCTTAAAAGAACCATGAAACTTGGATTACAGTATCAAAGGTTTCCAGCAGTCCTTGAAGGATATAGTGATGTTGACTGGAATACCTTATCAGATGATTCCAAGGCTACCAGTGGCTATATTTTCAATATAGCTGGTGGTGCTGTTTCATGGAAGTCTAAGAAACAAACTATCCTAGCTCAATCAACCATGGAATCAGAACTGATTGCACTAGCTGTGGCTAGTGAAGAAGCAGGTTGGTTGAGAAGTCTGTTAGCTGAGATTCCCCTATGGGAAAAACCAATTACAGCTGTATTGATCCACTGCGATAGTACCGCGGCTATTGCTAAGATTCAGAATCGTTATTACAACGATAAGAAACGACAGATACATCGTAAGCACAACACTGTGAGAGAGCTACTCACTAAAGGAGCTGTTAGAGTGCATCACATACGCTCAGAAGAGAATTTAGCCGATCCTTTGACGAAAGGATTAGCTAGAGAGAAAGTCCATAATACGGCAAAGAGTATGGGACTTATGCCCCTACAGTGATGAGTTACACACAATGGTAACCCAACCTATAGACTGGAGATCCCAAGAAATAGGTTCAATGGGTAATAACAAGTTGTGTTGTAATATGTGTCAGATCATGCAATTTGAAGCATGAATATCCTGAAGCGACTTGAGGTTGAGATAATAGAAACTCTTAATGAAGTCTATACTCCATTTGGAGTGAAGTACATAGCTACAGGAGTACTTTTGATAGACTCACCTATATGAATGTGGAAGTGAGGCCGCTTCCTATGAGTTTAGGGCAAAACTCTAGAGCATTCATTAAACCGGGATAGACGTGCATGGCCATAAACGCACGGGCTACTAGAACTACACTCTGAAAAGGTTATGGCGTGATATACATCAGAGATAGAGTTCAAGACTACGAGTCACTCTAGTAAAATCTGAACTATACTCACTACGCAAAGGTTCAAAACGAAAGATACCTTTGTTTATGTCTGTCCTTATGTAACTGCTCAGTAAAACGATTTCAAAAATTCTAGTGGGGGATTGTTGGGCTTGGCCCAAATATAATTTATGAAATGAGCCCACCCATGTGTCTTCATTTGTCTTTAAGTGTTTTCAAGTGAAAAAACATCCCACATTGCTTTCAAAGCACTTGGTGGAGATGTTTATAATGAAGGTCCTCACATGCTTGGGGTGTGCCCCAAGGGGTACCCACTTTTGTGAAAGGGTGAGGACCTATCTCTTTGGTTGACCATCACACACGCGCGCGCTGTCCGTCCGCCCGAACCGAGCCGGGTTGATGTGGTGTAAAATGTATAATTTTTTATTGAAAAAATTAATAATATTTTTATTATTTTTTTTTTAATTTCGGAAATCAATTTTTATTTAATTATTTTTTACTCTGATTTAGTCTTTGTGAACGTTGTTCATAACGTCCATTTTTTCTGAACGTGTCTTCAGTCTCCTCCACCTTCCTGATTTTCCTCCTTCACCTTCTCCATGAAATCAAAGCTCAACATATCTTTTTTCCATGTATAAATAGGTGATGTGAGACTGCTTTTGAGGTACAATTACTTTCCATTCATTCTGTGTTTTTTCGAAACTGAGCAAATAGACAGAGAGTGTATACAGAACGATTTTTGTACGGTGCAATACAAAAATCGTATATTCAGAGGGCTGTTTTATCCTGGAGGCGACCGGAGTTCATACTGTTTGCTAATTTCCGGCAGTTCCGCGAACGTCTTAAAGAAAACGACATTGTTCGCGACTCTGTCCATTTAATTTTTGTTCGGTCTGTTCCTATTTTCTAAGTTCGTGTCTCAACAAAGTAGAAGATGGGGTCGAGCCCCCATCTTGTTTTATTTTTTTAGTTGCCCTCAAAATCCAAATTGCAATCTGAATCTGAAAAGAACACAAAGGAAACTTGGGGGAGAGATGAAGGAGCGAAACAAATTGAATGAGAGAGGACGGACAGACAATTGGAAAGGAGATGGAATGGAGATGATGCGGCTGGTTTTCGTTAAGTAGATTTTCTTAATGGTTTATTCAATTGTGTTGTTTTTTTCATATAGTTTGTTTGTATTGTTTTTGAGACAAGTCTAGTACAAATAATAGAAATTGTTTTCTTTTTTATTTTAATTTGTATTGTTTCTTTTTATATTTTTGTTTATTAATTTATTTGGGATAGGATAAAATTTGACTCTAATATTTTCGGCCATAACTTATGAAATGATATAAATTTACTTCTATTATTTTTAATAATGATCAATTTTATTCTTACATTACAAAAATTTTAAAAAGTTGATTTGATTATTATTTAACTGTCAAATTGGAGATTTCAAATATGAATCATGTCTAAAATATTTAATATATTACTAACACAATCAGGGGCGAATCCAGGATTTCTCTCCTATGGGGGCAAATAATACAACTAAAATAATTTTTATTCAAAAGTAATAGTAATTATAGAAAACCAGAGATCAAAGCTCAAGTTCAAGTAAAATAGTAGCAGAAATATAAAATCAAAATTCAAGTAGGAGCAAAAAAATACCAAAGCAGAGAGGCAAAGATCGGAAATAGAGCGTCGGACCAACGATCCAACTACGGAGGGATTAGCTGCCAATTTTGATTTAATCTTAGCTAGGATTAGGGATTTTAATTTAGGCTTAAGAAGAAAGAGGAATTGAGGAAGAAGAACTAAAGAGATTAAAGAGAGTAAGAGAGACCGATGGTTTGTTTTAGGACCTATTTAGTTTTTATTTTTTTTTATTGTAAACAAAACGACGCAGTTCTAATAAAATAAAACGACGTCGATTTGCTTTAAAACAGAATTAAAAAAAATAAAAAGAAAATATTAAATTTAAAATCATTATCCATCCTCAATTATAGAACCAGTAAATCCTAACCCTCCATTGATGAAGGGGGTAAAGCTCTAAAACTTCAAAATTAATACCTGAGTTTTTAAAAAAAATATAAATATCAGTGGGAGCAACTGCCTCCAGTACCCCCATATTGGATTCACCTCTGAACACAGTTATAAATTATAATTATTGTTAAAATGATAACAACTAATCGTTCACGTATAAGATAAAGGACGAGACTTTATAATGTATTATCTACAACAAACTTTGGTATTTAATATATTAAAATGCAATGAATTAAAAGGTCAACTAAATGAGAAATTGAATGATGAAGAAAATTTCTAGATTCGTTGGAGTGTTAATGAGAGGAAGCAGACTGTTGACTTGTAAAAGAATTAGGTCCATACTATTGAAATTTCAACATACTTTGATTCGTTATACTTTGGACTTTCATACATTATTTCTTTAGTTTTGTTTAAGTACACTAATCATACATCATCTTGTTGCCATAAAGATAATAAGAGTGTGTTTGACGTAGTGGCAGAGTTACGACGGAAACCTTGGGGGCTTGAATGTGTAGCAAATTTTTTTTTTCACAATCACTTCATTTTCGATCTTTCGATACCGATAAAAATTCGTAATATATTTTGTCAGATATGAAAATTGATTATGAAAGTATATTCTTATTTTTTTTATTAAAATTTTAATTGAGAAGATTTATTGAAGATATTTTATAATTATATATTTTATTATAAAAAGTATTCAAATATTATATATAAAATAAAAATTAATTGTTTTTTTAAAAAAATGACCTAGAAGCGGTTTATGTAGCTGAATTTCTTAAAACTGTCACAAAACCGTTTTAAAACCGCCACAAAACTGTCCAAGCTAGTCATCCCTACAAAAACTTACCCCGACGCCTTATAAAAAATGTAGCTAGAGTAGCAACGCCTGTTGTATTGACGGTTTTCAGACAGTTAAAACCATTGGTATAGACTATATTGGCAGTTTGAACCACCGCTACATTAGACATATTCCGTCGGTAAAAACTCTATTTTTTTGTAGTGGTTTATTCTAATTTTCTTTAACGTATGACTAAAATTGATGTTGGTTGAAAATGTTAGGGTTAAATTTACATCATTTCATACATTAAGACAGAGTCGGTGCTGAACATAGGTCAAGAGTGCGCTGGTCTAGGGTCCAATGCTGGAGGAGGCCTAAAAAAACTATTAGATTTTAAAGGACTCAAATAATTGATATTTTAGACTTAAAAATGTTAAATTGATTTTTTGAATATAAATTATGAGTTAATTTAAAGAAATGGTTAAATATCTTTTCAATTTTAAGCAAACAACATATTTGGTTCACGTAATTATTACGTACTGTACAATTCCACAATTGTGTAGCTAAGTAGAGTTGTATACACATATTGATTTAATGAAGGTCAGTCAACCCAGCGGCGGGACAAGGGGGGTTGGGGTGGGCTCGAGCCCCGACAGGCTTTCGGAGAATTGAGAAATTTCTTTTTAGTAATAGTGTCTCATAATATTTTGGAGAGAATTATATTGACTCTATATAGTATTATTTCAATATTTAAAAGTAGATGAGATGGTTAAGGATGCTTGCTTTCATTTTTTAGAGATCTCATGTTCAACTCCCTCCAACCTCATTTTCTTTTAAAAAGTTTTTATTTATTTTAATTTTATTATGTTACCATTATTAATTAATTTAAATGAACTCTTTATTTTTATTTTGATAACACTTTTGAATTCATTTTTAATATATCTTTACCATTAAAAAAAGTAAACATATTTAATATTCATTTTTATTATGTCTTTACCATTAAAAAAGTAAACATGTTTAATTTTCTATTAGTTCAATGTTAATTTCTAAAAAAAAAACAACATTTTTACAGTTTTAACGCGTTGGAGGCTAAAAACATTTTGCCCAACCCTATAGGTTGGACTTTAAAAATTTACCGTCAACCGCACGGTTAATTTCGAATTTTTTTTTTTACGTTTTGAAATTTTTCATCTGGGGTCCTGGTTCCGCCCACTGAATTAACCCCAAAACATAATGAGTTCAATTTAATCCCTCTTCTTACTGCTTTTTGTAGTATTTTTCTTGCTATTTGTAGTCTATTTTTTCCCATTTGTGGTTCTTATACTGGCTATAGCTTGTATGGTGGAAAGTTTTATCGTGCTGTATTTGTACTTTGTAATTCTATGGAATGAAATATGACATTTTTATAAAAAATTTAATCCCTCTTCAATACATGCTTCTAATATATTTCCAATTTTAATGAGTTAACATGAATTTTAAATTTAGTTGGTAAATTGAAAAGATGTCACCACTAGGGCTGGGCGCGGATCCTGGAGATACTGGACCGGACCGAATATCCGAGGGAAAAACTCCGGAATTGGACCGGACCGTTGACTTTTTTTGGAGAACCGAACTGGATTGGACCGTTGACTTTCCGTCAAAGAATTGGACCGAACTGGACCGAAATTTATCCAGAACCGGATCGATAACCGGATTGGATTGGATTGGATTGGACCGAACTGAAATAACCGAAAGTTTAGCAATAATAAATTTATATTTCATACATTAGCTTTATATAAAGAGAAATATTATATAATATATAGTTATATATTTTGTAAGGTTCGGTAAACTAATTACAATAACATAAATTTATAATTTATTAATAAGGTATAACATTATTATATAGTCATAAAAATTATCCCGATTAATTCCCGTTTATAAAATGAAATAAAAAATATTTACCTAAAATGTAGACATAGAGAATTGAACACCTAACAAAATGGAACATTGTTAATCGCATTAACCATCTGAACCAATTCTACTTCTTGTTAACCATTTAATTAAGTAATAAATATTAGAAGTTTTAAATATTAAAATTTTTAAACATTTTACAAAATAGAATCTCGTGCTTCTCTTACTCTGCTTAATATATATAATTGAAGTGTTCAAAGCTCAATTAGCAAACAGATTAGTAAGAATGTGGGACTTTTTATGTGTCAATCAGTCTCTTCATATGAAAGCTATGTTTTTGTTGTTAATGAATCACGACAAGGAGGACCGAATACAATCTAGTCTTAGGGCTGTAAGCGAGCATAGCCGCTCATGAGCAGCTCGACGTTCGGCTCGATAAAAGCTCGACTCGATTTGTAAACGAGCCATTCGTGAGCACGATTTTCAAGCTCGGTTTGTAAACGAGCAGAGCTTGAGCAGACCAAAGCTCGGCTCGAAAGCTCGTGAGCAAACTCGATTAGAGGTTCATGAACAAATTCATAAACAAGCTCGTGTAAAAGCTCGTAAAGAATACAAATTATATTTACATAAAATATGATTTACACACAATAAAAATGATAATTTAAATTTAGTAAAAATAGTAATATTAGGCCCAAAACAATTAAATAAAAAGAGCAGCCCATCATCCATAAAATATGATTAACAGGAGGGACCATGGTTTAATTTTAGACATCAGCACATCACATAAGTTAACAGGTGAGAACGATGCTAATGAGTTGGTGGCACAAGTCACAAAGATTAGTATTGCATTGTTAGATGAGTATATAGTGCAAAATGTGCAAGAAAATGTGAATCTTGAAGCACATTCTTCTAGTTTGGATGAAGCGGATGATGACATTGATAATGGGATTGATGATTATTTTTTGAATATTGATAAAGATATGTCAATTGAGGGAGAATGGGATATGTCAATGAGACACCTGAAAAATATGTAATTGAGTTTGAACTTCTATTGTGGTGGAAGATTAATGTTGTGCGATATCCTGCTTTATCCAAAGTTGTAAAAGATGTTTTTGCAATTCAATGCTCAACCGTGGCTTCTGAATCTACGTTTAACACAAGTGGTAGAACTTTGGATCAATTTAGGAGTTCTTTAACTCCTGCTACAGCTGCGGTTTTGATTTATTGTCAAGATTAGTTGAAAACTTCAACTCAAGCTTTCAAGCATGAAGAAGAAGTTGAAGATCTTGAAGCTATTGAGGAAGGTAATATTTACTTAGCAATTATATTTCATAGTTTTATTTTAATTAAATGTTTATGAATACTAACTATATAAATGTTATTTAATTTGTAGAAATTAGTTCTGATCCTGAAATTGCATCATCTCTTTTATCCATATTTCAATTGGATATCTAAGGTTTTTTTAACCGAATCAAATGCACTTTGGTAAGCATATTTTTTTCCTTTTACTTTTTGCTAGTGTGTTGATTAATTTTATTGAAGTGAAAGCTAATTAATTTAACATTTGTTGATTCACTAATGTGGTATATTTTATATGTTTAGGTTGATGTTTGGCTTTTACTGCCTTTGCTTTGGAAAACAAGGAACTTGTTGTGTTAAGAAAATTCAATTACAAATTGGGATGATGATTAAAGAGATTTTGCTAATGAACTGTTGTCTTTTTTGAATTAAAGGTTTGTTTGTTTGTTTTTATAGATTTGTTATTTTGTAACTTTGATTTTGTGGGCTTTTTTAGCCTTGTTGTCTACCGTAACTTTTAATACTTTGATTTTGTGGGGTTTTTTTTTATCCTTGTTGTCTACTGTAACTTTTAATGAATGTTGTTTACTTCCTAAAAAAATATCATTTATTTCAAGTTATGTAAGATAATAAAATTTTATATTATATTATATTGTAAATTAAATTTTTAATTTATTTTTAGGACATAAACTATTAGATATTTATCCGAATCACCGAAAAATTATATTGGATTGGACCGGAACTGAATCTCCGAATCCCCGAACTGGACCGGACTGAAAATTTGGGGCAATTCAATTCTGGAGATTTATTCTTTCAATCCAATCCTGGAGATTTCCTTTTATTAATCTCCGAATTTCAATCCAATACTGGAGATTCATGAATCCCCGACTTGGACCGAACTGTGCCCAGCCCTAGTCACCACCCCACCATGCAATTACAATTTTATATCCACGTATTTTCAAATAATATGGTATAATGTCAAAATCAATATGATGCACTAAAATAATTTTACGAATGAATCCACAATGCAAATAAATAAATCTGAATTGTCGAATTGGGGTTATGTTATAAAGCTCCTATTTTCCTTTTAATCTAGTTCACACATATATATATATATATATATATATATATATATATATATTATACTATAGTATTATATATGGATGTGGTTATCAATTACTTCAAATAAAAATTAGTGACTGTACCATGGACTCTGCTTATCATGATCACTTTCAACATCTAATTACATTAAGATTATCTAATACTATAAAATAATAATTCTGATTATGAAATTAGAACAATTAATTATATTAATTATAGTATGACGGCGTGTATAGTTTAATCGCAAGTTGGTTTCTTTTTGAAATTGGGTTACCTAATAAAAAGATTGGATTAAGAAGAATTTGTTTAAGTTAATTAAGATTAATTGTATACTTTAGTTGGTGCGCCATTGCCGGCATAAATAAATTATAAAACTACAAAATTCAGGAAGAAATGTACAGTTCTATCCCATGATTGATAATTTGGAATTTGGTTCTTTCTTTCAAAGCGCAGAATAAGCTTTTGACCTTGTTGTTGCAACAAATTGCTTATTATGGACATGTTGTAATAAAAATAATTAGGTTAAATTACATTTATAACCTCTCTAACTTTTTTTTTTCTCTAACTTAGAGCATTCACAATGGCTGATAACAATCTTTATAACTTTAGAGGCTTTAGAGCATCCTAGTGGATGTGATTTTGTTGTTACTTTCAACAAAAAGATTGTAACCCTCCACTATGGAGGATGTAACCAATTTTGGTTTGTTACTTATTTTGATAACAACCAATTTTCTCTTTCTTCAATAAAATATTACTTTCTCTTTCCACCTTTAGTTTTATTTTTTTATTTGGCAAAATAAAAACTCTCCAATTTAGTATGATTGAGGGTATTTGATATTAATATTTTTTTTTTTTTGTGAATTTGATATTAATTTATTATGGTTTTGCGGAAGTATCAATTTATGTTCTATGTACAAAATAACACCAATATAGATTTAACGTTTAAAAAATGGTACAAATTTAAACTTCGATAATGAAACATGACACATCATTCATATTTCCGTTAAGTTTTGTCAAATGTACATAGAGAGAAATCGGAACTTAACGGAGTAATATGAATGATGTGTCACATTTCGTTATCAAAACTTAAATTGGTACCATTTTTTAAACGTTAAGTCTATATTTGTACTATTTTGTACGTGGAGCCTAAATTAATACTTCCCCAAAAACTATAAGCCTATTTAATAGTTTAATAAATAATTAGTCATATAATAATTTTAATTTATTTCATAATAATTAATTAATTAATTAATTAATTAATTAATTTTATTAAAATAATAATGCATATTGAATTAATTATTATATTAGATAATTTTTTTTATTAATAATTAGTATTGAATTAATTATATTGTTGAGTAAAAATTATTAATTGTATGTTAATTAAGTAAATGTAAAGTGTTTTATGACAAGTGGGGTCTACTAAAAATTAAAGTAATAATATTGTCTAATGGTATGGAATTTTAGTGTGTTACTTTTTAATGATGTGGAGGTACAAAGTAACAAATTTTGTTACTTTGCACTAGGGATGCTCTTAGTAATACACCCACACATATTACAAGAGGTCTTATTATTTTATTTATTTAATATGGTCACAATACACGTGTCCAAATGTGAAAAAGACGTCATTCAAGTGACATGGAAGACCAGATGCTTAATATAAGAACTCACTAGAAGAGAGTTGCTGTTTAAAATTTTGTGGGATAAAAAAGAAAGTATTAATTACAAATAGATACCAAAACTGTAATTTTACCATCTGAAAAACATATTCTTAAAGCCAAAAGGAGATATATTGTATTTAATGAATTTCCCTCAAACAGGGTTGATCATAGAGCATTGTATATATAGTAGATTACATGAGTTAGAGTTTAACTAGTATTGCCAATACGTAATATAGATAAACATAAACACTAGTTATTAGATAGCTCTAAACAAGCCTAATAGTTATCCGTTAGCATCTGATGATAGCTAAAGAGATAATTAACAAGAATTATCTCCAACAGGCGATAGGATTTTATTGCACCACCAAACAAATGAAGTGAATTAACTTTCACCATTGAGTTAACTCGCTTTTATTAATATTAAAATATTAAAATAATATATATTAAATATTTTATTATTAAATTATTATATACAGCAAATTATATTTTTTATTTAATTTAATTTAATTTAATTTAAATTAAATGGGTAAGGGTATTTGCCTATACTCGTAAATATGTGGGATAAAAATAAAATTTAAAATTATCCTCATTAGAGTAATAGGACAAAACGAATAGTGAAATAAAAATAAAGATATAATATTATCCACAGGGATCGGGTATCTTTTCGGTCCCTTCACGCTATGTCTAACGAGTTGAATTCAGATAAAAGATATGTGTAAATTATAAAAATGGGTCAAATGGGAGGCCCATTTACATATTTAACTCATTTACTCAACCTACTACATATCTAGACTGATTTTGTGTGACTTTCCCATAATACCCTTAATATTTACGCGCGTCTCCCTCCCTCCCGTCCGACTTCACAGATTCGACATTATGCGAGCCTACGAAGCTAATGTTTGGGTTTACTTGATGAATTTAATTACCATATGCGAAGTCTGCAAGCTAATATTTGGTTTACTTGATGAATTTCATTAGCATATGCTGTTGGGGTTTAGTGTCCTATAGACAATTGTTCTAGGATACAAACTTAATGTAGATGAAGTGTTCTTTATATCGTTTGTTTTAATGAGATATGGTTTCATAACTATATAAAGGCAATCCCTTTTAAGAACTAAATAAAGTCTAATAAAAGGAAATCCGTAAGTTTGTTTAAAGTGATTATAAAGTGTTCATTCAAGCATGAAGTGAGACGAAACTTTATAATAAACTAATAAACTTAAAACCACCCAAGTCAAGTAATATGTTTATGATTGACATATCACTGCTGAGACTTGCATGTAACAATGTCTTCTGTCGAGACAGAAAGCTGATCTCACAAGCTTCATATATACAGATATCTAGACAGTTACATGGATCCAATGAAAAGAAGTTCATTAGGATTGGGGACCCGACTTGAGATAACAGGATGGGTAGATTCATCCTTGTCACCTGCTCATCTCATTGGTATTAATAGGTATAAGTAATCCTCAGACTCAAAGGAATGTTAATTAGTAATTCTGGATTACGGAATGTGACGCTTTGATCCTGTTGTAACACGATCCATAACAGAGATGACTCTGGGGTGTGAACGGAAGACGTTGGGTATCACATGAAGTAATTGCAGGATAGTTATACATTGGATTGAGCATTTATCACTCCCGATAAATGGGAGATACGTCCATGGATCGCTTGTGGAAGACTTGACTCTAAATCCTTGCAAGGTGCTAGCTTAAGACTTGAAATACAGATTTCACTTAACCTATCTAATTGGAGTTGACTCGGCCTGTACAAGTAAAATGAACGTCTCGCTATATGTGACTTGACATTATCCATAGTCATAAGATTCAGTTCAAGGATGTAGTTGATAAAGGATCGAATTATACTGTAACTAATACAGAAAGGTCAACGACAGAATCAACCTGTCTTCTTATAGCTCTGGGGGAATGTTTCGGATTTGCCAATCACATTTTGCGTACTCATTCCGTTATGCAAAGATTAAATATAATTATGTGAAAATTAATTTAATAGTTGCATACGGCTAGAAGCAATAAGAACCTAATGGGTCACACATAAGACTTGGAACCCAAAAGAGAAACGGATGTTAATTAATTGATGAAAGCCCAACTGAGTCCACTAAGGCCCAGTATATAGGGTGGGGGCGATTTTATGTATATAAAATACATAAACATTAATTTGATTTTAAACAATTCTAATTAGATTATAATTGTGAATTAAATTAATTAAAGGATAAATAAGTTAGGAGTTTTAATTAGATTAAATTGCTCCTATTATTATCCTATAAGGTTACTATTATTATCTTTATATTTAAGATATAATTATAGATAATAAATAAGAATTATATTCCGAATTAAATTCTTATTCAGTAACCTAATTCTATCTAACTAGGGTTTAGATACAAGAGAATATAAATACCCCCTATATGTAAATTTTCGAAATTGACAGAGCAAACCGGGAGAGAGAAATTTCGACCCACACCATAAGGACGAGATTATCCACCGTTTCCTTCCGTTCAATTGATTACATCTCTTTTCTCTTTATCCTTGATCTTGTGTTGATTAATTAGAGACAATCTATTTTGGTTGTTATATACAGTTGATTCTAACTTGATCTTCAATTGTTTTGTTTTGTGCTTGGGAACTCGAAGTAAGAGTTGTGAGCACTTCGTTTGCAACGGTAGATAGAACTTCTAAAAGGTATTTCTTTCTATCCCTCTTTATATGAAATAACGATTAACAGATCTTGGGTTAATGGAAATAGGTTAAAAATTTTATATTTCCGCTGCCATACGTTAGCCTATTTTCCTTCATATGCGAAGCCTGCGAAACTAATGTTTGGTTTACTTGATGAATTTCATTAGCATATGCGAAACCTGGATGTGTTTTGAAGCTAATTCGCGAAGTGGTATATAACAAAAAATGCCAAACAACAACAGATTCTAACATTAAATCATAACATTATCAAAATTTACAACAAGATTGCCACAATAAACTCCTAACAAATCACTTCAAAGTGAACCTGACTAATCCGGTACCAATTTTGAAGCAGATGAGTAATTTCTCTCTCTACAGGAAATCCAGACCTTTTGGGATGAGAAATGAAAGTCCAGACCTTTTGGGATGGACGTGTCCCATGGTGCACACCAAGATTGGCACAATCTCTCCTAACCAACCATTTTAAAGTGAATGTGCCAATCTTGAGGGAAATTTCTCCCTATACATGAAGGAAAGTTATCTCCCCTGCATCTGAGGACGCCGCCTTCTAGAAAGGGATGTTATGTAATCAACCACCTTCAGAAAAAATTAATCATGTTAGGTAGGAAAAATACGATTTTGGCTTCGCGAAATGAGGATTAGCGAAGCATGTGAATGTAAATGTGCAGGAAAAGAGGTGATTTTACTTCGCTAATCGATGTTTTTGTGAGGTATGCGAGGTCTGAAACGTGACGATCTACGTCGCATATCGATGCTTTTCGTGAAGTCTGCGAGGGAAATCATGAACTTTTCTACTCGCAGACTTCGCGAACTAATCGATTCACGAAGTAGATCGTCACGTTTCAGGCTCTTTCTCTTCGCAGATCTTCGCGAAATCATCGACTACGCGAATTGTATTCATAAAAAAATGCAGAAAAAACAGGAGATACTTACATTTTTCGCGCCTTTCACCCTTAAAAGCGACAATAACAATATGATAAACTGGGAAAAACGATGGAAATAACGTAGAATAACCATTTCTTTGATGGTAACAAGAAGAAAGAAACCAAGTAACGAGCAGGAACAGGAAAATGAAGAACCATGGCTTCGTTTTCTAGGATTAGGAAGTTGAAGAATCAAGAGATGAAGAGAGGAAAAAGAGAAATTCATTGTGATTTGGTGAAATGGTGCAGATTTCGTACAATTTAAAGGAATATAGGAAGATCAAAAGTCTTGAAATCATTAATGGAGGAGCCAACTTTTTGCGTAACCAATGAGAAGGGGGGAGCGGCCGTTCGCATTGTGGGAAGTGTGAAGGTTAGGGGTATCATGGAAAAGTCACAGAAAATCAATCTAGATATGTAGTAGGTTGAGTAAATGGGTTAAATATGTAAATGAGCCTCCCATTTGACCTAGTTTTGTAATTTTTCTAAAAGATATTCACATTAAACTCGGTTTGGCTCATATCCGTTAAAACCCATCTATTTTTAGAACTGATTTGGAATTTATAAAAAAGATGAACCCTTTTAATATTAATATTAATATTATATTTATATATATTTTATGTTAAATATTTATTTTTATTATTACTATTATATATATTTTTTAGGTGAATAATCTATTTGTTGCCACCCTAATTACAATTTCATGCTAGGCTTTTGGACTGCTATATAATCTGAAAAATTGGGTCGGTTTTAATTTAAGTGGGCTGCTATATACCACAAAGGTTATACTTTCCACCGCAATTTTTTGACAATTTTGCCCTCCTCATAATTTAAACTCAAAAACTCAAAACTCTCAAATCCTCTCTAGCTTTTTAGATTTTCAAAAAACCCGACCTAAAACGACATGCCGCCAAAGGCAGGAGCGGGTAAAGGCTTCATGAATGCTCCGGTAAGGTTTTTTTTAAAAAAATTACTCCGAAATCACAGGTTCCGCCTCCGAATTGGAGGCGGAACCCGTATGAATTTAGCCTGAACGGACGGGCCGTGCCGTTTCCACCACGGGTGGAACGGACGAATTGCCCGTTCCACCCGTGGTGGAAATGGCACGCGCCGTTCGTTCCACCGTACAACGAGCATGCCGTTCATTCCACCGTACGGTGGAACAAACGGCATGCTCGTTCCACCTTACGGTGGAACGAGCGGCGCATCCGTTCCACTTTACGGTGGAATGGTGCGCGCTGCCCGTTCCACCGTAAGGTGGAACGGGCACGACACCCAGGTCGGCCCTAGGGCCGACACGAGCGCCGCAACCGTTCGGCCCAGCGGCCAGACGGTTGCGGCGCTCTGTTTAGGCAAAAATGGGCCCGGAATTTTATTTTTTTTAAATAACTTCGTTCAACCCGGCCTATGGCAGTGCCAAATTATTAAAAAAACTGAAAAACGAAAAATTGAGTATATTTAAATAAAAATGCGTTATTTGCTTATATATGTAAAATGTTTTTGGTTTTACAGGCTGATATTGATGAGGTCCGTTCTGGACAGAGACATACAAGGTCATGTGTTGTGACTGCCTCTGTCCGGAGGGAACGGGCAGAGCAACGGACAGAGCAGATATTGATGGGGGATGCCCAGAGGGCACAGCTTGAGGAGATGGAGGATGTTGTGGAGATGGACGGAGATGACTCTATGCCTCCCTAGAGTTCATCCTTTGTGCGAGTACCTACTAAGACCATACCGAGGGGTCGTGACAGACGTTTTGCTTCTACAACAGTGTCGTCTTATTATTATGTGATTTATTCGTGATTATTATAAAATATACGAATATAATAAATGAGTTTACTGTAATTTCAGGTAGCAGCAAGCGCTCGAGGAGTGATGGAGAGGATGACTGGATCGTGAAGACCCCGGTTTCTGGAGGTCCATCTGATGGTTTTATGATCCCGAGCTTCCTAGGACATATTGCCAATGCTATCTGGAGCGGGCAGGATAGGGGCCTCCTCAGGTGTCAGACACGATCAGTATATTATGGGAAGCTGTGTGTATGGTACGGTGGTACTTCTAAGCAGATCCAGAAGCGTATAGAGTCTACTGGATTGTCCCATTTACCCAATATCATGTATGGCCACATTGATGCTCCCCTGATTGCGGCTTTTGTGGAGCGGTGGCAGCCAGACACGTCATCATTTCACATGCCGTTTGGTGAGATGAGCATTATGTTGCATGATGTATGCAGATTTTGCGCATCCCCATCGATGGGGCTATGGTGACTGCTGATGCGAGTGTTGAGGAGCTTCAGTCTTATGTGATGGAGTTGTTTGGTATGACCCGGGAGGAGTTGCAGAAGGGTCACTACAGTAATGGTGGTATACGAGCGGCTTTCGTCCTGGATTATTATCAAGGAGATCGGATTCCTGATGCACATGCTACTGCTTGGACGTTTCTGATGCTCGGTTGCACATTGTTCGTGGACAAGAGTGGGGACCACATTCGAACTTCTTGTTTGTTGGAGGTACAGAACTATGTATCTGGAGCCATTGGACTCTCGTGGGGCTCAGCTGCACTAGCATATCTATACCGTCATCTAGGTATTGCTAGCAGAAGAGACTGCGGGCAGATCACGGGTTGTTTGACACTGTTTCAGGCATAGATCTATGAGTACTTCCCGTGCTTCAGGCCTCAGCGAGAGGGAGTCACATTGGATCCAGCGATGCCGAGGGCTTGCATGTGGCCATTTATACCGTTGGAGAAGAGTGGGGATCGACTGTGATCATATCGCGTCCGGCTTGATAGATTAACTGCTGATGAGGTACAATTTCAATTTAATTAAATAAACCAAATTCATTTACTTGTATTATTTGTATGTTAATGTTGTTGTATACGTCTGTAGGTGATGTGGATGCCGTATGGTCCTGATGTCATTACGCATACCCCTAGGACGATATACGCCGGATGGATACGTTACAGGGATGTGATCGAGCCGTACATGCTGGGGAGATGCCTTCGCCAGCTAGGTTACGTGCAGACCATACCCCAACCGATCTTGAGGCCGTTGAAGTCCGTACGTCCTTGGTCTAGCTTGAAGTATCGGGTAGAAGTGCCCGCCGATATGGCGGAGGATCTTTGAACCTCGTTTCCCGAGACGGGCATGCTTATATTGTCTCGGTTCACTCTTGCACAGACTCCTTCGGACTGTGAGGAGCAGTACATGCCGTGGTACTACCTGCATTCACACCCTCAGCTACTACCGGATATGCCTGCACCCGGACCGGTTATTCATACTCGCTCGAATAGCGAAGTGGTAAGTAATTGAATTTTTAATCAATTTATTTACAATTATCAAATTATATTAAAATAAATGATATTTATTCATTTTGGGTTTTTTTTTGCTAGTGGGTTAGCCGTTGGGTTAACTGGGGAGAAGGTGCATTGGCCGCGATGAACCTTCTTGATGAGGATGTTGCGGCTGAGTGGCAACAGTCGTACGACCAGATTTTGGATGCTTGGAATTCGGCCAAGTGATTTGTGGTTGTATTTTTAGTACTTTTTATTATAAGTATATTGTCGTTGGCATTCAGATAATATCTTTAATATGTACTTTGTATTTTAGTACTTTAATGTTATAAGTACGTTGTTTATTACCATTTGTTATCCAGAATCAATCAGAATCAACCTGTAACTCATATAAAGCTAACTGGATCAATACAGAATCAATACAGACAGAACCTGTAACTCGACTGAACAAAACTAAATCAAACAGCAACTGTTTGTTATACAGAATCAATCAGAATCAACCTGTAACGAATATAAAGCTAACTGAATCAATACAGACCTAATATAGACATAACCTGTAACTCGACTGAACAAAACTGAATCAAAATAGCAACTGTTATCCAGAATCAATCAGAATCAACCTGTAACGCATATAAACCTAACTGGATCTAAGTTGAACCAGTCTTGTCCATTGTGCTGACCTAGCTGCATAAATGCGATCCCACCCTTCAACGCTATGTTCATGGTGTTGTTTCCACCATTCTAGTACATGGGGGACTGGAAAATTAGGAGATAAATTTAAACGAATATAGTGGCGACAGTGCGTACCCAAATGAGCTATGCAGATCTCTCATTCTGGTCTTGTAGCAGTGGAAGGGGCATACACTGGTAAAATAGTACCACAAAAAAAACTAGAGTTATTTCCACCCAGGTAACCGAAAAACATTACAGCAGCATTTTATAATGTAGCAATCAGAAACAAGTCATCATAAGCGAGCATCCAATGCTCCTGCGAACAAGCTCCACCGTCCCAACTGATTCTATTAATTGCTGCATCAACACCGTCAATTAACACAGATTCATACCGAAAACGGTTAGCAATTACTTCATTCCTAAGGTGATGCCTAACTGATTGCCACTTCTCTTCGGTGCCAAAAATGTAGGAAGAAACAACACGGAAGCGACAATTTCCATCACCGACTACGTCGCAATATGTTTCAACGTAGGGCTTAATGACCCCAATTATTTTGTCAGAATGAACGAAATCATTAACTTCATACGTATTTCCATCTTCATTGAGTGAAATAAGATATTGTAAACCGCACATAACTTATGTTAAGTGTAAATGAATTAGATATTGCAAAACTGTATTACATGAGGATGCAAAATTATGGACAAATGATTAAGAGCTTTTCCTACCACTTCTACCACGGCTCATAGACGAACTACTAGAACGAGCACGTCCACGCCGAGTTTCGTTGTACTCCCAGGCACTAGGCATACGTTTTGTAGATTTACCCGCCTTCGGTCATCCTCGAACGTTAATTTTCATATCAGGTTCGGTGTAATGTGCTTGATCAGGGTGTAGTTGATCATGTATAAGCATTGAAATGTTTCACAGCAAGGCTGGGTCACCTTTAGAGACCTGGTCGACTAAGGATTTAAAATATATCTGATCCTCTGTCTGATCATGACACCTTTCAGTTTCATGAGTCTGACCATAATTAATCAAAAGTGTTCTCCAGAACACATGAACCCTCTCAAAACTGATCATATCGCCAGACTCATAAGCTTGTTTGATCTCGCATGCACATGGTATCTGAATAGAGGTTCTCAATACACATCCACAACGCGCATTCACTTCATGGCTCAAACTTCTCATGCGAGCTAACTCAACATTGATCAGTTGCATGCAGTAGTGTGAGACTTTGCATACCAGGTAGTTAAAGGGGAATCCGGAGTAAAAGACTCCTTTACAAAGCCTGGACTACTTAAGCAT
The DNA here is from genome assembly GCF_963576675.1 of Euphorbia lathyris. Classification (NCBI taxonomy): domain Eukaryota; kingdom Viridiplantae; phylum Streptophyta; class Magnoliopsida; order Malpighiales; family Euphorbiaceae; genus Euphorbia; species Euphorbia lathyris. The sequence continues at coordinate 77,418,947 of NC_088914.1, read as the reverse complement.
GTACCTAATAAGAACATAAACATACTATCAGTTGACTGAGATTTACAAATACATGATAAGAATACAAACATCTTCCAATAGAACCTATTGAAAATACCTGATATTAGTTGCTTGGGCTTCTATCTGCTTATGAACCTTCTGCCATACCGTATCCAGCGATCATGTGGCTGTATTGAGCCATTGCTTTAGACTCGCATGTTCACTCTCCACACGACAAGTGGTTGTGTTGCCAAAATGTAAGAAATTTTTCGTCCATGCAACAACAAACTTCTCCTTATGCACCAACCACGTCTCCTCAACGTACGAGATAAGAGTTTGGTACCTGCATCTTGCCTAGATTTTCCTCGTACTCCGCAATGGATAAAGATTCAATTAATGTTCTCCATTTTCCATTCTTACCGGCAATTGATTTGTCTCCCATAATTCTGTACGCCCGATCTTCTACATCCTTGTTTATATGCCAGGTGCATAGCAAATGTGCTGTATGTGGGAAAACCTCCAGAATCGGTTTCAACAACCCCAACTCCCTATCACTGACGATAACAGTCAGGTTGAGATCAAACCCAATCAAAACCCTCAGTCACTGCAGGACCCAACGGTAACTTCCTTCAGTATCATCTTTAATGATGGCATATGCGATCTTGAAATTGTTATTGCAATGCGTCATCCCAACAATTTCAACAAATGGCATTTTGTACTTGTTGGTTTTGTACGTTGAATCAATGCCGATGTACCAGTGATAACTCCTGAATAAATCTACTGATTCTCGATGTGCCATAAACACATGTGTAATCACGCTGGAATCACCCTCAGTTTACGTATAATGAGCATACTTGTTCTCGAGAGCAATATGATAGAACTGACTAGCCAAGTCTCTACCTTCGAACCCATCCTTCCTCATCTTATCTCTATAGTTGTAGACGTGTTTAATTGTTGGGTTGTCTTCAGGATGCTTTTCTTTAACGTCTGCTAAAATAGCACAAGGCTTTGCTTGAGCCGAACTCATATCACGAACGATTAATTTAGATGCGATACTGAGTCCGCTCATCTGCCGACTTCCCTCTGGATACACACGTAACGAATGATTGTGCTGACCAGTTAATCCAGCCTTAGCCTTTATCCCTCAACCAGTAATGTCTGACCGTTGATAGGCTTTAATCTCAAATTTACACCTACACGCTTTAGTTTTAGTTTTTCGTATTAACCCTGCGTCATCTGTTTTCCCTCTGTAGCGTTCACCCCGTGAACATCTCAATTGCTTTTGCTTTCCACCATTTTTATGCGAAGATATTATAATCTCAAACCCAATTCGAATAGCTACCTATTTTGTCCAAGTAACAGCATCTTCACACGAAGGGAAAACAGTGTCCGTTATAAAACGAGAACTGTAATCAATGCCGTCGGGTTGCCAATCTTATAACGGTTCTTGAATATATAAAAAATGCATAATATGTATTAACAATATGCACAAAAATTTTAAAAAATGGCATTCGGGTGCATAATAGGTAGTAACAATACATGTAAAAATTTAAAAATATAAATTTATGGCTTAGTCGGGCAGTCTGCACGTTAAAAATTACAATTCCGAGCTTGTTCGGGCCTCGTATAGGCTAAAGGACAGGCTGCCCCGTTAAAATGCAAAAAATTGGGCAAATTATGCCTAAAGGGGCAGCCTGCCCGTTCCACCGTAGGTGGGAACGGGCAGGTCACGCTGCTCGTTCGACGGCGGAACGAGCGCTGCGTGCCGCCCGTTCCGCAGGCCGAACGGGCAGCGCGCGCTGCTCGTTCGGCTGGTGGAACGAGCGGCGCATGCCGCTCGTCCGCACGGCTGAACGGGCAGCTCGTCCGTTCGGCCGTGCGGACGGGCGGCATGCGCCGCCCGTTTAGGCCAAATCCATTTAAAAAAAAAAATCAAAATTTAATAAACGAAATTTTAATTTAAATTTATATCGTAGGATTACCTCGTGTACGAAATCATGGTCATCGGGAATGCTTGGGTCCATTTTCGTCCAATTAGGGTTTTTAGGCTTGGGAGAGAAAGAGAGGAAAAAAAAGTTTTGGTTTTTGATAAAAAATTATGACAAGGGCATAAATGTCAAAAGAGTGCGGTGGGTGAAAAAAAAATTGCGGTATATAGCAATATACTAATTTAATCCGATTAGAGATGTATTGTATTCGCACCGACCATTAACCAAAATAATAAATTTAAATATTTCATGCAATAGTTATGCTAGGAAATGGTACTATTTATTTTATTTTATTTCGAATTAGGAAATATTATTAAAATATGGGAAACTTTTAAGGTTTAATTAGTAGAGTGAAGTTTATAATTAAATGAAGATTGAGAGTTTTGAGATCTATCTCTTCTCTTTTAGATCTTTCTCTCTCTTTTAGATCTATCTTCTCTTTTTCAGATCTGGCTTCTCTCTCTCAGATCTGTTGTCATGGTGAAGAATTTTTATGAAGATGGAGAATTTTGAGATCTATCTTCTCTCTCTCAGATCTATTTCTCTCTTTTAGATCTTTTTTCTCTCTTTTAGATCTATCCTCTCTCTCTCAGATCTATTTCTCTCTTTTATATTTTTTTCTCTCTTTTAGATCTTTTTCTCTCTTTTAGATCTATCTCCTCTCTCTCTCTCTCTCTCGGCTAGGGTTCATGGTAAAGCGTGTTAGGGATAGATCTAGGGAGAGGGGGGCTGTGGCCGGCGAGGGGGGGTCGGATCTGGAGGGGATTTGCGGCAAGGAAGGGGGCGGTGGCCTGGTGGTTTGGGGCGAGAAGGGTGAGGCAAGTTTTGTTGGCGGCGAGCGTGCACCTGGTGTAGATCGGGGCGGGGCGCTTGGCGGGGTGGAGGCAGGAGAATCCAGGGGCATCGGTAGGGATCTCGTGGGCATGGATGGTGCGTCGGCAGGGTTCTCGCGGGCGCCGCCCGTGCGACTGGGGACGGATCTTTGCGATCCACAGGCGGCAGATTCGACAAGGTTGTCGCGGCTGGGTGCGGATCAATGGGAGATACGGGCGGCTGGGTTTTCTGATGCCGGGGGTAAGGCTCCCCCAATCTCGAGGGGAGAAGTGGGGCCGGGGGTGCCTGGCGCAGGGCTATGCGCCGATAGTGCCGGGCACTGCCCAGGCGCTGCCGGCTCCTCGGTCGGGCAGTGGGCTGGGGCTGTCGGCGCAGTGCCTTGCACGGGATCCTCTCCTCCGGGCTGTGAGGGGCAGGCAGGGGCTACGACGGGGAGGCAGGCTGCCTCGGGTCTGGATGTTTCTAATAATTCGGGAAGGGTGGGTGTTGTAGGAGTAGCTCATGGGAAGACGGTCTCCCCCAGACCTAGGGTTCAGATGAGCGAGATTGGTAAAAACTCTTGGAAGGACACGGTCATGGGGGTGGCTGAGGAAGAGCCGGTTTTAGAGGAAGTTTTAATGGTGGGAGATTCTGATGATATGTTCTCAGATTCTGATGAGGAAGATAATGGCCAGGAGGATCCTCTCTGTCCGGTCATTAGACTTTCCGCTGCAGAGAAGCGTGAGCTTAGAGAGAAGTGGAAGGTGTCTTTGATTGTTACTGTCCTGGGTAAGCGAATTAGTTTTAACTATTTTTCCCAAAGAATACAAGCGCAGTGGGCAAGGAAAGGTAAAGTCAGTATTACTGACCTGGAAAATGACTACTATGTCATTAAATTTACTAGGGTTGAGGATTATAATTCGGTTATCAAGGGAGGCCCATATATCATTTCCAATCATGTTTTGGCCTTAAGGCCTTGGGTTCCTAATTTTAATCCTCACGACTGTTCGGTTAACAGGATCTTGACTTGGGTAAGATTCCCGGGCCTTCCCATTGAGTACTACAGTGAAAACTTTCTGAGTAAAATAGGAGGTTTGGTTGGTAAGGTCCACCATGTGGACAAGACTACAATTGGGGCCATTAGGGGTAAGTTTGCTAGGGTATGTATATATGTTGATCTGGCTAAACCTTTACTTTCTAAGTTCTGTGTTCAGGATAAAGTGTTCTTTATTGAGTATGAAGGTTTACATAACATCTGTTATGATTGTGGCATGTATGGTCATTCTCAGGAGGGTTGCCCTAAAAGGGAGAGGGTTGTTATAGAGAGGGTTGAGAGTAGTGTGCGGATTACTGGAGGGAACCAGGGGTATGAAGGGAACTTTGGTCCCTGGATGGTGGCAAAGAGGCCCGCTAGACGTAGGAATCAACCTGCAGTGGTTCACAATCGTCCTCCTGATATCAACACAAATTCTAAGTCCCTTTCTCCTAAAGCTACTGTTATTCCAAATGTCAAGGAGAAGCCTGTCCTCAAAGCTAGAAAGGAGGCTGGGGTTTCTTCAGTAGCCTTGCCTGGGTCCAGATTTGGGGCCCTGATGATTGAGGAAGTTCAAGAGTCAGACCAAGATGAGAATCATATGGATGAGAGTATTCTAGGATTAGAGTCTGTAGATCCAGTCGAGAAGGTGGTTGAATCTGTGAACCCACTTTTTGTCTCTAAGGATGAAGCCCAGGGGGGGACCCTGACCCTTGCAGCTAGAAGGATGAAGAATTCAAATGAGGTTAGTATTCCTGTTCCTGGTATTGATCCTGGGATTGGGAAATCTATGGGAGTTAACAAAACTAATATGAAAAAGCTTAAAGGAAAACAAAAAAGTGGCCTTAACACTTTGGCGTTTCCAGATAAGAGGGGGCCCGGGGGTACCTCGGTAAGGCTCTCAGGAGCCCCTAGTAAATACCTAGCTTAGGGTAGGGGTGTGGTCAGTTGTCCTCCTTTCTATGGATTTGTTATTTTGGAATGTTAGGGGTGCGGCTAGCAAGGCTACCCGTATCCATATTAATGATCTTATTAAGCAATTTAATCCATCTTGTTTTGCTCTTTTGGAAACTAAGATTAGTGGTGAGAAAGCAGATGAGGTGGTTAAGAAGTTTAAAAACTGGCACTGTGTTAGATCGGAGGCAACTGGCCGGGCTGGGGGGATTTGGCTTTTTTGGAGGCCAGATCGGATTCATTTTGATATTCTTAGCATGGATAAGCAGTTCATTCATTGTAAAGTGAGTATTTCCGGCAATACTCCCTTTTTTATTACCCTTGTGTATGCTGACCCTATCTTGTCTAATCGAAAACGGCTCTGGGAGGTTCTCTATTCTATGAGTGTCAGCATTTCGGAGCCCTGGTTTGTGGCGGGTGACTTCAATGATATCGCCTTTATGAGTGATCAGAGAGGGGGATCCAATCATTATGTTAATCGCTGTCTGCATCACAAGAATAGTATGGATTTATGTGGGCTTTCCGATCTGGGGGCTTCTGGTCATAAATTCACTTGGAAGCGTAATAATACTTTTGTTCGATTGGACAAAGTCTACGCTAATGTTTTAGCTCTAACTTCCTTCCCCGAGTGCTCTGTGTTGAACCTCCCGTTCCGTCATTCGGATCATTGTCCTATTTTGTTTAGACTTTTGAGAGGTAAGCATCCTAGGGGTAAGAGACCGTTCCGGTATCAGTTGGCTTGGGAGTCCCATCCTAAGTTTAAAGAGTTCGTTCATGAGAGTTGGAGACCTCATTCGTATGTACTGCAAGCTGCTGAAGGGTTCAGGAATAAGGTGCAGGGGTGGAATAGGAATGTGTTTAGGCATATTATTAGAAGGAAGAACAAGTTATTAAAGAGGATGGAGGGCATTCAACGCAGGTTGGAGGGGAGGTTTGATCATAGCCTTGAGGGCCTCCTCAGAACCCTTCAGAAGGAGCTGGAGGCTGTGCTTAGGCAGGAGGAGTTCCTTTAGTTCCAGAAGTCTCGGAAGTCCTGGATTAGAGATGGGGATCGTAATACCAAATACTTCCATCTCTCTACCCTGATCAGAAGGCAGAGAAATAGAATTGAGGCCATTAAGGATTCTAATGGTGATTGGGTTTATGAAGAAGAGGTTATTCGGAACTTAGCCCTAGATTTCTACAGAGAGCTGTTCAAAGAGGAACCTGTTCTTTTGGAGAGGGCTCACTCTATTGCTACATTTCCTTTAATCAGTGAGGATTGTAGTCAGGAGGCCTTTCAACCTATTTCCCGAAAAGAGATTGACCAAGCTATCTTCAGCATTGGGGCTTCTAAAGCTCCTGGGATTGATGGTCTTCCGGCGGGCTTTTACCATAAGCATTGGGATGTAGTGAAGGAAGGCATCTATAATTTTGTCTTGGGGGTGTTCAGTGGTTCGAAGGATATTGAGCTGGTTAATAGAACCCTCCTGGTTCTGATTCCTAAGATTGATAAGCCTTCTTCCTTTTTGCATATGAGACCTATCAGTCTTTGTAATGTTCTTTACAAAACTGTTACAAAGATTGTGGCTAATAGAATCCGTGGCATTCTTCCTGCGATCATTTTTCAGAATCAGGGTAGCTTTGTGCCTGGTAGACAAATGATGGATAATGTGGTGATCACCCAAGAGATGGTCCACACGATGAAGATTAGGAAGGGGAGGAAAGGCATTGTGGCTCTGAAGCTGGATTTAGAGAAGGCCTATGATCGAATTAATTGGGATTTCTTGATGGAGAGCCTTGAGAGAGCTAGAATCCCGGACAGCTGGAGAAGTTTAATTAAGGTATATATTTCTTCTCCTGTGTTTCAAGTTATGGTCAATGGGGATATGTCGGAGGAATTTTTCCCGGGCAGAGGAATCTGTCAGGGGGATCCTATGAGCCCTTTCCTTTTTGTTATTGCTATGGAGAGGCTCTCTCACCTGATTCAGGATGCGATTGATAATGGGAGTTTCCACCCTGTGGCGATCAACAGCTTCTGCCCCCAGGTGACTCACTTATTCTTTGCAGATGATGTCCTTATCTTTCTTGAGGGTAATGAGGAGCAGTTGAGAGTCATTATGGATATTCTGGATTGTTTTTGTTCGGCCTCTGGGCAGAAGCTTAATATCCAGAAATCTAGGATGATGTGCTCTAAGAATATGAATCAGAGAGTCTGTAAGAGATTAAGTGATCTCTCAGGTATTCCTCTTACTGATTCTCTTGGGAAGTATCTGGGCGTTCCCCTCCATAGTGAGCGTGTGTCTAAAGGCTCCTTCAAAGAGACTTTGGATAAAGCTAATTCGAAGTGTGCCACTTGGAAAGCCAAGACTCTGTCTCTCGCTGGCCGCCTCACGTTAATTCAATCTGTTAATTGTGCTGCTCCCAATCACATCATGCAGGCTTGTAAGCTTCCGGATCCTGTGCTTAATGATCTTGACAAGATTAACCGTAGGTTCCTATGGGGGGAAGCTGCGGAGGGCAGGAAGATCCATCTTGTGCCTTGGAGTGAGGTTTGCCAGCCTAAAGATTCTAGGGGTCTGGGTATTAGGAAAGCAAAGGACAATAATAAAGTTTTATTAATGAAACTCCTTTGGCGTATGTGGCAAAACCCCTCCTCTCTTTGGGTTTGCCTCCTTTGTGGTAAGTATCGGAAAGACAAAATCTTCGGGGGCCCGAAAGAGAGAGTTGATAATTGTTCCTTCCTCTGGAAAGGACTTAGTGCTGTGTTTGATGAGTTCTGCTTGGGAGTTGGCCTGGAGGTGGGGAATGGTAAGTCCATTAGTTTCTGGTTTGATAACTGGATTGGGGATAAACCGTTAATTGAGGTGTGTTCTTCCCCCCCGCCTAGTGATATACGCAACTGGAGGATTGCCGATGTGGTTGACTCGGAAGGGGACTGGATCTGGTCAAAGTTTGATACTTTCTTTAGCCTTGAGACTCTCCTTAGAATGCGGGGAGTGAAGGTGAGTAATCAAGAGGAAGACTTGGATAGGCACTGTTGGGCACTGACTAACAATGGAGTTTATTCTTGCAAATCGGCCTTTGAAGCTTTCTCTCTCTTTAGATCTGATCCTCCCTCGGATGTGTGGAAGTCGATTTGGACCCTTAAAGTTCCTTTCCGTATTAGGAGTTTCCTGTGGCTGGGCGTTAAGGACAGGCTTCTTACTAATTTGGATAGGCACAGAAGGCACTTGGCTGATTCTGGAGCTTGCAGTAGATGCAGAGGCCATGTTGAGACTTTGTGCCATGCTCTTAGAGATTGCTCTAATAGTAAAGAGGTTTGGAGGAAAATTCTCCCACACCATATTTTCTCTTCCTTCATGGCACATTCTGAGGTCGACTGGTTCTCTGATGGTGTTAGAGGAAAGTTGCTTCCATACATGGAGCATGGTGACATTTTCTTTGCTATTATCTGTCACCAAGTTTGGAAATGGAGAAACGAGGAGATTTTTGGAGATAAAACTGTTTTTATGACAAACTTAGCTGATTTCTTCTCGAAAAAACTTTTCTCTATTATCGATAGTTTCAAAGGAGAGTCCCTTGCCAGAGCCTCTCAGTGTTGTGATGTCCATCTCGTGGGATGGAGCAGGCCAAGAGAGGGGGTTGTGAAGCTGAATACTGATGGTTCCTGCCTCAGTAACGGTAAGATTGCGGCTGGAGGTGTGCTTAGAGATGTAGGGGGCGTCTGGCTTTCTGGGTTCTCCCAGAATTTAGGGTTGGGTTCTTCCTTTTCTGCGGAGCTCTGGGCTATTCTTACTGGAATCAATCTTGCTAAAAGGCTGGGTGTTAAGAGGCTCTCTGTGGAGTCTGATAATTTGGAAGCAATCAAAATGATTTCTGAGAATCATTCTATGGGTCTTAACAGTCGCAACCTCATCAAAGCTATTATAAGGCTTTGCTCCTCCTTTGAGTTCGTAGAGTTCAGACACATTTTTAGAGAGCAGAATCGTGTTGCTGATCGCTTGGCGGCGGTGGGCCATGAAGGGACGTTAGGCGTTACTACCCTTCCTGTTTCCCCTAGTTTCATCTCTCATCTTCTCTTAGAAGATAGGATTGGGGTTAGCTTCCCTAGGCTAATTCCTGGGTAGTTTGTTGTTATTCGTTTTTCTTTTCCTTTTCTACCAAAAAAAAAAAGTAGAGTGAAGTTTATCAAAAAAAAAAAAAAAAGTAGAGTGAAACCCACAATTTTGGTTTATGCAGCCCTAAATATTTATATTAGTAGTGTATATTTCCATTTTTTAAGCTACTTTTAACTTAATATATATATAATTTTTTTTTTTTTTTGAGAAAATGCTTGTAATTTCATTAGATAAGAAAAGAAGTACAACAAGCAAAATGTAAGAAATAAAACCTTACATGATTACAACAAATACAATATCCATAAAGGGATGAAAATGACTACAAAGAGCAAGAAGACACCATAAAAGGCATAAAAAACACAAAACAACAATATATTTCTCGTAAATCCAAATCTGTAGAAAGACATCTGCAATCCAAACTTCATCCTTTAGACCATTTCAAACATTCGGATTTGAGTCATTTTTTTTGTTGCAACCACGTATATTTATTGATCTACGAACAAGATAAATCATTTCCGCTCTTGCTAAATCCGAAAAAAGCATAAACGACAGAATAACAGAGAGCAGATACAATCAGACGGATAAAGAGTTCCGATGAAATATATGAATGCAGACTAAAAAAGCAATAAAATAAAGAATATAGAAATCTACCCCGATGTGAGAAGGAAGAAGGAAGACCCTTCTTCCTTCTCAAAATAGATCAACGAAATAGAAAGATTGATAGAAAAATGGAAGAGAACGGAAGAAGAAGAGAATTTGCAGATTGTTTTCTTAGTTTCTTGCAAAACTCCTAGAGAGGTTTTTTAACCGTATTATATATATATAATTATTTTTAGCTTTTCAGTTTGAAAATTTTAATATTATCAAAAATGAAAATTTTCAAGAATTAAAGTTGTTCAATGTCATATTTTTTATGGAACTACATTTTCGATTTTCGAAAATCATCTTTTTGGAATTTGTTCTCTCTAAACATTAACTTTCTCTCTCTTTACCAAACATCATCTAAACAATCTCATAATAAAAAAGTTGAAGAATTAAAGTTGCTTAGAATATTAGTAGTTCTTAAAATATGTCATTTTTGAAGTCATCAAAGGTGATTTTAATAGTATCAATCGAAAAAGTCGTTATTTTGTTAAAGTTAATAAGCTCAATCCTCGTTTTGACAAAAAGTAAACCACAGTCCTTTATCTGAAAATTAGTGAAACTATAGGGGTTTTATTTAAACTTTACCTTAAAATTTACTATTCCTAGGTTGTACAAAAAATTGGTTTTGCATTAATTCAAAACCGAGGCTCAATTGCTTATCCTTTCTAGATGAGGGGGAGTACCTTAGCAGTAGCTTCCAACACTTAAGATTGACTTCCTCAAGTGCCAAATATGAATGTTTTATGAATTTAATACGAGACCTAGCGGTGCTAGGGATATAATTCCTTCTGGTAGTTCAGTCATTTTATCCTGCTCGAACAGCAGTTCACTCATTTTATCAACATCTATTTTCTGTTCCTCCAGAATTTCTTTTGTTTCTATAGAAATGGCCGAAAGGACTTCAAATGCTCAAGCACAGTTCGATTCTGAACAGAAATCTAAGTCTCTCCTCTCCATACAAAAACAAAATGTAACAAAGTCTAATTAGTTAAAATTAATTACATTTTTTAATATTATAGAACGAAGAGAATAGTATTTATTAGATTTATAAAATTTTAGCTTTTTCTTTTCTTTTCTTATGGAAGCTATATTTTTTTTTATCTAGCAAAAAAATTTGTTGTATTTATTTATTTTTTAATAAAATTATCCTTATAATTTTTATGAAATGCGTTTTTTTGTGAACATTATTCCAATCTTTTTAATATCATTTACAAATAAATTATTCTGTTCAATAATTTATTTTTATAATTATTTAGGTTATTTTATTAATTGTTGTATTATATTTTTATTTTTATTATTGATTTGTTGATTAATTCAAAACATATATCTATTATATATATATAAAGTGTGAAAATAAAAGTAACACTTGTTATCATTTTAAAGACTTATAGACTGATGTGGCTCAATATTGAACAAAAAGACGATGTGTTATTTTCTCAATAAAACCAATTTTAAATATATATATACCAATTTTAACTCGTGGGAGCTTCTCAATTTAAAATAATAATACATGTTAATTAAATAATTCATTGCCCTTTATCCCTTCCATAAAAATCGCCGCCAACTCCTCAACTGCTCCACTCTTCTACTGAAAAACTCCTTCTTTGTTTTCGAATATTCCTGGATTTTTTTTAACCATTTCAAATTCACTTCCACGCGTTAATCGTAATTAAAACCCCCTTCCTCGAATCTGTTTGATCACAGACAGAAGCACCAGCCAACTACAATTTTCTAAGCTCAGGGAGGAAGAGACCAAATCAAGGTACAATGGCGTCCCTTTTCCAATCATTCATCGATAGCCTCCGCATATATGGTTAACATTTCTGTAACCTTAATTTTCCTCATGGTCTCAATTTTGTAGAGTTAAATCTTTTTGTTGATCTTTGTGTTTGTGTTACGATCCTTACTACGAACATGGATATTAAGGAGGTGCTCAATCTTTACGATCCCTCATTATATGTTTTTTTTTTTTTTGTGCAGTTCCCATGGCTTACTTGGGACCATTCATTTATAGGTACTGCAATCAAGGATTCATCCTTATTGTTTTCATTCAAAAGTGAACTAAGGTGATGCTGCTGATATGCTTTCTATTGTTTACAGGTGTTAAGCTCAGATAGAAAGGAGGTGAAGTGCCTTAATCCTTTTCCTTCGGGTGAGATTAGGGATCAGAAGGTATTTTATAGTGAGACCTTGACATATTTCTATTTATACTGAGATTGCTTTAAAGCATTATTCTAATTTTAAGATATATTTAAGGAATTGGAAATTTGACTTTGAATTTGGATGGTTTTTTACAAATAGATCATCTCATATAGTGATGTTAAATGCAAATACAAGTTCCATAATACCACATTATCAGTTATCTTAGTGAACAACTGAACCAGAACTCTAAGGCTGGTCAATTTGGCATTTTCGATATTACAATATTGTAGAATTGATATTTGGCTACTCATTGAATGATACTATATTTAACATGAACTTAGTGTACCATACTCATGTTGACCTATCTTTCTTATTTTTGCAATCTTACCCCTCACATGAACTTAAAATAGAAATGGATCTGATTGTTTAAATTTGATTATGAAAAAACAAAAGCATTAATATATAGTATTTATTGAAATTGGCATAATCTTTATCATTGTTTTGATGTTTGAAAAGTTTTCCTGAAAAGGAATCAAAAGAAGAGAAAAGGGCATAACTTGATGTTCATTGGCTTTTACAGCTTTATTGTTTGATTTTGTTTCGAGATTTAGCATTTGGTCACTTATACAAGCTTGGATGCAGATAAACTACATTTGCTTTATAGTTGTATAATAGATGTAATTGTCTTTTCTAACTCATGGGTTATTTCCTTATTTCTTCAAGTTGTATCTTTCCTTATTTTGTTCTAATGTTGTATTGCTTTTCAAAGAGCAAAAGATTATTAGTTTAATTTTTACAGGCATGCTTTTCATGATACCATTTCTGTAAGTTTGAAATGCAATCTATGGTATTTAAATACAATTCTGAATTTTGGCTAATAATTTAATTTTTCAAATTATAATTACATTATCTTTAGTTGTTAATACTACTATCTTCACTTTTTAATTTCATAAAGCCGTTTGGATTATGTTGGATTATCTTGAGTTTTAAGTTAATTTTTCAAATTATAATTGTTGTAGATGAGGATGAGAAGAGAGTTTTTTTTTTATTGTTTCAAATTCCAAATTATTAGACCATGTAAGGATAATTTCTTATATCCATTTTGTTAAATATAAATATCCTTTATTAAATATACATGAAGATAAAAATGGGTTTATTTGTTTTTAAACATAGAGCCATTATTATTATTCTTATTTTTAAACATTGGATTATCAATATCATAAGGAGTTAATTTAATTAATTTTTAAATTACAATTGAAGTAAGTTTTTTTATTTATTTCAAATACTATCAAATTACTAAACTGTGACAATAATTTAGTATGTCGCGAATGAGTTTATTTATTTTTCAAACTATAATTACATTAAAAGTAAATTTGGCCTTTAAAATTAGACAGGCAAGTTTAATTTAGTCTAAACTGAAGTTTAAGTATCAATTTAGTTTTGATATTGGTAATATTTCACAAATTTGCCTAAATATAATTAATACCTTAAAATTGATTAAATCTTGATTAATTTGTTAAATATTACTAACTTTACGGCTATGTTGATATTTAAATTTTGATTTTGGTTAAACTGAACATGCCTACTTTATGGCCAAATTAACCTTTAATTTAATTATAATTGCAATAGATAAGCATAATGACAATTCCACTCTAGCTTTTTAGTTTTAGTTAAACTCAAATATCACATGCTAAAAAGAGAATAAGTATAATCTTACCTAATTTTCCACCACAAGTTTAGATTCTTATTATGTTTTAGGGTAAATTTCAAATAAAACTCATATAGTTTCACTAATTTTGAGATAAAGGATTATGGTTTACTTTTTGTCAAAACGAGGATTGAGGTTTCACACTTTTAATAAAACAATGACCTTTTGAATTAATACTATTAAAACCATTTTTAACGACATGAAAATGAAAATTTTCAAGAATTAAAGTTGTTCAATATCATATTTTCTATGGAACTATATTTTCGATTTTCGAAAATCATATTTTTTAGAACTTTCTCTCTCTAAACATTAACTTTGTATCTCTTTACCAAACATCATCTAAATAATATCAAAATAAAAAAGTTGAAGAATTAAAGTTGCTTAGAATATTAGTAGTTCTTAAAATATATCATTTTTGAAGTCGTCAAGGGTGATTTTAATAGTATGAATCGAAAAAGTTCTTATTTTGTTAAAGTTGAAAACCTCAGTCCTTACTTTGAAAAAAAAAGTAAATCACATTCTTTTATCTGAAAATTAGTGAAACCACAGGGGTTTTATTTGAAATTTACCCTTATATTTACCATTCAAAAAATAAGTAAAACATGTATCAACATATGACTACATTGAAGAAATTAGTGCTATAAAACGTAACTAAAAAATTAGTGTAAAAATTATTTGATTATGGAAAATTCCTCACAAGTCAAAAAATGACATAATAAGTGACATATGTAAATTTAATTTCGGTTAATATTTAATGTTTATATTATATTTATCTAATATAGTAAAATTATGTAATCCGTGCATTGCACGGGCTTAAATCTAGTTTTAGATACTAACAACAACCACCGTTCATCACAATTTTATCAAACACTAATTATCAATCAATAACAAACCGATAACTGCAACAATAAATAACTAAACACTACTAGAAAATGTCTGATTGCTGACGGAATTAATTCCGTCGTAAATTTTGACGAAATTTCGTCAGTAGTTCTTCCGTCAACAGGCCTGATGAATTTTTTGATGGAATACAATTTCCATCAAAATATTTTGGCGGGAACATTCCCGCCATTGATTCTGACGTTATATTTTGACGGAAAACTATTCCGTCAACACTTATTGACGCAATAGCTGACGGAATTCCGTCAAAATTAATATACTTAACATTTTTAAACTAAAACCCCTATTATTCTAACTTGATTGTTTAGTTTTATAATGGTTATTGATAAATTATGAAAACAATATATGTTTTTTTTAGAAAAAATAATATATATATTTGAATTTTTTTTTATTTTTAAAGTGTTTAATAACTTTTTATTTATCAACATTATCTTAAATATATTAAAAAGATCTAGTTAAGTTTAATTTTTCTTCACATGGATTTTAAATTGATGTGTATATTAATATTTTATTTCATCTAATAATCTAATTTTCTATGTAAATATATAGTAAAGCATATAAAAAAACATAAAAATGTATGATAAACGAATATATTTATATCAAATGGATAACAACTTTATATCATATGGATTATATTATGTTTATGCATGTAATATATTTTCCAATCACTTCAACTATAGTAATTATAATTATAATTTTTTAATTATATTTATTTTTCTTAGGGTTAATACACATATCTGCCCTTATGTTTTGACGTTTAAACAGATATACCCTTATATCAAATAAACACGTAAATTTATCCTTAAACTTTTCAAAAAAACAAGAAATATGCCCTCACCTAAACAGAATGCTTAGTTGGCAAACACCGTTAACAAGCTTTGTCTTCCTCCTTAATCTACTATTCTCTCACTGTTTCCCCTTTCAAGCTCTCTTCCATATCTTTCTCTCTCTACTTCCATCTTTTGCTTTCTCTTTCTATCAACTAATCCCTATTGGACCCGATCTATCCATCCAATTCTTCACCTTTTTTGTTGCTTTCTTCTCAACTTCTCTCTCTAAGGTTTTGATTCATTTATACACCCTCTATCCTTCTTCCTTAATCATATTTTTTTTAATGTATTTCAGTTAATAGCATGAATTCTGTGAAAAGCAATTTCTGCAGACATTGACGGGATGAGATCTTTACTATCATGTGAGTTGAAGTTGATTATTTTTATGCATTAACAATTACATTTCTGACTTATTTCACGAAGCATCAGTTAGTTCATATGGGCCTAACCCAAACTGTAATAGCTAAATCGTTTTGTTTCTCAATTTTCTTTTTCCTTCTATGCTTGTCCAATAATTTCAAGAAAAGGATACCAAAGGAATTAAAGAAAAAAAAAAAAACAAAGAAGAAAGGAAAAAGGCGTATTTGATAAATATGGTTTTTGGCATTTGGATTTTATGCCTTTAAGAGGTTTGGACTCATTCCTATCATTTATGCAAGGAACAAGATGAGACAATATGAAGTTAGAGAAAATTTAAATGAATCTCAGCTAATTATACAGGTATCAGCAATGTTTTCTTTCCTCGACCAAGAGGAACCCTACCGAAGCGATGATGATTGGGATGAAGGAAGCGGTGATGAGTCTGAATCTCATAATGATTGGGATGAAAGCATAAAGAAGGTGAAAACTACCAAAAGGAAATCAACATCTGGTAAAAAATACGAAGACATGACAAAATGAGAGGTTGAAGAAGGTGATTTTGTAAAATGGAGTCAATGGAGAGACAAAGACCATATGTCAGTGAATGGAATGGGTGGGGGGATTTAATGAGGAATTGACAAAAAAGACCATATTTATTTGGCTTGTCTGACTAAACTAAATGAGGGTATAATAGTCATTCAATGAGATGGCAAACGGTTTTATGCCAAATAAGCACTCCGTTTAAATCAGGGTATATTTGCTGTTTTTTGAAAAATTTAAAGATAAATTTATGTGTTTATTTGATATAAGGGTATATCTGTTTAAACGTGAAAACACAAGGGTAAATATGTATATTAACCCATTTTTCTTATTTAGAGGGCGAGCCTTGGCGCAACGGTAAACGTTGTTGTCGTGTGACCAAGAGGTCACGGGTTCGAGTCTTAGAAGCGGCCTCTTGCCAAATAAATTGACAGGGGAAGGCTTGCCCCCAGTACACCTTTATGGTGGGACTGATGAATATTAAACTTAAAAAATATTATCGTTGAATTAATTTTTAATTTCTTGCATATGTAAATAATGGTCTCTTTGTTCCCATATAATGTTCTATATTTTAATTTTGAAAATAAAAATTATTTAAATGCTTATTTTATCATATTATTATTAGTGGGTCATATAAAGAAAATTAAAGAGAAATAAATAAATAAAAGGAATATATACGTAGAGAATGAGCCTGATTCAATAGGCAGCCCATTAACTGATCAAAGCCCATATCTAACCCTAAATACCGATGACTCCAGTGGTGCTTCCCGAGACGCAGCCTCGGGTAGATGAGGGGGTACGTCGTATATACAACCTTTTTAGCTCACAGCCTCCTCTCTTTTTTCTTCGTAGAACAGAAAACGCATATCCTCTCTCAACCGTAACCTTTTCTTCTTATTCTTCTTCCAGACGAAACGTCGGCATCAGTGTTTTCTAAGTTTTAGAATCGTCTCCACACAGCCATTTCCACATCGCCTCCACAAAGAGGAGAGATGGCTCCAACTGACCCTGCTCAGTATTTCGATGGGTTGCTGGTCCGCCTCCACACCGTTGTTTCCTCTCCGTCTCAAGTGGGTTCATCTAGAAACCCATGGCCTTGTGGAGTCGGTTTGTCCAACTAACCCTGCTCGGTATTTCAATGAGGTAATTCATAGTTCGTAGTTGCCAATTAGTCGTTGTTTTGCTATAATAATGTATAGTTACTAATTAATCGGTGGTGCTTAGCTTGGAGTAATATGACTATCTTATTATGCAGCTAGAATTTTAGATCCAGTTGTTGTGGAAAGAATCAGTTTGATTTTTTCGTCTAACTATCATATCACCGTTGAATGGTTACTTGTCAGATTATATCTGCTCATTCTAGGTTTGAATTTAGCGTGATTAAACTTATTGCTTGGTGTTGAAAATTTAGAAGAATTAGTTTATTTTTAACTAAGCAACGATTACTTTATTGTTAACCATCCTTGGATATTGGAAGTTAATTCTAGTTCACAAATCATTGTTTAAAATTGCTGCTGAAGTTAAGCATTTTCTGTATGATATTATTTATTTCATGAAATTTTCTACAGTGTCAATGTCTTGATTTTTAATTTTTCCTGGCAGAACGCCTTTAGTTAAACTGAAGGGAACAAAAATACAGAGGCCGTCAAAATGTTTTAACTCAACAGAAGAGACAAGAAATTAAGGAAGCGTTTGAACTATTAGATACAGATGGCTCCGGTACTCAAAATATTTGTTCCTTATTTGTTTTGATTATCCACTTGATTTTTTTTTCAGTTGTTGTGTTGTTGTTCAGGCACTATTGATGCCAATGAGCTGAATGTTGCCATGAGGTAGGAATATATCTTATCACATTTGCTTGAATTAACTTTCTTAGTGTTGAAAAACATTGTAACTAAATTTTCATCTATCAGGGCACTTGGATTCGAGATGACGGAGGAGGTACCTTCTAAGCCTTAGTATACTAGCTTGTTCATGTGTTCATTGAGCCTATGGATTCAAGATGAGGGAGGAGGTACTTCTATGCCTTATTATACTATCTTGTTCATGTGTTCATTGAGTCTATGTATTAGAATGTTCTTTTTCTAGATTCTCTCTCTATCTATGCCTGCTCTTTTGATCTATCAGAACAGATCAGCAAACTTCTAACAATCAATTTGAAAATAGTAACATTTGAACCGACTTGGAAATCCCTCCCCGACTACGCCTTTCGGCCTGATCTTAGGCCCTGACTCACCCTCCATGGACGAACCTTGAAGCAAAATCATTTTTGATGAAACAGGTCAACATTTGGAATTTGCTTCCCACATGTGAAGCGAATGGGCCCTGTGTTGTGTGTCAGTTTCGGGGCAGGGGGCGAAGAGGAGCATAACGAATTTTAGCATATTACCTTCCATTTTATGTTCAAGTTGGAACTAGTTTCTCCTAATCAAACATCATACTATAGCCTGTCTTGGATTGTATTGGCACAATATGCAATTTGGTTTGGGTTTTTCATGCATAAGTATTCTTTTTCTATTGTGTAGCATGCTTTTATCACTATTGGAGAACTTTCCTGTTAATGTTGTTCCACCTTTAGACATATCATATTATTTGATGAGGTGACAAACATAACTTGAAAGGTTTAGGAATTATAATAGAAATTCAGCCTTCTATTAGTTGTCTGATAATGATAACCAAGCTGGACTAATAGGATTGGAGTAGTGTTAGGAGGTTTGTTCGTACGTATTTAAGTTCTTTTCCAAATTATGTGTTCTATGCTTTTCCATTAATTAATAATTTATTTGTTTATCTTTCTTAACAGGTAGTTATTTACAGTTAAGGAGCATCATCAAATTATATCAACATATATTTTAGTAGTTGATGAATGGTGCATCTTTTGGACATTTTGTGTAGAATGTAGGACTTTTTAGGTTATTATAATCTAGTTAGTTTCATTATTTTTGTAATTGTACAACTATTTTTGGATTTATAATGATTTATATATTCTAATTTTAGTTTGTATTATGTTTGTGTACATTTAATTTTACGAATATTAATTATAATAAAATATTATTTATTAAAAAATCTCATTTAACATTTATTTATGGAATGTTGTTTGTATTATTAACGGATGGAAAACAGTTTGTTGATATTCAGAGTTATTGACGGTTTAAACGTCAGTAAAAGCGTCAACAAATTTTGACGGATATGATGGGTCAGGAAAAACGTTGAAATGTATTGACGGATAATTCCGTCAGGTGTTTGGTAAAATAATTTCCGTCAGCATTCCGTCAAAATTATTTACTGATGTGTGTTTACTTAACGTTTTCTATTCCGTCAGGATTCCGTCAAAATTTTGTTTTACTGGCGGAATTTTGATGTTTCTGACGGAATTTTCCGTCTGTAAACAAGTATTTTCTTGTAGTGAAAACAATAGTAAACAATTAACAGTAACAACTACTATCAACTAACAGGTCAACCAAACAAATAATTAGACTAAAATTTATATTTTATTTAGTTTTACTTATAAAATTATGATTTAAAATCTCTAAAATCATTAAAGAAGATCAAAGAAAAAAAAAAGATTGAAGGAGGAAGGAATACAAAACAAATAAGTTACTTCCTACTTTCCAAACATATCAAAGATATGGTTTTCTGGAAAATTAACCATTTCCATTCTTTTTAGTACTTAACATGCTTCAAACAGTTTCAATAAAGTCATTAAATTCAATCTTATTTCCTATCTAACTCGATAAACAAATCAAGAAATTTAAAATTATCATACGTACATACATTGTTTCCAACAGGCCTTATCCTATCACTAGCTCTTCCGGATAGTCATTGATTTTTCTCGGAGGCTCACAGCTCTCTATGGATAATTCAATCTCAGCTTTTGCTTTATTTGGTGTTAAAAAAGCTGCAATCCACAGCCAGAGACCTCTACACAACCACATTGTCTGGAAGAATGTGAATTTTTCCCAATGCGTTCGCAATTGGCGAATCACAGCAACGATCAATCCGACCACCGAAACACATCCTGAGATGATGAACAAGCCTGCAAAAGGAGCTATTCCTAAGCTTTGATCTTCAGTATTAGAAGCTGAAGTTAAGCATTTGGAGTATGAAAGCTTTTCTTCCTCTAATTGATGAAGTTCTCCACTTTGTTTTAAGTATATAATAGCCTCTGATATGTCCAAAGCCAATGCAGAATGTCTTGGAAAAACCTGATGAAAGTAAAAGGATATATATGAATCATATGATCACAAGTATAGCAGGTGAAACCGAACACATAGAAGAGTATTGATGACAGTAGTGCTCACCTGACCCTGAATGACCAAACTGTTAGATCCAAGCTTATTAAATTGTAAGCCTTAGGATGGTTTGAATCTCCACCACAGGATTTTAATAAGCTTGGATGTAACCGTAATTTGATCATTCAAGGTCCAGGTCAGCACTACTGGTATTGATGATATTACATAGCCAAAACCGCTGAGCTTAAATGTTGGTCCTGAAATGGTGAATCCTTGGCAATATTCTGACAGGAAAGCTCTAGCATGAGGAGATAACATAAAGGCTGCTCTGATATCTCCATTTGATAGAGATTTCGCGAGGTCTTCGGGTGAAGATATGATCTTGATGTTATTTTCCTTGAAATCCAGAACTTCTTTTAAGTACCATATAATGAAGGAATTTCCATCACAACCAACAGTAGCATTTGTTGCCTTGAGCGAACCTATGTCCGTTTCGGATGGTTCAAGTTTTGGATTTGTCAGGATTGAGGAAAGATTTGCTGTATAAGTAGAGGTGATAATTAAGATGAGGAATAACCATGGTGCAAGCACTAAACGGGTCCATTGACTCCTGATTGATTCTCCTGCAAAGCAAAAGATGATGTGATTAGATTAGATTAGATTAACAAATGTGAATTAAGTTGGAGGTGTCAAAATGGATCATAATACATTTAATGACCACTTAACCCATAGAAGAAATGGGTTACGTTGATCTATTTATAAGTTGGGTCATGAATGGGTCAACCCATCTAACCCATATAATAAATGGATTGGGTTGTGAATTAGTTGAGTTGATCTATTAACCCATTTAATAATTTGTAAGACATTAACAAAAAAAAACATAAAAATTGGAAAAGCGTGAAAAACATGAAAAATGGGAAACGTAAAAAGGTGAAAAATAGAAACGTGAATTTATCTAAAACTTTAAGCTGATAAAATCAATGGTTAAGTTAAAAAAAAATTCTATGGTTTTACGTTTTCACAGATTGTATCTGTGGTTTTTTCTAGTCCCAAAAATAGCGTTGTGGTTTTTTCTTGTCCCAAAAATAGCGTTGTGGTTTCTGTAGTTAGCAAATTCACGACAAATCTCTTAACACCGTTAAAATACAAGAGTATTTTCCTCCCACTCCGATTATTTTTTTGTTCCATAAACTGGAATTCCGAAATTATAAAATTCCAGTATTTCTAGAATTCATGAAAATACTAGAATTTCGGTATTTTCTGAAATTCTAGAATATACTAGAATTCTAGTATTTTCTGAAATTCCAGAATCCTGGAACGGCAAAATCTAAAATTCTAGAATTTTAGAGAAATCCAAAATTCTGGAATTCCAAAGTCTAGAATTCTAGAATTCTAGAATTGCAGAACCTAGAACCTCAGTATTTTTTGAAATTTTAGAATTCTAAAATTTCAGAATTCCAGTATTTTCTGAACTTTTTGAATTTTCGAATTCTGGAATTCCAGAATTTCCTAGAATTCCAGAAATACTAAAATGAATTTCAATATTTTTTGAAATTCCAGATTCTAGAATTTCAGAATTCTGGAATTTCAGAATTCTGAAATTCCAAAATCTGGTCTTCCAGTATTTTCTTAAATTTTAGAATTCTGGAATTCCAAAATCTAGAATTCTAGATTTGTAGAATTCCGATATTTTATGGAATTCCAATATTTTTTGGAATTCTAGTATTTTCTAGAATTTTAGAATCTAGAACTATAGATTTCTAGAATTCCAAACTTTTAAAATTCCATTCTAATTATAAAGTTTTTTCCGTTTTTATACTTTTATGTATTTTTTTTTTTTTTTCTAATTTTTAATAAGATTTTGTTAATTGGGTTAAATATGTCAACCCATGTAACCCATTTAATAAATGGATTGAATCGTATTGATCTATATATAAATAGATTGTCTCAACTCATCTACTAAATGGGTTGAGTTGACCCATTTATTAAATGAGTTAGGTCAACCCATTTACCCGATTTCACACCACTAAATTAAGCTAATCAACATTAGACGGAGTAATTAGTTAACTTACTATGTGCAAACAAAACTGTTGAGAAAGCGAACCATAGGGATGTTCCGACCTGTCTATTTGGTGGACCGCGAAAATCAGCGTTCATTCTATGCTCAAGTGCCCAAACAACAAAACCTGTGGACACAGTCATAGCTGCCATTAAAAGCCACATTCCTTTGCTAAAGGGTTTCAAGAACATCCAAGACTGTTTCCATGTATCCGATTTCGTCTTCGTTACGATCATCACAAGGTTTGCTTCAATATAAGGCTGTGAGAACTCTACAGGCTGTTTCCTGTTTGCTGTTATCAGAATATCTCCAATAGCTGCATCGAAAATCTGCGAAGAAAAAAAGGCCTAATCATCAGTGGCAGAGCCAGAAATTTAGCTCATCTACCTTTAAATTTTAATTTTAGGGGCTACAGGGACAAATTTACCGGTACTCAAGGGCGGAGCCGGTGGCCGGGGGGCTCTGGCCCCCAGCCCTGTGCTGGCTCCGCCCCTGCTAATCATATAGATGTGCTAAAGACAGCATATGAGGGAGTATAAGAGAAGTGAATAGTATACTTACATTTAAAGAAACTTGCTTTATCATGTCATCATGAGATCCATAGAATGGAACCAAGTTGTAAATTAAAGGGTACTGCAGATATCTTACAGCAGCCTCGAAAACACGAACTGAAAATCCGCCAATGTATGTTACGTTTTGGTTAACATCGTGGATCACTTTCGTAAATTGTGTGAACATGGAGCTTGCTGGCACTGCAATCCTCACCTGTTTATTGGCTTCGGTTTCAGTTTCCACCAAGCCATTTGGTACAGAAGTTGTTCCACCTGGCCAATATACCGTGCCTAGCGCTTCTTCAACTGTCAAATTCTTGCGTTCTCCTTTACTATTCTCGACAGGTTTCGTTGTGAAACCATATTCCTGAGACCAGAATCCGAACTCTCTATAGCTATTACTAACTATATTGAAAATCCGAAAAGCAGGCACGTTTGCCAATTTGTTGTTCTTGAAGTGTATTCTGCCACTCAAACCCTCAAAGTCACTTGACAGGATATGTTGTAATAACGTTTCTGAGTTGTTCCTGCTTTGTAACATCTTAGCAATAGTCAAAATCGAATCATATGCTCGAATCGCGTATGAACTAGGATAAGGATTCATTTCTTTAGGATATTCAGCTTGGAATTTCCTCAGAAATTTGAGTTCAAATTCTTTGAATGAAGGAGAGGTGTCCGAGTAGTGAGTCTTACATCCGACTACTCCTTGCATCGATGCAAGCATCGACGAGCTAAATGAATCAATAAGAGGAGCAGTCCCATCTGCCATAATCCAAACATAACCTTTCTCCAACATTCCCATTTCCTTAGCCTGTTCAAACAATAGTGTAGTTAAAGTTAATGAAGATTGAACAAGTATAAACACCTTGCTTTGTTTACCCTTCAGCTTATCCAATTCTTTATGGATGAACATGTTCGGTTGCGAAAGCGAAGACACTGCTGGAAAGGCAGAGTAGTCTTCAAGCTCTATACCATGATCACGCAGCGAAGTAGATAGGAGAGTGATGATGCCTAAATTGCTCGTGTATGGATTCGTCTCTTCGTATAAAGCAATCACCTTTCGCCATTTGAAGGAAGCAACAACAGCAGATATCAGATGGATACGAACAGATAGATCGTCGAACATGTTGATCACAGGCAGTTCATTTTTCGGCATGATTAAAGACGGTGCTGGTGCTAAAGAAAGTATAGGTACTTTCTTTGTTTCAGCAACTAATACAGCTTCCTGCCATGTCAATGCTCCAACTATGGCTTGCAACTTTTGGTCCTGGATGAAATTACTTGCTGCATTTAACATCACAAAATTTCAGGAATCTATGATCATGAATTTATGATCTTGAATCAGTAGGAAAGAAACATTGTAAGAATTGAAGATTGAATGTATACCTGCAAAAGCAGGTGGAGCAGAGTTCATTGACAAGTCTAGAGTATGCAGAGACAGATTATTGCCTGTTGAGTTGTAAAAATCTTGAGCAGCAATATCCATGGCGATCTTCTCTTCTCTACCGACTCGGGAGCTCGAGTCAACGACTCCCCCAATATTGGTAATGGAATTGTTTCCTTCATGATTTTTCATATGAACGCCATCTGAGAATGTGAAGTTTGCAGAGAATACAAGTATGGAGATAAGGAATGCAACCAAACAAGCCATTATTTTGGCATATCAAACTGAATTTTCTTCTGATATACATATAAAATTTTCAATGGGGGTTCGTTGAAACTTGAGACAAGACAACTTCTTCCTACTTTCCTAGAAAACCTGTACCAAAAGTCAAACGAAGATGGTAAGGAAATGTTATTGCTTTATCAAGGTCATTTACAATGTCAACCAAATTGATATTTTTCTTTTAATGTGAACGGAATCATACAAGACTTTTTCTTCATCAGTATTGCAATGTTACACAATTAAGGAATCCTTGTTTCTTCTGTTGTCCTTTTTATCGGTCTATATTTGTCGGAGGTACCACGTGGATCAACCAATTTTAACCGTGTTGAAAATTGAAAAGAGTATTGACTTAAAAGACCTATGTGACATCTCCGGCAACTGAGTTAATTAATTTCCGATCAAAAACACAACAGAAGAAACAAAAATAAAACGGCAAGGAGTTTCTCGTTAAAAATTTAAGTGTTATGACAATGTTATTCTATTTCTGATCATTTCGAAGACCATGAATGTAATTAATCTCTTATTCTCCTTGTCTATTTAATTTAACTACTCCCAAAGCAAAAAGTTTGGAAAACCAGTAAAACCATCAAGGAAGAATTCAAAGTTTCACCTAGAACTTCTTGGTGAGCTACAAAATACTATAATATATTTCATATATTGATTATTTTATAATTTAAAATATAATATGTTACCAAAATTTATCAAATAGAATACTTCAAACCTGGTTCAATACAAGTATTAAGCATAACATAAGAAGCCACTTTTCTATATACATATCCGTGTATACACGAGAGAATACAACACGGTACTAATTTTCGTCACTATTACTAGAATGATGCAGAGTCTGCAATAAGTCATCTGCTGGTACTGATTTTTCTTTGGAAAAGAGAGAAAAGAATAAATAGACTACTCCAAAATCTTCCCCCTATTGGTCCTGATTCGCTTTTCAACTGACGAAACAATGCGATTAATAGTGCAATTGCAGAAGCACAACCTGAGATAATGAACAATCCTAAAAATGGTTCTGCTCCTAAACTTTGAGTCTTTTTAGCATGAGATGCTGAAACTGAGCAAGTGAATGAGGAAAGCATTCTTTCTTCCATCATTTGGAGTTCCCCACTTTCACTCAGCCTTAGAATTGCCTGTGACATGCCTAGTGCCAATGCAGATCCCTTCTGAAACACCTGCAATTGCATACAACATAATAAATAAACAACAAAACCACAGGTTTAAAAAGAAGAGTGAAGTCTAGAGAGTCAATTTACAAAGCCGAATCCGCCTAGCTTGTAGGTAGGACCTGCAACAGCAAAGCCTCTGCAGTATTCTGCAAGAAAAACTTTAGCATAAGGCGTTAAAATGAAAGCAGCCTTAATATCTCCAGCTGATAAAGCCTTTGCATATTCATTACTAGAAGACATGCTTCTTATATTCCTTGGCTTGAACCCTAAGACTTCCACTAGATACTGATCAACAAACAAATTTCCATTGCTACCGACAATGGCATTCGACCTCTTCAGCTCATTAACATCCATTGCTAGAGATGGAGCAGCACCGGAGTTGGTTAATAGGGACGTGAGGCTTGACGTGAATGTAGCAGAAACAACTAGCATCAGCAACAACCATGGCCCGAGCACAAAATGAGACAAACTATTATTCCGAGTTTCTCCTGAAAATTGGAAACAATATAACTTATGTAGTGAAAGAATCACAAGTTCCTATGCTCCAAATATATAAGCTATCTTACTTACTATGCCCCAAATAAAGTGTTGCAAGGGAAATCCATAGAACAGTTGATATTGATCTTGCAGGTGATTCATTAAGCTCTTCATTGTTTTGGTGTTCAATAAACCAGACAACAAAACCGGTGAAAAGGCTCATGCCTGCCATGGAAAACCACATCCCTGGAGTAAAAAGGGTAAAAAGCAACCATGGCTGTGATTTATCTACTCTAGTTTTCACCACCCTGGCTAGTCCTGCTTCTACATATGGATGTGAGAATTCCAAGAATTGAAATCCTTCAGCTTTTATCATTATATCACCAACAGCTGCATCAAAAGTCTTCCACAAATAAAAAACACCCTAATCAGCATTATAATCTCCCAAAAAAGTGCTACTAACTGCATATATCTTTAATTTCTTCCAAACAATGGATATCAGGACAAACAGAATTGAAAGTTCCTTCAAAATCCATCAAAATTGAGGTTTCCAAACAAGGGTTTCGTGTTGTGAAATGAGAAAGAAAACGATAGTAAGAAAAACTGACCTTGAGGGCAACTTTCTTAAGCAAATCATCAGAAGAACCATTAAAGGGAACCATCTGGTAGATAAATTTGTTTGGCAGGAGGCGAAGAGCTGCTCGAAAGACATCAATTGAAAACCCATTAATGCGTTTCTCATCATCGCTTACTTCCACAAATTGCTTGAAGCTTGATTTCATCGGCACAGCAATCTTCAACCTGTTGTTTCTCCGCTTTGTTTTCCTGAATCCAGAGTCCTTATTCATATAATTTGCAAATTTCATCGATGAATCTAATGAACTAGAATTCACCATATTTACTTCAAAACCATGTGTATGATTCAACAAAGTATTTGAATCCTTGGATACTGTGTGGAGATTTAAAGGCGGTGCATGCGAGCCATGGAGAGGAGTGTCTGGTACGCCAGCAGAACAAGCAAAATCTTTCAGTTTCAAGGCATTGACTTCATCTTTGACCTTTAAAATGGTTGAGATTGATAAGAGTAATAATAACAAATTTAAAAAACTCACAACCAATTGCAGAAACACAACCCATTCCTTTTTCTCCATTAAGCAATGAACCAGCATCAACTAGTTTTCGAGTACAGAACTTAAGAGAATGGATGAGGTAAAAAGGGTAAACACTTTTTACTGATTTGATTCTCATTGATTTCAATAACTTTAGAACTTGTTCTTAGATTTGCTGTACAAGTAATGCAATTACACTAAGGAATTAAAGGACAAGAAAGACAGTGACATATAGAATAATAAGGTGCTTTGATTGGATGGTGTAGATTTGTGGTGGTTTGATAGTGTGATTTGCGGTGCACCACATCATGTGCTCTCAAGGTTCTAAAATATGCTATTGTTGTGTTTAGGCACAAATGCCCCTGACTTGGCTGAGAAGATCGAAATATCCTTGGTAACTCAAAAGACATCTTCGGTCAGATAAAGAGAGGCACGCTTGCGGCTCTCCATTTGTACTTTGTGATGTTAAACTCCTCTTCCTTTTCTCTTTCTCTTTTCCAGAAAAAACGTCTCAAAGTCTCAAATACTTTGATAATCTCTTTAGAACAGAAAAAAGGTTAGTACACATTCCTTTTTCTCGTTAAAGCAATTGTAGAATTAACCATTGCTTTTTTTTCCATAGCAATTGTAGAATTTTTCGTTGTATGAAAGGTCAAAGCTCATGCTGTTTTAATTTTCAGGTTAAATAATTTATTTTTTGGTTGCGGTTAAATAATTTATTATCCATATATTTTCTTGTTATATAAAATATAATGGATCACATGGATAGTTAATTCACATTATTTCTATGTTTACAGGGTAATTACTAATTTATAACTTAAACAGAAACGGTTATGTGAGAAGATCAAAAGTTAGTATCTCTACATTGAATTTTTCTCTATACTTTTATTTTATTATCTCTCTCCATTCTTAAAATAGAAGTTTCAACATTGCATATTCAAGGCTATTAATGCACAGGTTATTTTTTTCGGTACCAACCAAATTCACTTCTCCAATTTCCCTCTGGAGTTTTAGCATTGCCTTTTCTAGATCTTCAATCTATCTGTGATCTTCTAAGATTGCCGCTGTAAATTTTTTGAGATCAATATCCTCAAAACACCTCTCAAAGGGTGCCCATGCCAAAGTTATTATTTGCCATAATGTTTTCCAAGTATCGTAAACTAGACTCTGATACCAAATGTCATAGGACCAACCCAAGGAACTTGTGTAATGCTTACTCGATCCTTTGGAAGTAAGCCATCCAAGAGAAAGAATTCACTCTATCTGCAATAATCACACATATAGGTTAGATACAAGCCACATATCAAAGGTATAGTGGACACACATACAATACAATCATATAGTAAAACCATCAGATTCACATACAATTATAGCAACACATATGGCACACAAGAGTGAATAATACGCGGATGATCTCATTCATATATAAGAATCAAGGATACATCTAAGAGGTCTCATCCTATAGTAGCAAGAGCAACTACTAGAGATGGTAG